>NW_020955033.1:24758927-24781725 GCF_900497805.2 Vombatus ursinus | reverse complement strand
CATCCATCCATCCATCCATCCATCCATCCATCCATCCATCCATCCATTCATCTATTCATGTATCTATCCATCTTTCTGTCTATCTATCTAACCTTCTATCTAACTATAAATTGCAGAAAAGATGGTGATTTTCATTGATAGACAAAAATGCTACACTTAACCCCAATTACCCTCACCAAAAAAAAAAAAAATGCTTGCCTGGAGCCCTCTCTACATAAGTAAAATTGCTGGTGCAGGAAAAGCAACTATAAAACAACCCACTGTGGAAGACTCTTGTCTCCATTTTACAAATGATAAAACCAAGACTCAAAGAGGTGTGGGAACTTAATCACCACCACTTAGCATAGTGCCTGGCACATAGGAGGTGTTTAACAAACATTTATTGATTGATTACTTGATTATCCTGAAGTCTTAAGTCAGGAGTCCTTAATCTAGAGCCCTCATATCCCAGTCAACAGATGTTGAAAGGTCTGTGACCTCGAATGGGGAAAAAATATGTGTCCTTCTTTTTGTTATAATTAGTTTCCTTTGTAATCCTGTATATTTTATTTTCATGCATTTAAATATTAATATAATTTATTAATTTTAAATTTAATTTGTGTTTATTTTAAATAAAATAAATTCTTCGTTAATTATATGATTAATTATAAATTGATAATACAGAATAAAATATAACAAATTATAAATTGAATTGATTAAAATACTAATATTATTATATTGTTGATTTAATAATATGTTTATTACTAACATATTTAATAATAATAAATATTAACATATTTTAAAATATTATTCTGAGGAATCCATAGGCTTAACCAGACTGTCAGAGGCATCAATGACAAAAGCAAATGGTTAAGAAGACTCGACTGAAAGACTGACCAACAGAAGGTGTGTTGAATTCATGGTGGAAAAGATCTGCAGAGACATAACCCCAGCCCTTTAGAGGCCTCCAATCTAAGGTCCCACAGTGTGCTTGCATAGCTCACAGAAATACTTTGGAAAGGTATTTTGAGCATGGAAGGCCTTTAACACAGAGCATAAACACATAAAATCCTGCGTGTGGATGAAAGCTGCAGGGTCTTGGAAAGCATTCCAATCAAGGAGCAGCAGTCAGCATTTCCTTTGACAATTAAGCCGGCCAGGAATCAGAACTATCCACCCGGCAGAGAGAACTCAGAATTGAAAGACTCTGCTAATGAAAATGGAGACTGGGAGAGGAAAACAGAAAGGAATAACAGTATAAAGGTTAGGTACAGCTTGCAGGGAAAAGATAAGGTTAGAAAAAAATTAGAGAGTTAATGTCAGCCAAAAGCAATAAACAGGGCTTTCACAAGTGTCTCAGAGAAATACTTGGGAGTAAAAAGAAAGTAAGCCCATTAATAAATGAGGAAAGGAAGGAAATGACCAACTCAGGAATGACTGAGGCATTAAACTATTTTTAAAATATCATCTTTAACAAGAAAAATAGAGAGGCACTTTATAAGGGAAAGGAAAGGGTAACAACTTGTCGGCCTACTTGTAAAATGCAAGTAGGACTTGAAGAATGGGAGCACGTACACTCCTCCAGTGACTAAGAAGCCCCATCTGATTTTCTTTTACTCATTCCAACTGACTTCCTCCTGCCCTCCTCCCCCAGTCCTTTTAAAAACTGAAGTATAGGCTTGAATTTGACCTCGACCTAAGGAATTGTGGGGAAGATTTTGAGTCAGAGGGCTCAGGCTCTTCACTGGCATAGAAAGAAAGTTGATTTTTGGTGGGTTTGGGGTCAGAGAACCTGTTCAAATCTCAGCTCTTCTACTTGCTACTTATGCAGCCATGGACAAGCCCCTTTACCTCTCTGTACCTCAGCTTCCTCATCTAGAAAATGAAAGGAACAAGCATTGATTAAATACCTGTTATGTGGCAGGCACTGTTCTAAGTGCTTTATAAACATTATCTTATCTGAAATGTCAAGTGAAATAAAATGAGATAATGAGATAATGATTTGTAAAATGAGGAGTTTGGGCTTGGTGACCTCTAAAGCCCCTTCCAACCCAATTTATAATCCTATGACTATTTGCCCTCCAAGATCCCTTACAGCCACAAATCTGTGATCCAGTAATGTGGGTTTAAATCTGAATTCTCCCACTTAGGACTTGGGAACCTGGGAAAATCACTTAACCTCTGTGGGCCTCGGTTCTTTCATCTTCCCAATGAAGGAACTGGACTAGATGTTAAGAGGCTGGAGGCATGATGACAAAGAGTATAACAATCTCTACTCCCATGAAGCATTCCCTCTGACTTTCTAGGACTCCTAATGGCTGTCTGAGCTATTATTGTGTGTGAGCTTGTAACACAGTGATTGCCTGAGATACATGCTCCCCACTCCAGCCCTCCCTATATTCTCATAGATTTGGAGGAAACATCTACAGATCATCAACCATGCTGAAGGAGAAGAGTCATTCAACAACTCTGGTCTACCAAGGCAGGGAAGTGTTTTCACAATAAAAATATTTTTCAGTTCACTTTGTCTCCTCTACCTACCTCTTCTCCAGACAGTGACAACTTTGGCCAAGGCCAGATATAGACCAATTAGGTGGTGCATAGCCCCAGGTGGTGTTAACAATCTTCCCATCATGGCTTCAGTATTAATTGCTGCCATATCTCAACTTAGAGGTCCAAAGACTTTCTTTTAAGTGCTTTGCTTGTTACATAATGACTCAGGGATTTCAGCTCTGGTTTTGCAACAACATCACTCTGAGGTGTACATTTCCTCCTACAAAGTAAGAATGAAATTTAAATAGTCATCAAGAAGTACCTGGACTATGGTTGAGTGCTCCAGCCAGTTAAGTTTCCCATGGGTGTAGTTAACTGCCTCACATGTATTTGTTGTTGTGGAGTTTTTTCAATTGTGTCTGACTCTTTGTGACCCCATTTGGGATTTTCTTGGCAAAGATACTAGCATGGTTTGCTGTTTCCTTCTCCAGCTCATTTTACAGATGAGGAAACTAAGGCAAACAAGATTAAGTGACTTGCCCAGGGTCACACAGCTAATAAGTGTCTGAGACCAGATTTGAACTCTGAAAGATAAGTCTTTCTGATTCCAGGTCCAGCATTCCATACATTGCACCACTTAGCTGTCCCCTGTAACATGTATGCTTCTACTCAATTATACTTTTTCTAGAAAAATAATCTGTAGTATTTCAATCATTTGTGATTTCATCTGCAACACAGATTGCAACTACTCAATTCTAGATAGGCTAATGAACTTGTCTGGTTTAAAAGAAAATCTCTGACTCGGTGGCTTGTGGCGACAAGCTTCTGCAAACTAAGTTAGTCAGATATTCAAACAAATAGTCCATTGCCAGATTTGTAATGAACACTTTCCAGTTTGTTGGGAACACCAACTTATATTCCCCTCTCACTTTCAGAAATGGCCATACCTTTGGTACTGCCATCACCCACAAATGTTCCACTTCTGTGTTCAAGAACTCTGGAATTCCCTTACTTGAGCAAAATCTGTTGTCATTCCATTTTTTTATCTGCCTCGCAACCCCAAACCCTGTTCTGTATCTTCCTTGGGGGTCTCTACTCCCTTCAGCCCTCAGTTCTTTTCTAAACCTTTCTCCTTATACTGGCTGCAGTCTCCTTTCTTCCCCATTTTGAACCCTTGGTGAACCAGTTCAGGTCTATACTGTCTTCTCTCAAGTCCTTTGCCTCCTTATCCTATTGCAGACCCCATCCATTCAAGCCTCAGCCCTAGATTACTCCCAGGCATGGATTTGCTCCAACTCATGCACAACTGAATGAAGCTGGAGAAAAGTCTTGAAACTCAGCTGACTGGGTCCACTGCAAATTTATGTTATATGATCTGGGCCTTCATGAAGACAAGGCAACCCTTTTATATCTCCCAAATTGATTCACTATCACACTCACCACAGGAGGTCTTCCAAACCTTTTCACCCCTTCTCAAACCTCTCATGGCTTCTCCTTCCCTCACTCTCTCAGCTAAGAATTTTGCCTCATATTTCACTGAAAAAAAAAAAAGTAATTTGCCTTGTTCTTCCTCTTATCCACTCCTCTTGATCTGAAATCATTCAGATGCCTTCTGCTGCTATATCTTTCTTTACCTGTCTTGCAAGAAAAAGTGGCTCTTCTCCTTGCAAAGCTAAATCTTTCTACATACACAAGTGACAACTTGATAGAAGGTGATGACATTCTATCCCATCTTCTCCAGCAGATCACTCCTTCTATCATCCCTGTTCTTTCACTAACTTTTTGTCTATTTCCTTATTGCCTACAAATACATCCATGTCTCCCATACCCTCAAAAAATTCCTTCAATTTATCCATAAATCTCCTCTAGCTATTATCCAATATCTTTCTTCCCTTTTGTGGCAAAGCTCCTTGGGAAGGCCATCTACAATAGATGCTTCCACTTTCTTTCTTCTCACTCTCTTCTAAATCTCTATAGACTGGCTTCTAACTTCATAATTCTACTGAAACTGCTCTCTCCATATGTAAAAATTATCTTTTAATTTCCCAATCTAATGACTTTTTCTCAGTCCTCATTTTTCTTGACCTCTTTTCAACCTTTGACCCTGCTGACTTCTTCCTGATACTCTCTTATTTCTAGGTTTTCATGATACTTCTCTCTTCTGGTTCTTCTCCTTCTGTCTGAGTCCTCTTGCCTGAGCACTCCCTCTCAGACTCCTTTGCTGGATCTTCATCCAGGCCGTGCCCACTAATGTAAACGTCTCTCAAAATTCTGTCCTTGACCTCCTCCTTCCCCGTCTATACTCTTTCACTTGGTTATCTCATCAGTTTCCATGAATTTAATGATATGTTGATGATTCCCAAATCTACTTATCTCAAATCTAACTTCTCTACTGATCAATAGTCTCAGATCTTCAACTGCCTGTTGACATCTTGAACTTGATGTCCTGGTGACATCTTAAATTCAACATGGCCCAAAACTGAACTTATTCTCATTCTTTTCAAGCTTTTCCCTCTTTCAAATTTTCCTATTACTGTTGAGAGCACACCATCTTCCCAGTGACTCAGACTCACAGTATACGTGTTATCCTCGATTCCTTATTCTTTCTCTAACTTTCCATATCCAATCTGTTGTCAAGTGCTATTAATTCTACCTTTGTAACATCTCTTGCGTATGCCCCTTATCAACAAAACTGTATATGGGCAGTGAGGTCACATGGTAGATAGAATGCTGGGTCTGGAGTCAGGTAGACCTGAGTTTAAATCTGACTTCAGACAATTGCTAGCTGTTTAACTCTAAGCAAATCATTTACCCTTTTTGCCTCAGTTTCTTCAATTGTAGAATGGAGATAATAACAGCACCTACTTCCCAGGCTTGTTTTTGGGATGAAATGAGACAGTATTTGTAAAGTATTTAGCATAGCACCCGGTTTATAGTAAGTGCTTTATAAATATTTATTTCTCTTCTTTGTTTTTTCTCTTCTTCCTTCCTTTCCTTTTTTTTTTGTTTCTGTTTTGCTAGGCAATGGGGTTAAGTGACTAGCCTAGGGTCACACAGCTAGTGGGTGTCAAGTGTCCAAGGTCTCCTTCTTTTCTTCCTTCCTTCCCTCACTCCTTCTTACACTTCATCTTTCAGACTTGTTCATTTTATAACATTCATATTATAGTATAAATTGTTCTTTTGGTTCTGCTCACTTGTCTGTGCAACAGTTCATATAAGTCTTTCCATGTTTCTTTGAAACCATCTAGTTCCTCATTTCTTTATTCCATCTCATTCATACGCTACAGTTGATTCAGTCATTCCCCAAATGATAGGTACTGCCTTAGTTTTCAGGTTATTGCTACCACAAGAAGAGTTACTATAAATATTATACATACAGGATCTTTTTCTCTTTATTTTTATTTCTTTTGGATATTGGCCTATGAGTGGTATAGCTGGGTCAAGGGGCATATGCTACCTGGCAACTTTTTGTATATAATTCCAAATTGCTTTCCAGAAAGGACAACAGGATATCAATGTGTCTGTTTTTCATGCTTGCTGATTAACTTTTCCTAATATACATATATTTTGTACAACTTCTTTCATGAAAGTCATTATTGGTCATATGGTACAGCTTATCTATCTATCTACCTATCTATATCTATATCTATCTATATATATATACATATAAAACTGCCATGTATCTTTCCATTTTTCTTTGGGTTATCAGTGATTTTGATTCTTCTGAGTCTGTGATGTTTTATGATTCATAATCATAAAACATTTTGGGGTGGGGTGTATTAAAATTTAAAATATAAGCAGTAGATTGTGCTATTGAGCAAGGTTGGATGAGTTACAGTTCACTGTGGAGAGGGGGTAACAATTAGAGTGGGATGGAGGAATAGAGGAATGGCTTTCGAATTTATGTTGCATAATCACATTGCAAATGTGTGCTACATGACATAATTTATGTTACGAAATCTCAACTGGGTCCTCACTGCTGCTAGGAATCCTTTTACATCTCCCTTATTAACTCACTGTCCTGCTCACTGCAAACTTCTTCATCCTTCCTCAAACCTCCTATGGCTCTTGCTCTCCTCCTCATCAGCTAAGAATCTTGCCTCATCTTTTACTGAACAAATTGAGGCCATTCACCAAAAGCTCTGTCTTCCCCCCTCTTTCTTGTCAAACATCACTCAAGTGCCTTCTGGTCCTATCTTCTCATTCACTCCTGTGTCACATGGAGAAATGGCCTTTCTCTTTGTAAGGCAAATGCTTCTACCCACACAAGTGATCCTGTCTCACTTATATTTTCAATTTCTCCGTGTCTCCTGAATATTTCCCTCCTGCCTACAAATTTGTCCACATCTCTCCTATCCTCAAAAAAAGAACCAAAAAAAAAAAAAAAAACCAAACCACACAAACCCTGACTTGATCTGTCCATCCCTAATTATCATCCCCTATCTCTCCTGCTTTTGTGGCTAAACTTGAGAAAGTCATTTACAATAATAGACGCCTCTACTTCCTCTGTTCTCATTCTCTTCTTAACTCCCTAGAGTCTGGCTTCCAACCTCCTCATTCAATCAAAATTTATATTCTTTCTCCAAAGTTTCCAATAACATTTTTTTTAAGTTTTGAGTTCTAAATTCTATCCCTCTCCCTGAGATGGCAATCAATGACCTCTTAATTGCCAAATCTAATGGCCTTTTCTCCATCCTCATCCTTCTTGACCTCTCTGCAGCCCTTGTTTTTACTGTCATTCACTCTCTTCTCCTTGACACTCTCTTCTCTCTAGGTTTTTGGAACCCTACTCTCTCCTTTCTTTGTACCCTCAGTGCTTAGCACAGTACCTGGCATATATAAGGAACTTAATAAATGTTTATTGGCTGACTGGCTAACATGTTGCTAGTCTTGGCTGCTGTTCTCTTTAGAACAGGGGTTCTTAATCTGGATTCTGCAAGTTTGGTTGTTTTTTTTTTTCAAGATTTTAATAACTATTTCAATACAATTGGTTTCCTTTATAATCATATATTTTATTTTATAAAAATACTATTCAGAAGACTGCATAGGCTTCACCAGATTGACAAAGGCAGTCAGAGGTTAGTGATAATATAGAACACATTTTTGACACAAAAGAAAGGTTAAGAACCCCTGCTGTAGAAAAGGGAATGTACTCTATTTATCTGCTTTGAATAAAATATACACGTGACTAAGCATTTTTTCTGGCCAATGGGGAAGGAAATAAGCATTTATATGATACCTACTATGCCAAGCTCTATGCTAAGTGCTTTATAAATATTATCTCATTTGATTCTCACAACAACCTTGTGAATTAGAAGCTATTATTATGTCTGTTTTGGACATATTTACTTAAAGATTCCTATGATGTATCCAGTTTGAGATGTCCAAAAGGCAGTTGGTGATACAGAGTTAGAATTGCGAAGAAACTAGGGATAGATTTATACATCTGGGAGTCATCATCATAGAACTGATAAGTGAGCCTATAATCAAACCTTTCTTTTATTTCTTTGAAGTAGCATTTTTTCTTGGAATATTTTTTTTATATTTAACAGAATTTTTCTCAATTACATGTGAAGATAGTTTTCAACTTTCATTTTTATAAAATTTTGAGTTCCAAAATTTTCTCCCTCCCTTCCTTCCTTCCCCCTCCCCAAGACAGAAACCAATCTGATACAGGTTATATGTGTACAATCATGTTAAACATATTTCCACATTAGTCATGTTTTGAAAGAAGAATCAGAATAGAAGGAAAAAATGACAAGAGAGAAAAAACAAAAAAAGAACAGGTGAAAATGGTATACTTTGATCTAGCATTTTATTTTTTTCCAATCACATGTAAAGACGATTTTAACATTCTTTTTTTTTTAAATTTTGAGTTCCAAGTTTTCTTCCTCCCTCCCTTCCCTGCCTCCTCCTTAAGATAGTAAGCAATTTGATATAGGTTATATATGTGCAGTCATTTAAAACATATTTCCATATTAGTCATGTTGTGAAAGAAGAAATAGAATAAGAGGAAAAAAAATACAAAAAATAAAGTGAAAATAGTATGCTTTGATCTGCATTCAGACTTCATCAATTCTTTCTCTGGTTCAAACCCACTTTCCAATTGAAATTAAACCATTAATGACAATTTCTAGTTTGTCCATTAAACCAGTTCTGAATACTTTTACTTGTTCTGTTATCTAGACTTCATCCTCCATCTTTTCCACAAGAATAGCATAAGATAGCATAAGATACTGCAGTGAAATCTAGGTAAAATATGCTTATAACATTCACCTGATCTACAAGTTAAACAAAGGAAAGACATTTCTTGTCCAACCAAGAAATAAGTTTAGTCTGATACAACCCGGTTTTGACAAATCCGTGCTCATTCTTTATGATCATCGCTTCCTTTTCTAACTGTCCATTAACCACCTCTTTAATAATCCATTCTGTAATTTTGACAGAAATATAATTCAGGCTCATAGCCCTATAGTTAAGGGGTACTATTCTCTTCCCATTTTTGAACCTCAGGAAAATATTTCATTTTCTCCAGTTATATGATACTTCTCCCATTCTCTGTGATCTTACACATACTAATGACAGTGGTTTAGTAATCACATCTGCCAGCTCTTTCATGATCTAGGTATAAAGTTCACCTTGACAAGGTGACTTGAATACATAAAGAATGCCCTTTTATTCCTTATCTTGAGTCTTAATTCCTTATTAGGCATTTTTCTTTTCTACCTTCCCATCCAAAGGTTGCTCTCATTGACAAGGAAAATAGAAGCAAAATAAAAATTAAATGTAGGAGTCATGCCTCTGGGGACCCCAAACCACAAGAGTAATTATGAGTTAAAAGTGTGTCCCCAGAGATGACTTCTGAATTATCAACAAATATTCTTTTAATACCACCTATGTTATTTTCTCATTAGAAGTATTTATAACCTGGGCAGCTAGGTGGCACAGTGGCTAGAGCATTGGCTCTGAAGTCAGGACGACCTAAGTTCAAATCTGGCCTCAGACTAAACACTTGACACTTATTAGCTGTGTGACCCTGGGCAAGTCACTTAACCCCAATTGCCTAAAAATATTTATAAACAATGTTTAATTATCCATGATGACAAGGAACAAAAATGGCTCAGATAATTATAATCCGTAGATAATCCCCAAATTTTATGCCAGCAAATTGTTACAGTTTTTGTGCTCTTTTCACCAGAGTTGATTTAAAAATATATACCTTGCCATTTATTTCCTCTCTCTGCTCTTGTTCTCTACTCTGATGGAAGTTCTAATAAAAAGGAAAAAGGCTAAGAGGTGGAGAGCTCAAGGGAGACCAAAAAAAAAACTTCTTGAAGTCAGAGAATATGGAATTTTGTCTTAAACTAGTGAGATTCTTGTCTCCTGAGAGCCAAGGATAGTGTTCTGTAAAGATGACTGCTTAACTGGACACATCTTTTAATTTCTATTAACAGTATAACTATTTGATACCCTTTTGTTTTCAGAATGGAAAATGTAGAGTCTTCAATGTCTCCAAAGGTTTTTTTTTTTAAATGAGCATTATGATTGTTATTGTACTTTTTTTTTGAGAGGGGAAAAAACTAGGTTATCATTTTTTTCTAGGAGCTATCATAGCTTCTTCAAATATTTGGAGGATAGATGATCATTTAGCTGCTTTTTTTGGTGTTATATTACCAATTAATATTACTAAACTAAAGAAAGATTGCAGATGCAAAGGAAAGGACTTAGATTGAGGTAAAGCATTTCCAAGTCCCATAATCCATACAATGACCCTTGGAAGGAACCAGTCAAATGACCAAAACAGTTAATACTATTAATAGATTAACTCTTGACTCAAGAAAAGGAAGTTGTAAGAACAAAATACCAGCTGGAGCAGTCTCGTCAACTACATAGCCTTATTGGCCATTTTTAATATTGAGCAAGGAGAGAGAACAGTGACAAACTAATGAAATTCCAACACAATGGACAATAATGTGAACTCCAAGGAAAAATAGGAGGAAAAATCATAAGATTGAGAAGTAAGCAATACAAAAAGCGATAATTATCCAAATCTGTAGATTATCTACATTCTTTATTTTTCTAATATACTTTTAATTCCCCATCATTTCCCTGCTCATTGGAGCTACCACCAGAATAAGGAACAAGAGCAAAGAAAGGACATGAAAAACATTGCAGTTAAATACATGTATGCCTTGTTTTATTGCACTTCATTTTATTGCACTTTGCAGGCCTTGTGTTTTTTTTTGTTTGTTTGTTTTTTGTTTTTAACAAATTGAAGGTTTGTGGCAATTCTGCATCGAGCAAGCCTATCATAGCCATTTTTCCAACAGCATGTGCTCACATCATGTCTCTGTGTCATATTTTGTTAATTCTCACAATATTTCAAACTTTTTCATTATTATTATGTCACTTATAATGATCTGTGATCAGGGATGATGTTACTACTGTACTTTCTTTGGATTGCCATGAACCATGCTCATATAAGATGTTGAACTTAATCAGTAAATGTTGTGTGTGTTCTGATTGCTCCCTCTACTAGCCATTCCTCCATCTCTCTCCCTCTCCTTGGGCCTCCCTATTCCTTGAGACACAACAATATTGAAATTAGGCAAATTAATAGCCCTACAATGGCCTCTAAGTGTTCAAGTGAAAGGAAGAATCAATCAATGTGGCAAACTTCATTGTGTTGTATTTTAAGAAATTGCTACAACCACTCCAGCCTTCAGCAATCATTATCCTGATCAACCAGCAGTCATCAACATTGGCAAGGGCAAGACCCTCCACCAGAAAAAGATTATGACCCACTGAAGGCTCAGATTATGATCAGCATTTTTTTAGCAATTAAGTATTTTTAAATTAAGATATGTACATTGTATTTTTAGATATAAAATAATTGCACGCTTCATAGATTACAATATCTTGTAAACATAACTTTGGTATGCACTGCGAAACCAAAAAGTTAATGTGACCTGCTTTATTGCAGTATTCACTCTATTTTCTTTCTCAGTCTCTTTTTATCCTATCTCTGTTACCTTATCTTCTCTCCCCACTCTCCCACTCTCCCTCCCACCCCCCCTTCTAAGAGGTCCCCCTTACCCTCTCCCTGCACCCTCTCAATCCCAATCCCAAAGAAAATAATGAGTAGGGGAATTCACAAACAGTAAATATAACTCTGGCCTGGGTAGCTCAGTCAGTAGAGCACCAGACTTTTAATCTGAGGGTCCAGGGTTCATGCCCCTGTCTAGGCACTTCTGTTTTAAAAAGAAACCCCCCCAAAATATAACTCTGAATGTGAATGGGATGTTTATAGCAGCTCTCTTTGTGGTGGCAAAGAACTGGAAATTTCAGGGATCTCCATCATTTGGGGAATAGCTGAACAAGTTACGGTATATGGTTGTGATGGAATACTACTGTGCGATAAGAAATAATGAATTCAATGATCTTAGAAAGGCATGGAAAGACTTACATGAAATGGTGAAGAGCAAAGTGAGCAGAACCAAGAGAACATTGTATACAGTAACAACAATATTTTATTAAGAACAACTTTGAGTGACTTAGTCATTTTGACTATTATAAATAAACTAATTTTAAAAAAAGCCCATATAAAGAGACACTATCTACAACCAGAGGAAAAAATGATAAATAAAAGTATATATAAAAATTTTTACATATATATATGTATATACCTATTGTGAATAATAGTGGCCATCTTAGGGTGGGGCAAGTGGAAAGGGAAGGAAAAAAGGAAAAAAAAGAAAATTACATGATAACTTTGTTGTATATTTAGAATGAATAGCAAGATGTACATGGGGGATTTGCAGTTTCACATGTAATCATCTTTTTTTAATTGTACTGTGTTATAGAAATGCTTATTTTATTCCATAAATTAAAAGTTAAAAGAAAAAGAAAAATATTCACTTTATTGAGATGGTCTGGAACTAAACCCACATATCTCCAAGGTATGCCTATGTAGTTGCTTTATAGTAGTGGCATGAAGCTCTAATAGAAACAGGGGTCACTAATCCATACATAAGGATCCCTGCTGGCCATGTATTGACTTAATTTTAAAATAACACATCTGTTTTTGTTGTATTCTTATTTATTAAATATTTCTAAATTATATTTTATTCTAGTTCAGAGACACTGGGCCACATGCCATGGACCAAATGTTTGACTTTATAGCATCTCTGATGAAGGGATTAGTAAATTTGGGGCTTAAAAATATTGGCTACCATGAAGTTAGGGGATCTTCTATGCAATCTGTTTGTTCAGGCAAATCCTTTCCCACTCCCCTATACTTGTGAATAATTAGTCATAACCTCTAAATGAATCTAGGAGATACTAACAAAAGGGAGACAGTTGTAGTAAACTTTGTAATCCTGGATGAAGGCTGGCAGCCTAGAGTTTAAATATATAATGATTGGCAGCATAATGGTGGAATTATCTGCCTTTAATATTTCCATGTAACTCTGAACACCATCGTATCAGACCTAGACAAGTTTAAGGGTTTCAGGGAAGAACAATAAATCCAATTAAAAGATTGAATTGAATAGATAAAAACATTTACCTCCAATTCTTTGTGAGGAAGGAGATGACCATTTCTTTGTAAATATCTGAAGAATATAAACACAGAGAATCATAGGAATCATAGAATCTTTGAGTTTGAAGGGACCTAAAAAGTCATCTATCTGATCTACTACCACATGCTTCTCTTCTAAACCAATCTTGACAAGTGGTTATACAGATAAGAAGCAGTCAATCAGAAGTGTGGAAAGTTGCTGCTGAGACAGACACACAGACAATAGTGATCAATTGTTGGGGGACCTGTAAAACTCAAATAAAAGAATTCTAAAATCACAACATCTGATGCCCATAGTTTTATTCCATAAATTAGTCTTCCATAAAATTCCATAAAAATAGTCTTATGTGCCTCACTAGCCTGTGGAGTACCACAATAAATGCATGAAAGCATTATTTAGAGTTGACTATGCATCAAGCACTGAGCTCAGCACTAAGCTCAATTCAGCACTAAGAACACAAAAACAAAATTGAAGATAGTCCTCACCTTCAAGGAGGCTACATTCTAACAGGGCGACGGAGTGGGGCTATTTTGTTTCCCAAGGTTACACAGCTGGTGAATGAGGTTATCAGGACAGAGACTGATGCACCTTTTCCACTATAAGTGGCACTATTGATTCAGCTGTGGTTACAGAACCAGCAAACGGGCAGCAGGTTTTTGCTGGGTGGCAGGGGGGCTGGCAAGAAGATGGAACTGGATAGGAGCAAAGTGAAGCACAGCTGAAGCAGCTGGCCTAACAGTGTGGGCCACAGGTGTGGCACTCAGTGATCAGGACCTCTATGGCAAGAGTTTGGAAGTCGAGAAGATTAGGAGGTCCAGGACTAGTCTCTAAGTACTGGCAGCAAGATGGCTGGAGAGAAGGGGGTGACGAATAAAGTAATGACATGACCCTGAGTCGTTAGAAAAAGGTAAATTGTACTCAGTATGGTTTGTTTAAGAAACAAGGTGAGTAACATATTTTGGAAATATTTCCATAAGTATGGTTAGGATTTTTAAAGTATTTAAGTATATAAAGCCTTAGCCAGTTGGAAAGCTTGGTCATCCAAAAGCATTGAGAGCTCTGATTTCGCTCGCATTGGGTAGCATTGTAGAGAACTGATTTCCTTCTTACTCTTATTTCGGAGGTTGAGCTGGAGGGGGAGGGAAGAAAGAAAAGAAGACTTAAGTTCTCCCAGCTCTGTTGAAAAGATCCTCCCATGAATACTGCTGGAGTAGGAGCATAAGGCTAAGCATTTAGGGAAAAGTAACTCATAATGTTCTTTTGAAGTGTCAGTGTCCAACAAAATAGTGGCCTTCATCAAGAAAGATTTTAGAAATCAGAAAATTATGCTACTTTTGTACCAAATTGTGAACCATTCACATCGGTGATAGCTTTTATGGGTATTACCTCAAGAAAGATTTTATCGAACTTGTGGGTATTATCTCAAGAAAGATTTTATGGCACTTGAGAAGGTCTAGGGAATGACAGCTAAAAAGATGAAGAGGATGGAATGATGTACACATGAGGGAAGGCTAAACCATATCTATCTGGAAAGATACCATATCAATTAAATGAATAAGTATTGGGGCCTACTACAGTATATGCAATGCACTGTGTAGGCTGCTAGAAAGAGGGTTGATTTAAGAACTCATCTAAATGACTTAATATGCATTTATTAGGAGCTTAATGTGTGCTAGGTAATGGGTTTATGTCTAATGGGTGGACAGAGTGAATAAAGGCCTAACTCAGTAATGTAGAATTCCGTCCTGATCAAGGGGCAGGGCTAAGCACATGGGAGCCCAGAAGTGCCTTGTTGATTAATAGGCAAATGACTCAGCCAGAAACAGAAGAGTACCCTAAATTTAAACCACAGTCATCAATGATGTAAACAAATCCATATGGGGATAAAGCAATGGGCTTAGTAAAACCAGACCAGGCCTGGGGTGAGAGATCAGTTGCATCAGAAGATGCAATTCACTTGTTTCCTAGTCTTCCTTGGCTCATCACTTTTGATTCCAGAAAAATACCCAGCCACCTCCTCAGTCTATTTACACAGCACAGATATCAGCTCTGTCACCTAAACTGTATCTAGGAAGGGGCAGCATAGTTGGAAGCCCACCACTCTTCCCTTGGGATAGAAAATCTTAAGTGAAATCAATGGGGCACCTTTAGCCTGGATCTGATCACAGCTTAATGACCCCTTTACTCCAAATTCTGGAACAGTGTGTGTGTGTGTGTGTGTGTGTGTGTGTGTGTGAGAGAGAGAGAGAGAGAGACAGACAGACAGAGACAGAGACAGAGACAGAGATAGAGAGAGAGAATATGTGTGTATTCTGGAACATGAGTCACTTTTCTGACATGGCCGCTACAGTGGTGAGCATGAGACCAGCTCAATACTCTTAACCCGGAGGCGCATTGATGAGGCGGGAGACAGCAAGATGGCAGAAGCTCCATTTATTAAGTGCTAGTAGCTTTCTTTTATAGCCCTAGAAACACCTGATCAAAGCATGATCTCCACATGATAGCCAATCACCAAGTCTGCTGGACACCTGCAGCCCTTGTGTCAGGGGTATGAGTAGCATTTTTCTCCCGATGAGAGGAAAGCCGAGCCAACCGTGGGAGTTGCGTGTCAGCAAAGGGGAGGTCTTGTGAGACTTCCTTGTTTTTGCCATGCAACAGGTTGTGACCCTCAGCTTCTGCCAAGAGAAGCTAGAACTCCCATGGGAAAATTCTCCCAACACTTTTCTAGACTAACACAGATACCCATGAACACCCAAACTCATCATCATGACAACACAAAGGGAGAAATACCCAGGTCTCATTACAGGTGCACTGTTTTTCCAAGTGTCAACTAGTCTGTCCTATGCAATCATTCCATTCCCTTGCATAACATTTGATGTGAAATGCACTGGTTTCCCTTCCCATTAACTGGTTCCCCTAAATACTTTGGAAGAAGTTCTAGTGCTGTCAACTGTCACTTAATTCGGTATTTCCTTGAAGCTCAGTGTCCCTAGGATTATCCTGGACAATCCAAGCTATGAATAGTGATGCCTACACCCTCCTCCACCTCCACACCCTGGGTTGTCACCATTGGTGTCTATAATACTGATGCTTAGGCTTAAGGATGAGGAAACATGAATGCCACTATATACTTCCCAAGAGTGAAAAAATTCTCTCCAATTATTAACATTTCTTTGAAAAATTGAACAGGTACAAAAATTATTGCTTCAGCCAGTACACTGTAAGCATTCGGAAACCACCTCAGCCAGCACACATTTAATCTCTGTAAGAAGCTGAGAGACATGGCAGCCACCAGATGCTCAGACTTGGAAGGCGAGTCTATTTGCAAAACATTATGTAGAAGGAAGATGGAAAACAGTATTGCCTTACAAAACAGCAGAAAGCAATTGAGAAGTAAATGAGTCAGTGAAGAGCTTGGCATGAGATTCAATGAAGATAGATCACCCAGAGAGCTTTTACAGATGAAACTGAGAAGAGAAAGCATAGAACAAAAAAAAATGGAAGCAACCTGCCATTATTTTTGTGATAATCTGTTCTTAATGGCAAGAAAAGCAGAGCCATGATGTTTGGGCTGCATTATCTCAGAACTGATGTAAGGTAAAGGACCAATAGTATCTAAGAAAGTCTAGAAGAGTGGCTGGACCTGGCCAAATACATACATAGAAGAAACTGGGGCAGCTAGGTGGTGTAGTGGATAGAAAAAGGCCCTGGAGTCAGGAAGATCTGAGTTCAAGTCTAGCTTCAGACACTTGACATTTACTAGTTGTGTGACCCTGGGCAAGTCACTTAACCCCAATTGCCTTGCAAAAAAAGAAACCTGGAACTCAGAGCTAAATTTTCACGAGGAGAAGATGTGAGAATGAGAAAGATTATGAAGAGTGTTTTTATCAAAAAACAAACCCCCAAATATGTTAATAGGTAACAGATGAAAATATATTAAAGAAGATATTGATTGATCGACAAACTTGCTTACTTATCCATATATAATCTTTATGAGGGTGTTCAATGAACACAGACAGGATATCATTGATGAAAATACAAGAAATGCCAGATAATTTTCAATAGCAGCCTGTGCCTTTAAGGTCACATCACTGACAAACATAGAAGATATAAGATTCTTACTGTTTATTCCTTTTACAAAAACATTTGATTCCATAAAACAAAATACAATTTTGTAAGAAGTTTTACCGATATCTTTTGTTGTTTATAAGTCATTTCCCGATATACCTTTTCCTAACCTACACCATTGAGTCCTCTCTTGTAACAAAGAAAAACAGTTACTCAAACTCAAAGCCAACTCAACTCAACTCAAAGCTACCATATCTGACAGCATGGGCAACATTTCTCAAAGTCCCTGAACTCTATGCGGATGAAGGAAATGTATTTCATCACATGTTCTTTAGGACCAAGATAGGCCATTGCAATTAATTTGAGTCTGGCTGTCTTTGAGTTTTGTTTCCATTTATATTATTGTAGTCCTTATGCATGTAGCTCTCTAGGTTCTTTTCTTTGCTCTGCCATCAGTTCATACACATCCTCATGGGCTCCTCAGAGACTAGCGTGTTTCTGAATGCCCCATACTCACCATTTCTTGTGCCACAATAATTTCCATTAGGTTCACATACCACAATTTGTTCAGCCATTCCCCAGCTGATGAGTAACTTTTATTTCCAGTTATTAAGAGAAATTAGGATGCTTTGTATATCATCCCTACCTTTTGAAGTTGTTGTCAGAGATGTCCTGGAGCCAGCTTGAACTGACTCATGAAAGCTGGTTGTTAAATTTTCAGTGTGAGTATTTATACCTAGGAAACTGGCAAATGCTACAAATCAGGGCTTGTTTTGCCTTGACTTTAAAAAGTGATCTAGAGTCTAGAAAATATTAGTAATATAGATTAAACTTAAAAGTATATTCTGTATACTTTTATTTTGGAGGGGGAATCCTGGTTGTTAAACATTTACCCAGCACACCCTTGGTTGATATCTTTCAATAGCACATCACCTGGTGACACAAACAGAGACAAAATGTCGGTCTGGTTAAGCATGAGTTTGCCCAATGTAATTGACCTTAGGTTCTTTTTCGTTGTATTTTCTGTTGAAATATAGTATTCATTAAAGAGTTACCTGTGGTAACTATGTGACATACACAGAGCAACATCCTGGTAAAGGTCAGTTAAGTCATGGTCAACATCATTTACTTAGCCATTATGTGCAGGTTGAAAGTTTATCAGTTTCATGCCCTGCCTGACAGGTCTGGAGAATTGGAATGCTGAGGGCACACGATCTATGTGATGGGTATATTAATGAAAAGGAAAAATATTGAGTTAGAGTATTGTACTGTGCTAAAAAAAAATATTCATTTGTCAGCTACATGAATGTAGACTTCCAGTGAGTCAAATATTGGAACAATATGTTCAAGCCAGTACTTCATAACTCATTTTCTCATTGGCAATTTAAGGGTAAACATTCCTGAGCTTTAATTCATCCTATATGTTGTATTATTTGGGGGATTTTAGGAGATTTCCCATGACAGTTATTCCAGATAGGGATGGATGAGTGTTAAAGTTAGGAATTTAATTCTGTGTGCTGGTAAATAAAAACAATCTGAAACTCAAGAAATTACATATAGGATGTGCTACTGATGGAATATAGTCACTGGCTGAGTAGGCAGGTTGTTGTGAAAAGAGAGAAAAGCCAGGCGTGGAAATACATGTCTTAAGTCCCTGCTATGGGAGAGGATGAGACTGGTGGGTCTCTTAAGCCTGTGAGCTCTAAGCAGGCTAGACTGATAGGGTATCTGCAAAAGAGTTGTGCATGAATAAGGTGAGTCCTGGGGGTGGAGTGCCACCAGATTATCTAAGGAGGAGCCAATCAACCCAGGTTAGAATGGAGCAGGTTAAAGTTTTCATACTGATTGGATAGAACTGGGCCTGTGAGTAGCCCCTGCACTTCCAGGCTGGGTGAGGTTGAGAGACCCAATTAAAAAAAAAAGAAAAGGAGAAAAAGATAGATAGACAAAGAGACAAAGACAGAGAGACAGAGGGAGACCAAGAGAGACAGAGACACACACAGAGAAAACAAGGGGGAGGGAAAAAAGAGGGAGAGAAAGAGGGAAGAGGGAGATGGAGAAAGAGGGAGAAGGGGAGGAGAGAGGAGACAGAGGAGTAGAGGGGGAAAAAGAAAGAGAGAGAGGGAGAGAGGTCTAAAGGGTAGTGGTCTAAAAATAGTGCAACCACTGAAGAATGAATCTCGAAAGTGTCATGTCATATTTGCCTTTTTTATTATTGTTGTTATTAATTATTAATAACAATCTGTTTTTTTGTGGGTATTGGAAACTCCCAGTGTAGACACTTCCTCCACTGATGGAGATTAGTGACTCATCAGTGAGTTATCTTTTCAGAGACTTTTCTAGCAACAGTGAAAGCTTAAATGACTTAACTATGGTCACAATAGCAAATGTAAGAGACTGGATTTGAATCCAGGTTTTCTTGACTCTAACACTAGCTGTCTATCAACTACAATATAGTGTTTCTCTTCTATTATTAATACTCTCTAAAATAAGGGTCAAAGAATAAGGTATGGAAAAAGGAGAGAGTGTCAAGAGAAGGAGTGAATCATATAATCCATTGTATTATCAAGTAGTACCATGCTGACGTTGTAAGCAACAAACCCTGGTTTGTTGGAGGTAAAATGGGAGAAGGGAGTGAATTTTGCTGATTCTCCACAAATGCATATTACTAAAACATAAATCTGACCATTTCAACCCCCTCTCCCCCCTCAAAAATATTTAATACTGCTTATTGGTTTGTAGGATAAAATACAAAGTCTTCAGCATGCCTTTTTAAGATCATCCACACTCAGGATCCCACTTACCTTTCCAGTCCTATTTCATATTACCCCACTTCATAACTTCTCCATTACAGTCAAACTGGCCTTACCTATACATGACATTTCATTTTGTGCTTCTGTGCATTTGCACAGATGGTCCTCTGCGTCTAGAATACCCCCAGGACTCATCACCTCCATTTTTTAGAATCCTTAGCTTTCTTCAAAGTATAGGTCAGGTGCTGTTTCCTATATGAAGCCTTTCTCAAAACTCCCAAGTGTTAGAATTCTCTCCCTCTTTAAATTGCATTCTATTACATTGCACGTACTTATTTGTATACATGTGGAATTGCATTAGTATTTTTTGTGTTGTCAGCTTCTTCAACAACAGCTGGGAAATCTGGTAGATTGGCATTTGACAGATAGAAGACCAATAGTTTGCCCCTTATACAACTCAAATACATATCGTCACAGCATTTTTTAAAAATTTAGAAAAGAACAAGTACCTTTCACAGATATGGCTAGGGAGAGAATTTTTTTAATTAAACAAATGGCTGAGTTGCCCAGATTAGAGGGTAACTCAACTTTCATCTATTTCTAGTCTCCTTCCCATCAGGTCCTCAAATTATTTTTCATTCTATCTAGGCCACCCACCAGTACAGACATTTTACTTTCTCTTTCATTGTTCAAACAATTTAGCCTGACTTCCAAGGTCCTCGCCAGTCTTGCACCATCCTGCCTTCCTTACCTGACTTCAGAATTCTCCCCTCTCTGTTCTCTATGCCCCAGACCTGCTTTTCACTCTCCACACAGGTCCCATGCTTTCCTTCCTCTTTCCCCACATTGTCCCCTAAATAAGAAATGCCATCCATGTCTCCCTATTTTCAATTGGAAAATCTATCTATCCTCTAGAACTCAGTTCAAATGTTACTTGATCCTCCTTAATTAATGATGATCTTGAACTTTGCACAATACTTCACTGGCACCTCCCACGGACTTATTGTGTATTGTTTTGTATTTTAAGTATTTATATGTGACACATATATGACACACCCCTCTGCTAGTGTGTAAGTTCCATGGGAACAGGGACCATGTTTGACCTAAGCTTTGTATCTTCTCCAAACTCTAAAATGCAGTTGGCACTTTAAAGGGAGGGAGGAAAGAGAATAAGTATTTATTAAGCACCTTTTATGTGCCTGGCACTATGCTAAGTGTTTTACAAATGTTATCTCACAACAACCCTGTGAAATAGCTGTGATTATTATCCCCCTTTTATAGTTGAGAAAATGTGACAAGTATATTTGAATAATTATATGTGTGTATGTGTATATATGTATGTATGTATATACATATATGTATATATATATGCAGTATTTGTGTCTAATGGTAGCCATCTCTATGGTGGGGGAGAAGAAAATAAAAAAGGAGGGAAGAAATTTACATGATAACTTTATTATCTATTTAAAAAGGATAGTGAATTGTACATAACAAATTTATAGTTTCAGGTGCATTCATCATTTTTTCATTATACTGTGTTGTATAAATGCTTGTTTTATTCCATAAATTGAAAATAAATAAATTTTTAAAAAAAGAAAACTGATACAGATAGAGGTTAAGCGACTTGCCCAGGCTCACACAGTTTTACTAGCTGTATCTGAGGCCATAACTGAGCTGAACTCAGGTCTTTCCTGACTGCAAGCCCGATGCTCTATCCACTGGGTACTTGCATTGACTGAGATTATTCATGTTTGCCTAAATTTTCTTTTAATAAAGCCTTGGAAAAAAAGCAAGAGTTTCCCAAGACAGAAAGGACTGATGACTAGTCATATGCTCCATAACAACGGTATTTTACAATATACAGACCATGCTACAGCTGTTAACACGGATGGTATGTGTGCTTTTTGTGTTTGGGTTTTTTTCCCCCTCCTAATAATCCAACAATAGTTTACATCTGTATGTTGGCCAGAAGCCACAGTGAAGAGCATCCAAACAAGATGGGGGAGGGGAGAAAGGGGGCAGTATGACTAGACTGGCAAGTCTCAAGGATGGGAAAGAAAACCCAGATATTCAGTAATCTCTTTCTGCAGATGAAAGAATGTAAAGTGTGCTGTGGGGGAAGGAGAAGGAAAGAGTTCTTAAGTAAGTAATCGTAGGTACAGATGACCTCTTTAGAAGCCACTTTTCAACAGTCTCAAGTTTTGTTAGTGATTCTCTACCTTGAAGAGCACCTGAAAGGTCAGAGACATTTGGAGGAAGGGAGGAAGGGAGAGAAGGTAAAGTCAGGCCAGAAAGGAATGGGAGGGATGGGGAATGCATGCATGGTGAGAGAGCCCTGGAGCCTGCTGGCCCCAAGAGCATGTAAAATATTGAACAATGTACAGATGATTTACCAGGACTGCTGTCAGGGTTCCCAGAATAGATCATTTCCATTTCTGGCACCAGTCAAAGGGATTTCAGGCCTTTCATTGTTAGAACTTAAAGGGTCTTACTAAATCAGGGTCCTAGTTTGGGCATAGTCCTCGCACTTCAATGCCATAGACAGTCTCTACATGCAGTGTGGCAGAGCCCTTCCAGACGTTCTGAATATAATTTTTTGCTGACCATAATTTTAAGTTGAACCAATCAACCTCAGTCTGTCTGCATTGTCTTGGAATTAGCAAAAACTCAAAAGTATGTCTGTCTCTCCTATCACAACAGTATTATTTGGAAAAGAACATGCCGATCAATGTTGTCTAAAGGTTAACATTAGAAAAGTTCTTGGAACTGACTGCTTTTGTAGATGGTCTTCAACATAATTGAGATTTACCAGTGGGCAAAAGGTTTGAGGCTGAGTTGATATATAACATGGTTAACTAAAGCATTTTGAGTTGAAGACGTGTGTGTGTGTGTGTGTGTGTGTGTGTGTGTGTGTGTGTGTGTGTG
>NW_020955033.1:24734809-24758917 GCF_900497805.2 Vombatus ursinus | reverse complement strand
TGTGTGTGTGTGTGTGTGTGTGTGTGTGTGTGTGTGTGTGTGTGTGTAGGGTGCCCCCAAAACTTTAAAAGCTTAAAGCTTCACTAAGACTTTTGGAACACTGTACATGTATGTACACACACATACATACAAATCACACATCATATGTACATGCCCATACCGTGGACGTATGTGTGTATTATTTATCTATCTATAAATATGTGTGTATATGTGTATATGGAGGTATTGCTGTTAAGTTGTTTTCAGTCATGTCTGATTCTTCATAACCCCTTTCAGAGTTTTCTTGGCAAAGATACTGAAGTGGCTTGCCATTTTTTTTTTCAGCTCATTTTACAGAAGAGGAAACTGAGGCAAACAGAGTTGAGTGACTTGCCCAGGGTCACACAGCTAGTAAGTGTCTAAGGCTGCCTTTGAACTCAGATCTTCCTGACTCTGGGCCCAGCATTCTATCCACTGAACCCCACTTAGCTGTTAGATATAGAGGTGTATGTATATATAAATGTGTATGTATGTGTACATATAAACATGTAAGTTTGTATATGTATAGATAAATGCATTTATCCACATATCTACATACATGTATATATACCCTTTATATTATTATCACATGTATAAATTGAACAAAATTAACATCTAGTTTTTCTAAAGGACATTTCTTCATGAAGTCTGAGATAATCATTTGAATTTAGATATTAAACAGGGCAGCTAGGTGGTGTGGCGGATAAAGCACTTGCCCTGGAGTCAGGAGTACCTGAGTTCAAATCCAACTTTAGACCCTAAATGTCCTTTAGAGTTTTTAAAAGATGAGCAGAAATGTTTTTAGGATAAAAACATAGCAGTGAATAATACTAAGAGTATTAGTGTTGACGATGATGAAGGAGTCAAAAAGAAACAGCAGAAGAGGCAGAAACAGAAAGAAAAGAGGAAAAAGACAGACCAGCTCCCACATATCTTTCCAGCCCTTTTTCATATATCTCTCCTTCACACATTCTTTGTTCCAGTCAAACTGGCTTTTGAGTTGTTGTTCCCCCCATATGTCCACACATTGGATATAATTATGCACAGGAGTTTGTTTGTTTGTTTGTTTGTTTTAAAAAATGGGAATTTTGTACTAATAGAGTCTCAGAAAATGTTTATAGGGATTAACTAAATGCAGATAGAGACCTCTCTCTCTTCCTCTCTATGTTGTAAAGACTGGTGACTGGTATCTTCCTCATCACTTTGTAAATAATGGGGTTGTGGCAGAAAGAATGGACTTTCTGTTGAGGTCCAAGTATCTCCAGATGGGGCAATACCCACTCCCTTGAACTATTCTGTTGTGGTTATGGTTCTAACAATACATCTACCAAAAATAAATAAGAGGACATTTCTGGCCCCCTCTCTGCCTTTGTGTCTGGAGCTTCCTCCCTGTTCACCTCGGTGTTTTAGAATTCTAATTCTCTTCAAGACACGTGTCAGATGCTGTCTCCTACATGTAGTACGTATGCAATAAATACTTTTTCATTAAATTTTTTTGTCGCACCCTCCTATAGAATGTAAGCTCCTAGAAAACAGTCACTGCTTCATTTTTGTGCCTTACACTAAGGAAGCATTTATTAAAAATTTACTCAGTTGAATTCACATTAAGCCTAATTGCAACCTGTCTCAATTGGTCAGCGTTCATCACAGATTTGTTTCAAGATTTCAGGGCACATCTATTAATCTCCAGTGGAAATCCTTCCCAAACTTCCCTAGGGTGGTCCTTGGACCACAAACACACAGTCCACCCCTGGGCCCACACTTGAAGTTTTCCTGGTTTGCTAGGACCACAGTGAGGCTTCAGGGTAAGACTTTAATAGAAATATTTCTTCCACCTTTCAGCCTTCTACCACTTAAATTGGGTTTTTTATAAAACAGCAGGAAAGTTACAAATGATCAAATAGCAAGTCTATTACCTGGAAACAAAATTAGTAGCATGGTACTCACATACACTAGCTTTACCAAAACAATGCAAATGTGATTTCGTGGCTAGACTCAAAGCCTCTGTTTGGTAAGACTAAGGAAGTTGAGGACACTTACAAAGTTGCAGGTGTGCTATGAAGGAAAACAAGATTGACAGGATGTACTGATAGTATACAGTGGACAAGAAAACAAATAATAATAACTAGCATTTATTTAACACTTTACAGTCTGCAGTGTGATTTACATGTATTATCTCATTTGATCTTCATAACAGCCCTATGAGGTAGAAAAAGAAACTGAGGTGAAAAGAGATTTGCCCAGGAGGTCACACAGGTTTTGAGGCAGAATTTGAACTCAGGCCTTTTTGATTCCAAATCCAACACTCTATATTCCCTGTGCCACCTACTTGCTCAATTGAGATTGAGCGTGCCATCTGAAGGATGGGTTATTTTGGTTGCTTGAACATAATTATGCACAGGAGTTTGTTCATTTGTTTGTTTTTTTAAAACAGGAATCTTGTACTAATGAAGTCTCCAAAATGTTTATAGCGACAAACTAAATGTAGGTAGAGACCTCTCTCTTCCTCTCTATGTTGACAACTGTACCGATCAGTGTCAAACCAGCTGTCGATGGCTTTGATTGGTTCCTAAATTCTACTGGCTAGCCCAATGCTGATTGACAGCTCAACCAGTCAATGATAGGGTGAAGGAACACTGGTAGTCTGTGAACATGGCTGCTTCTTCCTCTTTTTACATATTTAACATGAGCAGTAGGTCCTGGGCAGGAGAATAGGGTGCAAAGTTTTATGATGATTTCCAAATGCCAGCGAGATGACAGGTGCTGCTGAATTCTCAGACTGGTGACTGGTATCTTCCTCATCACTTTGTAGATAATGGGTTTGTGGCAGAGAGGATGGACTTTCTGTTGAGGTTCAAGCATCTCCAAATGGGACGATACCCACTCCCTTGAATTTTTCCATTGTGGTTATGGTTCTAACAATATATCTACCAAAAATAAATAAATAGATAAGATACACACACATATATGTAACATATAAAAGTACTTTGTAAACCTTAAAGCACTTTATAAATGTTAGCTATTATTGTCACATGTGTGTATTTATTTCACTGATTGCACATCTATATTTAATTGTCAATTTATGTTAATATAGCATTGTATCTTAAATAGGAATCCTAGGAAAAATGCAGGAAATCAGTTTTTCTTTCCCAAAGTGAAACTATAGCTATGAAAACTATCTCTAAGGTCCTTTTCTCTTTCTTTCTTTTTAGTCAAGTCCTGTGATTTCCTTGGTGTAGAAAATCCCCAGTGAAGATACTCCTTCTCCCCCAGCAGATCTGAAACTCAGGGGGCACCTAGATGTTTAGTGAATTGCTAAAAGTCTCGGGCACAGATGGTATGGGTCGGAGGCAGGACTGCAATGCATATTGTTCTGACGCTGAGACGGACCCTTTCTCCACCATAGCACGTGACCATTGCTTTTTAGCTCTTTGGTTCTAGAATTCACAGATTCTTTATTCGTTTATTCAATGAAACTCAGAGCTTTATTGATGTTGTTCCAGAAAGCAAAACTTCCTAAGAACCCAGGCTAAGAAGAAAAATACTATTTAAGGAGAAGCATTGAACCAGCCTGGATATTGACCAACATCAAACTTAAGCTAATTATGTCATTGGATGGCTCCCCTTCATACTAGTTAAACATTTCAAGGACCAGAGAATTCAGCATACACTGGTATTAATGGGCTTCTGCCAGATTAACTAGGAGATGGTTATCTCAACACTAAATGATCATAATGCACTTTGCTAACAAGACCAGACTAATCTGTATAATAAAAAATACTGCCTTTCTTCCTTAGAGCTCAAAGGAAGCATCTTTAGTCACGACGGTGAATCATTCAAGGTTTTTTCCTTAACATCCTTCCTTTGGCTTCTGCAGCCTCAGATGGTCCTACTTCTGACCTTGGTGGATATTTAAATGACAAAACTTTTAAATTCTGTTTCTTTACTAAGTGATTTCATTCTGAGTTTTCCTTTCTTGGGGGTAAAAGGTGTTCTGAGAAATTTTGTCTACAAAACCAAACTGATTCAGATGGAATACCATCAATGCCTCCAGCTAAGCTAATATCAGGACTCAATAGTCCTACTCTCCCTCCACTTCCCTCTCACCCCCATTGGAACCCAGATCTTTCTTGATATGCGGGTCTCTGGTCTCACCTAAACTCTTTATGATTTGGGGTTGACCTTAGTGGGGTTTAAACTCAAAGGAATGTCAGGTGGGTTCATAAAGCTGGAACACAGGATTTCAAGGAAGGGAAGTGAGATTCTATAGCAGAAATTGTTTCTCCCGGACTCTCTAACAAAAATAGTATTATACCATCCCCTCAGCCAGGGATGGCAATCCTTCAACAAGCGATCCCTTGTGAGGCAAAGGAAATCACAGAGTTTTAGACCAACTCCTTGGAGTGGGGATTCTTAACCTAGGGTCTGTGAATTTTTCCTTAATATTTTAATAATCATATCTTCATATAATTAGTTTCTTTTGTAATCCTATATATTTTATTTTGTGCATTTATGATGTTCTGAGATTTCCATTTTTGTTGTTGTTTAGTCATTTTTCTGTCATGTCTAATTCTTTGTGAGCCCATTTGGGATTTTCTTGGCTAAGATACCGGAGTGTTTTGCTTTTTCCTTCTTCAGCTCATTTAACAGATGAGGAAACTGAGGGAAACAGAATTAAAGGACTTGTCCAGTGTCATACATCTAGTTAGTATCTGAGACTCAATTTGAACTCGGATGAGTCTTCCTTAGGCCTGGCACTCTGTCTACTGCATGGCCCAGCTGCCCCTCTAAGAGACGAAGCTTAGCCAAATAGTCAAAGGGGTCTATGACAAAGAAACTAACAAAAAGGTTAAGAACCCTTGCCCTAGAGAAAGAGTCAGAGTGGAAGGTAATATACTGTACTAAGGTATTTAAGGCTACTGAGCTCTCAACATTCTTCAGATTCAATGAGCCCTACTCCCCTCTTCCCTCTCCCCCTTGCAAAATTGTTCCATCATCTCTAGAAAGCATCATGTGTGTCAGCCTTGTGCCCAGGGGCTTTCCACCCTCCCCCTCCTCCTACTCTTCCCTCAAACTCTAAATTTTTGTTTTATATTTCTTACATTTGTGTATACCTTTATGAGCACTGGACATCCCAGTTTCTTAGCGTTTCCCTAAGAATGAGAGAGAACTTGAATTATTCTGCCTCAGATTTAGGGAAAAGAACCCCTGCTTACAGGGTTCTCCATTGTTAGAATACTGCACTTCATTGTCCCAGAGCCCAGGGCGCCTAAAGCTTCTCTATGCCTGGGGCTCTTTTCTCCAAAGACTCTTTTTTTTTTAATGTCTCCAAGGGCTCCTTTGCACACCCAACCCATGTTCTATTTATATGTTTCTTTGTCACAAACAAGACCTGGCCTCATTGTGTGGGAGCAACACCAGAAAAGAAAAACAAAATATGTTCACAGAGAGCAAATGGATATTGTGGGAGCTTGCTGAAATTTACATACTTTGCAGATATCATTTTTGATGATGTCAGAATCAAAGAATATGCCTTTGAAAAACACATTAAACACACACACACACACAAGCAACTTGGCCTCCTCAGCTCTGTCCATCAAGTAGATTGTCTTTAAAAAAAGAAATGTAAACAATCTCAGGACTGTACCCTCTCCCCTCTCTCCTGTCCCTCATCATCATCCCCTCCCAGAATCCAACAAATTAGCCCTGGCTCCACTTGGCTGGCATTTAGGGAGAAAGGGGGTATTAATGGAGGTGGGGCAGCAAGAAGGGAGTAGAAGGGGGTGGGGAGTGGGATGTGGACAGTCTGGGGGATGCAGAAACTCTGGCTCCAGCATTTTATGGAGGTTGGTGAGAAAGGCCGACTGACACTTTACAGATTGGGTGTAAGGTACGAGAGATTTGGCATTTGGGTCAGAGGAATCAGGCTGCCCTTGCTTACCATCTCTCCCCACCCCCTACCCCCTGGTAAAAGCATGGAGAAAAGGGTTAAATAAATGTTTGTGATATGATAAGGTGCTTGTTTATTCAAGGGATGACAGATTATTGGCTCCAAAGGCAGCAGTGAAAAATAGTACAAAGGAACTGGCTCTCCCTTCGAGGATGATGTGATTTCCTCCTAAGGGGTTGCTCTTTACTAGGAACAATGTGCTTTGGGAATTAAAGGGGATGATTTTCCTTCGCACAGAGACTGACAGCATCGAGCCTGATTGTCGGAGCCTGAGAAACCTTTCTAGGAGGAGGGGGGATGGGGATACTGTGAGGTGCTTAGCTTGGAGAAGCAATTTTCCCTCATGCTGTTAGACTCCCAGAGGCCACTGCACTGGCTTGCCTTGGGGAATGATGATAGGTGAATGGGTCATGGAACCTCTGAAAAGTTGAAGCTAATAAGGAGGCAGGGGATGGAAAAGGGATAGGGTGTCTGTGTCCCAGAATGTGGGAGAGGGAGATTTGGCTTGGAGAATGGAATTCTCCATCAGCAAATCTTACCTCGGAGTGACATCTACACATATTTTGTATGTGTGTATTCTCAGTCTCCTTTGGGGTTTCTATCTACCCTAGTGATGTGTTCTATGCATTCTCCTCCCCAGCGCCTCAATGAAGGAACAATAATAATAGCTTGAAGTTATATAGCTTCTTTAGGATTTTTTGGGGGGGTTATATTCTATATAACTTATATAATTTGAACCTCACAACAATCATATGAGGAAGGTATTATCCCTCCTTTACAAACTAGAAAGCTGAGGCTAAGAAAGGTTAAGTAACTTTCCAAGGTCTTGTAGCTAGGAAGCATCTGAGACATGATTTTAAACCCAAGTCCTGAGTTCCAATTCCAAGCTCAAATTCCACTTCACTTTGTGTAACTCTGTGTAACAGTGGCCTATCATTCCTGAAAATTGTCTAGGGGCCTGGCCTCCTGGAAATGTTCCAAGCTAGCTTTGAGGTATAAGTTTGAGTCTGGTATGTAGATAACCATCTCCTATCTATATGACAGAAGTATGCTAATACCAGTGTATTTAAAAAAAAATAAAATTGTAAAAAACAAAATAAAAAAGTTGTGTTGATTTTTTTGTGTGTTTTTATATTGCTTACATCTCCTATCATATCCTTCCTCCCACTCCTTCTTGGAGAGTCGATCATTATAGAGAAAAAGAAAAAAATTCAGCAAAAGTAAGCAAAATATAGAAAATGTTTGACATTACATGCAGTGTTCCAACAGCAGAGTCCCCAAACTCAATGAAGAAGGGAGGGAAGATTAACACCGATGTATGATGAACCCTCAGGTCCTTAGGAGGCTTAAGTACTAGGGTGGTTGGGGTAGGGGAGGGAGAGCAAGGCGGCAGGGACAGATCACTACACCCAACGACATTAGTATTTATTCATACCATCTCACCTCTGTCACACACTCAACGAGCTCTCATTTGCCACTCCCTTCAGCAGTGAAGAGGCTCCAAAGCTCTAGTGCTTTCTGCAAAGAAGACTCCCCGACTAAAGGGAGAGTCAGAGCTCTCGGCCCTCCACAACTGAATTGTTCACATACTTGTTGCACAGAAGGGATCTCAAAAGATGCTTGGCATAGTTTGAGTCTGAAAAGGACCCTGTGCCAAATTCAAACATCCAAGGAGAAAAAAAATGTGGTTTAATTCTCCTCTTTCTGGGATCCTGGGAACTGCTGTATGATTTTATGCTAGCCTGCTGATGGCCATCTTAGTTAATATTCTCAACTATAATGCATGTTGGTGAGCACAATATTCCTCCACCATAATGACTAAGGTTTTGGCAGATAGCATGGATGTTATCAGATGTTATGAGTTAAGGTTGTTTTGATTATTCACTATTAATAGAATTCTATGCATACAACCACATAGTCATAGTTAAGTACTGTGAATTTTAAGATTCGTGTCCCAAAGAGTTTACTGTTTTTTTGTAGAAAACAAATGGATGGAAGTGATTTGCCACTTTTCCCCAGAAGTGACTCACTACACATTTCTCCCCTTTCCACACTCAACTTGACCTTCTTTCTGTTCTTTATACAATACCATATCTAAACTCCATACCTTTGCACAAAATGTCCCCCATGCCTGGAAAGGACTACCTTTTTACCACTTATAATCTATTTCTTTCTATGCTCAGTTCAAGTTCCATCTCCAAACTGAGGCTTATCTTGATCCAGGGATGGGGAATCCATGGCCTCAAGGCCACTGTGGGGTCACATTTGAGGACCTAGAGGGTCACATGTGGCCTCGAGATCACAGGTTCCCCACCCCTTCCCCTAGGCTTCTAGTATCTCCTCACTTCTATCTGGTCCTCATAAAACAGTCTATCTCTCATCTTCACACTCCTTTGCCCGGAATGTCCCCCATGCCTACACTCTCTCCCCTCATCTCTACCACTTAGAATCCCTCTATTTCCTTTTCCTTTCTATTTCCTTTAGAACTCAGCTCAAGGCCCAGTTCTTACTCCAGGTCTCCTGGAGGAGAGTCTGTTTCATTTTGTTTTTGTCTTTTCTGTGCCTAGTAGGTGTTTAATAAGCAGGTGCTTAATAAGCATTGGTTTATTGATTGACTGGTCTAAGAGGGAGGTGAAGTCAATTTTCAGCTATCCCAACATGCATTCTCTACTAGAGGATTTATCCACTATGAACGTTTAATCATGGACTCCTGTGACCCCATATACTATAAGCTGCCTCCCTATACCATATAAATATACACACTCAGAGGGTGAAAGTCACTTTTAACATTAGCTTATGTCAAACAAAATAGCAAGAATTCTTAAGTCAAATATAAGTGACTGTTGGATTTTTTTTATCACAGCTGCCATTCACTAATCTAGATAATTGGGAGTTGGCTCTATTTTATGCTGCCAGTCATCGAAATCATGTGTTTTGGGTTGAGGTGAGAAGAGAATCAGAGTAAAAGATCAATTACTTCAGGAAGACTCAGAACGTATATCTATATCAAGAATTTTAGACCTTTTTGTGTGTGTTATAACCACAAACTAAATTCTAGGAGAAAAACATACCTCTCATGTTGCAGGTTGCTTTCTAGAAGGCATCAAAAGATCAGCAGGGTACAATAATCAACACAGAAGGGAAATGCTCAGATTGTAAGCTCTTTGAAAGCAGAGTGTTTTATCTCTTTTTGTATCCCCAGTGCTTAGCACAGTGCCTGGTACATAGTAGGCACTTAATAAGTCCGTGTTCCTTCCTTCCCTCTCCCATTCACAGATTCAGTTTCTCCAAGTTCCTCACACTTCCTCAGAATCACAAAACATGCTTATTCACATGTTTTCTCTTTCTCTTCCATTCCCTTATATGACTCTTCTCTGCAGACATTCAATGGTCCTGACTGCAGTCTAAGCTCTTGGTCCACGCTCTTTTCTTCATCACACCCAGGGACAAATTAATATGAGCACGGGGTTGGGGATATGTGGCAATGTGTCTTTAAGAAGCCTAGGACATAACTGCTCACTGTGGGAAGTAAAGCCCTATAGCCTCTTCCCCACCCCCCAGAAGTTCCTTCTTTGCCATTGTGCTCGGACCCAGTCTAGATGATTGAATGCATTTGTCATATTTTGTCTAGATATTTGGTATTGTGTAGATACAAATATAGAAGACTCTATATATAGAGAAAAATCTCTAACCAGAATCACAGAATTTCAGAGTTGGAAGGGATTGTAGAAGTCAATTAGCATAACAATGATAGAGGAACTCTCTCTGTCACATCCCCAAATTGTCCTCCAGCCTTTGTTTGAAAACATCTAACCATTAAAAAAAAAAAAGTTCCAAATCACAAGCAATTGGAAAAATTAAAATTAAATCAATTTTGAGATTCCATTTTATACTCATCAGATAAACGGAAATGACAAGAAAGGAAAATTATAAATGTTAGAAGGACTGTGGGAAAGTAAGCACATTGATACACTATTAGTTGACCTATGAATGGGTACAACTGTTATGGAAAGCAATTCAGAATTATACAAACAGTTTGCTAAATATGCATATTTGTTTTTCTTTTTTTCCCCTGTTAATAAAAAGTTATTTAAACGAAGAACAGGTTAAAAGAAGAAAGAAGATATATGAGAAAACATCTTTTTAAATAACTTAGAAGTAGGTGGTTTTCTTGTATATATTGTTACTTTTTCTCTTTTTTTTTAACCTTTGTTACAAAGGTTGGCTTACTGGAAAAGAGGAGGGAAACAGGAAGAAAATGAGCCAATGTAAAAACAAAAATTATGAATAAAAATCATTTTTAGAAATTCAAATATGTACCTAAAAGAACAAGGAAAGCACAGAATTTTATTGAAAGTATCATGTGGATTTTATTACATGTTTTTTTTTTTTAAAAAACAAGCAGTATGAAATGGTGGTTAACTGTTTCATACATTTTGTGTTCTGTTATATATATAGGAATGATTTTTTTTGGTACTTAGGTTCAGACTGAAAACATGAAATGTTTTAAAAGAAAAAAAAGGAAAACATCTTTTGAGGGATCTACATTCAGCCTCCTGAGTCCCCCTTTGAATAGCTAACACTGTTTTTTAGGTTACCAGAAGACAGAAAGATCTCTTTTCCATGGACAGCCTTTCAAATATTTAAAGACAGCTTTAATGTCCCTCCTGAGTATTCTCTTCTCTAGGCTAAACTTTCCCAGTTTCTTCAACCAGTCCTTAGATGGCACCGTGCCTTTCTCCCTGCTCTGGTCACCTTTCTCTTGAGTCAGTGGTTCAGTTTCAGAATACTTCTGAAAATGTAGTACTCAAAATTGAACTTCAATACTCCACATGTAGTGTGACCAGAGTAGAATACAGCAGGTCAATCCTCTTCCTTATCTTGTTGATCATAGAAGTGATCAATTAAAAAGATTAAATCAAATACTTAAATAGTATCCAAATAAGGCACTAGTGCATTTCATAGATTATACTATGTGCCAGGCACTATGCTAAGGTCTAGGGATAAGAAGAAAGGCAACAGACAACCTCTAATCCCAAGAAATTCACAATTTTATGGGGAGACAACGTGCAAACAAATATGTACAGACAAGACCTAGCCGGGATAAATTGGAGATAATTAACAGAGAGAAGGCACTAGCATTAAGGAGAATCAGGAAAGTTTTCTCCTAGAAGATAGAATTTTAGCAGGGACTTGATGGAAACCTGGAAAACTAGTAGGAAATAATGAGGAGGGAGAATATTTCACATTTTCACAGCCAGTGAAAAAGCTTAAAGCCTGGCTATTGAGTGTCCTGTTTGAGGAACTGCAAGGAGTCCAGTGTCACTAGATCACTGAATAAAATGCTGCGGGTGGGAGTAAAGGGTAAGAAGGCTGGAATGGTAGAAGGGAGTCAGACTGTGAAGGACTTGAATGAGGACTTTATACTTGATCCAGGAGGTGATAGGGAGAACTGGAGTTTATTAAATGAGGGCAGGGGGAGGGGGAGGAGGTGGTGTGTGTGACATAGACCTGTGCTTTAGAAGATTACTATGACAGCTGAGGGGAGGATGAATTGGAGTGGGAAGAAACTCAAGTCAGGGAGACCAACCAGTAAGCTACCGCAATAGTCCCAGGTGTAAGGTGACAAGGACCTGCACCAGGCTGGTGGCAGTGTCAGAAAAGAGAAAGGGGTATATGGAAGAGATGTTATGGAATTAAAATGGACATAATTTGGCCACAAATTAGATATGCGGTGGTGAGAGAGAGGGAGGAGTAGAGGATGTCACCTAGGTGGTGATTCTGGGACATGGGGAGGATGGTGGAACCCTCAACATTAAAAGAGAAGTTAGGAAGGGAGGGAGGGTTTTGGGGGGTTAATAAATTCAGTTTTGGCTAAGTTGTGTTTGAGATGTTTAGTGGATATCCAGTTTGAGATGTCCAATAAGCAGTTGTAAATGTGAGTCGGGAGGTTAAGAGAGAGGTTAGGATTGTATAAGTAGTTTTGAGACTTATAATAAAAATGATCATTGAATCCTTGGGAGATGATGAGATCATCAAGCCAAATTATATAAAGAGAGAAGGGAAGGAGGCCCAGGATTTAGTTCTGTGGGACACTTACCTTTAGGAGGCATGACCTGAATGAAGATTCAAACAGCTAGGAAGACCTGGAGAGAGTAGTGTCAGGGAAACCCAGAGAAAAGAGGGTATCAAGGAGAATCAGGTGATTGACAGCGTCAAAAAGATGCAGAGAATTCAGAACAATCAGGATGGAAAAAAGACCATTAGATTTTGTAATTAAGAGATCATTGGTAACTTTGGAGACAGAAGTTTCTTTGAATGATAAGGTCAGAAGCCACATTGTAGAAAGTTAAGAAGAGAATGAAAGGAAAGAAAGTGGAGACTGATTGCAGACAACATTCTCAAGGAGTTTAGCCACAAAAAGGGAGAGAGGTATGAAGCAACAGAAGAGGTTAAGAAAGAGAATTTTGAAGATTGGAGGGTCTCCAGCCTTCCTTATAGAGAATAAGGGAGTGTCTATGTGAGGCTTTCAAAATTAGAATACACTCAGTGGTCAGGTGAAATACAAGCTAGGAATTAGTGAGCATTTTCAAGGGAGCATTTTCTCTGAAATGTGAGAGAAATTGTCTTTGGATATTTTCAGCTCTCCTTGGTAGAAAATCAACCTGTGTTCATAATAAAGTAATTTTTCTACATTCTCTGCTGTGTTTTGGGAGGCTTTCTAATTTATTTATAACCAATCACACAAAAGGGAACAAACATTTCTTAAATGCCTACTATGTGCCAGGCACTATGCTAAGTGCTTTTACAAATATTACTTCATTTGCTCCTCACAAGAACCCAGTGAGGCAGGTGTGGTTATTATCCCCATTTTATAGTCAAGAAAACTGAAGCTGAGGTTAAGTGACTTGCTTAGGGTCAGATACATAAAAATTAATAGCATTCTTTTTTTTTTAATCTTCTAGCCAAGTCTCTCCGCACTTCCCCCACGTAACGTATGTCCTATATCTGATTCTAAACAACAAAATCAGGCAACTTCCCAATCACTTGTCTTGTGTGATTAATGATGGCGTCAGGTAGAAATTTAGGAACTGGCTTTGATCCCTTTACAAATAAGAAGATACATCCTTGTCCCACTGTGGGGAGGTAGAGCAGCCACTGGCCCTATTTGGATTTTTCATATTGCAAGAGAGATATACTATAATCATACTCCTAAGCCAATTCAAAGTTATCTAAAAAACAGAAGAGCCAAAAGAAGATAGACATGATTTATGTGTGTGTATTTATACACATATATATACCTATATCTATATGTATATGCATGTGTATCCCTGAGTCAAATATGAACTCAGTCCAGTAAAGCCCAGTCTTCATATTCCATGGAACAGAACGATTGTGGTCCAAGTGATATGTCCATTCATCCACTGCACATGGCCATGGAGGCTACCCTCTACCTCCATTATTTCTACCCTACCTCTTATATTTGGAGCACCCAGAACCATTCCTAGGAGAGCCCCTTATATGCAACATGTTGGGAATTTTCCTCCCATATTATTTCCCCTCCCAAACTGTAAGTTCTTTGAAAGCAAAGATATTTAATAGAATGAATTGCACTTGGAAGTACTCAGGTAATATTGAGTAGCAAGGGAGGAATGGGACTAAGTGGTATCTAATACACAGGGTGATTAGGGAAGCAAGGAAGAAAATTAAGATCAAGAATTGAGGAAAATTGAGACAATATAAGAGGAAAAACAAGTGTATATAGGGTCATTCCACTGATCTCTATAGAAACCATTAACAACTTAACACATCAAACTCTTTCAAAGGAAGAATGAGTCCCCTGCTACACAGTCTCTTTCTCACACACACACACACACACACACACACACACACACACACACATCTGGCAAATCAGAAGAAGATAGCGGAAGAGATGTTTGAAGGAATTTTTATAACTTTGTAAACAGTGAAATGTTGAAGAAGGTGAAGGAGTAAGTGGTCCCTATAAATCAGTCCACTAACTACAATGGGACTGAATTTAGTCAGCTTCTTTTCTGAATTTTGACACATACTTTATTAGCTTTCTATTTTTTACCTATGAGGAAGAGAAATAAGACTGAGAACTGAGGAGGGATGACTCATCACAAGGACAAGAATTTGTGTCAGTGAATTACAGACCAGGATTTAGAACTCAGTATTGGGAGGAGAAAAGAACACAATGTTAAGGAAAAGAAAGGCATCATCCATGGTGGAATTCATAGCATTGCCAAGCAAGACATGTTTATAACTCTTCATCTTTTCTGCTTAGTGGTCAGGGACAGAAGCAGAAGTGAAAGCCTCTTTCCACATGGCAGTTAATATTTATAGCCTGCAGTTTCAGAATGGAATTTCTTCCTCTCACCAATTTGGTTTTATTACTGCCCATTTATAGCAGCACATCCAAGAATGCTGATTAGGGCCAGGATGTCCCTTTGAGCAGTCGTTGAGCACTAGGCTTTGACCCTTGGAAGAAAAGGCAGGATAACGAAACCACTGCTGTATGGTGAGCTCCACTGAGGTGACAACAGGCAGAGGAAAGATATGTAGAAGAGAAGAATGTATGGAAACACAAGGTCCAGTGATGACTCAACCCTGTGGCCTCCTGGGAGATGACCATAGTCAAAAGGCCATTTTGACATAGAGTAGCCAGAGATAAGGCAGCTGTGATCTAGCCAAAGACAGAAGACAAGCAGTTAACAGGGCAGGGGTTAGCCAAGGGTAGGTACTGCCACAATCCAGCCACAACCACCTATAACATATGGATACCATGAGATGTTTTGCAGCCATACCCCATTTAAATAGATAAAGCTTCAGATACTGGGTGAAATGAGGCAACACAGGGCCACCACTCTATTATTTGTGCATAGATTATCCAACTTTTCTCTTGTTAATCAGCACACTTTTCAACCACCACTATTTGAGTTGTGGCCAGCTAAAGCACACTTAACATTCAACAATATACATAAAGTTCTTTGTACATCTTAAAAAGCTATGTAAATACTAGCATTTGTATTAGTGGTAGTATTCAAAATGTATATGATAATGGCATCAGTGAAAAGATATAGTCATGCATAGTCCTGCTGAGAGAAACAATGAGCCTCATTGAAGCAAAACCCAGTTAAAAATACCCAGCTAATACATAGATTCATCTAACACAAAACTGAGAGACTTTGATAGAGTTAGGATTTCATCAGAGAGGGTACTCCCTCAACATTGGTCACTCACAACCCTTTTTCAATTTCTCATTCTGTGTAATTCTTGCCCATGTTTTTCCATAAATCCTTATAGAGGAATCCACCCAATGTGCTGGAAATTTTTCTCTGATTCTTTAAACATCCCAAGAGTATTGGTGTATCACTCAGTTTGTTCATCTTGCTACAATGCTTGGACTAGCCCCTTTTCTGGGGCTTGAGAATATCCTCTATGCCATGTTCTTACATTTTTCAGCCCCCTAAAAACCATCATGGATCTTTCCATTGCCCTTGTGAATGCGTGTGATTTTGCCTCTCCAAATATTGTGATGTTCCATGACTTGCTTCCATATAACATGCTAGGAAAATACTGATGTTAAGGAGATGGACTTGGGTATAAGGGAGAAGTTTGAGATCCATGAAAGCATTGGGCAGTCCAGCCTAATCACCCCTTCTAATCATTTCTAGTTTTGGCTTATTGTCTGCATCCATTAGATTGTGAGCTTTTCTAGGTTGCTTTTCAAAGCAGCTGCTTTTTGAATCTCTTTGTGTCTCCAGCACTTAGCACAGTACAAGGCACATAGTAGGCACGAAATAAATAAATGTTTATTGACTCACTATTGCACCTGCCTGAGATGTTTACACACACACACACACACACACACACACACACACACACACACAAAATACACTTTATATATTTGTATATATTTAGATATATATGTATATATTTATATTTATGTATATATATACACACATGCACATATATGTACATGACAGCGCTGTTGTTGCTTGTCCTTTGTTTTTGAAGAGGACCAATGACATCACAAGGAGATGCCTTGATTTGGGCATGAGTTGGATTTAAGTGAGTTGCACAAAAGTGGTCAATCTCACTCTCTCTTGACAATACAAATATCAAGATGATGGATGATGGCCCGGGATGCAGCGGATGACTTTGGCGTCTTCGATGTCTGACCAAGCTTTACGGGCTCCCGCAGTACCTGTTTCAGCTGCCTTCATGGCCACTGGAACAAATTGTTCTCATCTGCTCATTCTTCCAGGGAAATCTTCATATGCTTGGGGTAGCCATCCCCCTCATTCACTGATAGATTTGAGGCCTGTCAGTTACACTAGAGTTAGTTCCATTAAACAAGATTATGTTAGATTAAAATTTGGTCCTAACCTATGATTTCACTGGTGTAGGGAACACTTAGTGAGGATTCCTTTCACCGATGCAAGTTTTGCGACCTATAGTCTTATAAAGTTGTCTTCAGGGTTAGACAGTGAGAATGGCCTGGAGGATAAAGAGGAAATTTTTCCAGCACATGGGGTAGATTCCTCTACATGGATTTATGGGCAAGTATTACACAGCTGTCTCATGAAATTTAGCTGTGAAGGGAAGGAGAGATAGAAGATGATTACTAGCTAGGATGGTGGGATCAAGTATGAGAATTAGTGTTTGTAGATAGCTAGGAAGCAGTCAGCAGATAGGGAGGGACTGAAGATAAGAGAGAACGGGAATGATGGTGGGACAACATGCTGGAGAATATAGAAGGAGATTGGATCAAAGGCTTAGGTGATAGGGTTGTCCCTGACAAGGAAAAAGGTCACTTCGATATGTATGTACACAAATATATTGATATGTAAATACATGTATGTATTTATGTTTATACACTAAATGTATGCATCTCTATGGATACATATTTGTATGCATCCATTTGAGCTTTGTAAGAAAATATATACTTTTTATCCATTTTAATTTTTTTACCCTGTGTATTATTAGGCTAACCTTTTTTATATGGCTATGGATTTCACTAAGGAGGCTTGGTAGTGTTCTGGGGCTGGATTTAGAAAACCTTGTGTAAAATTTAATTTTAGCCTCAAAGTAGTGGGCAATAAAGACTTTGTACTTAAGGACAGAATTAGGTTTGGACAGAAACCAGCCATTCACAATGAATGAAACACCAGCTGTTTGTATTTGCACTTACAAATTAAACTGTGAGCCTGAGACAAAGGCACAGCACTATTACATCTGTAAAATGGGGGTATTACTTACATTATCTACCTCATAGAGTTGTTGTGAGGAAAGCATTTTGTAAGCTGTCAAATTCAGTTCTTCAAGAATGTGGGATTTCATCTGGGGGTACTCCTTACATTGATAGGGACCATAATGACTCTGTGATTTTAAATGAGGTAGACTCGTGCAAGCCCTCATTCTCTTCTACAGAATCATCAAAGTCCTATGGCAAAACAGAAGTTAAGATGACTGGTGATGTCTCGGGATGCAGTGGATGAACTTGGTCTTTCTAAATTTTGGTCTTTCCAAGGCCCTCTACAACTTAATAGATGGTCTTTGAGAGTTTCTCTCAGAAAAGTTTATTACTTCAGCAAATCTAGTGATGTCCTTTTCTGAATTTAATCTAGTCTTTGGAAACAGACAGATAATCTGAGCTTCCAAGCCTAAACTCCTAATCTTTAAAAGTTTGGCAGGACCTGTGAGAGAGTGAGTTCCATTGGAGTGACTTTAGTTGACAGGACTTTAGTTGAAGCAAAGTGTTAAAGCACCGTATAAATGTGGGCTATTACTATTATTGTCAGTATTTCTGTAGCATAGCTAAATGGGAAGTGTATTGTACTATAAGTGAGAAAAATTAATGTTATATTATTATAATAATAACTAAATATTCATTTGTGATCCATCCTTTTCCTTCTATTTCTGTTAAGATCCAATTCCTGAAAAGGTCAGTTAGTCTCTGAAGGGCATGACTATGTGATAAAAATACTCCTAGCCCTCAAGGTACATGCTCCTTAACTAGGTTGGGTGGGACTTCACCCTACTGGGAAACTGGAAATTTCTGTTTAGAGTATAAACAGAATCCACTCTGGATGAGCCATTACCTTGGAGGAAAGAACCCCATCCTTGATCTCCTTCATTAGAGTTTAGTGCGACCCAGATAATGGAGAAAACTAGCCAGAGAGGTCCAGATGGAAATGGCTTCCTCTGCCCACATTGCTAGAGGCTGCTGAGTCTCATGATCAAGTGATCAAGTCATGTTCTTGGCAGGAGGAGCTGAAGATTTTTAGCCCACTACCTCATTAAATGTCCACCAATCAGGGTTGAGTTCCACTTGTCAGAGGAATTCCCTGCCCGAAGATACACATCTGATTAAAGTGCTTCAGTGTCTCCCTCAGCATTTTTGGTTACTGAGAGAAACCACTGACCATCAATTTATTGTTTATTAGCTAGCCTAATTAATAAATTGATTATTAATTACCTGGAAACTCTGTCTCTCAAGATTTTCATTTGTCACGTAAGTCTGTAGTAGGTTGACCTCTACTACAAAATCCTTGGCCATGGCAGCCCACGAAATAAAGAACAATACAAAGTAACCTCCAACTATTACAACAATGCTCATGGAATCCAGAAAAACGGACTAAGCTAGACCATTTATAAATATCAAATTAGCTATTAGTACTCTTAACATGTCTCTTGTATAATGACCAATGAATTGATATGCATCTGGAGGGATTTAATTACATAAATATTGATATTTTTATAACAACATTAATAACAGCTAACATTTATATATCACATTAAAGTTTGCAAAGCATTTCACACATAGGATCTCATTTGATATAACATTCCTAAGAGATAGATGCCATTATTATTATCCCCATTTTACAGATGAGGAAACTGTGACTGGGGGAAGTTAAGTCGCTTGCCTAGCATCACATAGCTACTAAGCATCTGAAGCAGGATTTAAATTCAGGTCTTCTTGACTCTAAGTCCAGTGTTCAAGTTGTAGCTAAATGGAAAGAGGCCTTCCAGGTCAGTTCCAAGAGAGGTTTTATCATAAAACTAGAGGCAATACACATATAATTTCATTGGGTACTTTGTTATCTAACATTGCAGTGTTTGTTATAAGTTTAAGAAAAAGATGACTGGATTGTAAATTAATCTGGTCCCAGTTCTGGTAACTGCTATACAACTCACCAGAAAATCCATTAAATTCTCTGGGCTTCAGTTTTCTTATCTGTAAAATAAGAATTAGATGACTTCCCTGAGTTGGACTAGATGGCCTCTGAACTCTTAGATTTTGTGTGTATATTATGTTCTTGGACAACTGGAAGATTAAATAAGATAAAATATAAAGCACTATACAAGTGGATGTGAGCCACTAGGTGGCGCCGTAGTGGACAGTGGGCTGGGCCTAAAGTCAGTGAGACTAATCTTCCTGAGTTCAAATCTGACCTCAGACACTTACTAGCTCTGTGACCCTACAAAAGTCACTTAATCTTGTTTGCCTTAGTTTCCTCATCTGTAAAATGAGCTGGAGAAGGAAATGGCAAATCACTCCAATATCTTGGCCAAGAAAACCCTAAATGCGGTCACAAAGAGCTAGCCATGATTAAAAATGACTGAACAGCAACAAAACAAATGGAAAACATTTTCATCTTGAGTTATTTCTCCTACCTGGAATGTCCTTTCCCTATTCTTAAAATATCCAACTTCTACTTGTCCTTTAAGGCCTCGCTCAAGTTCTACCTTTTCCATGAAGCCCCCTCAGCCTTTTCCTAATCACAGTGATCTCTTTCTCCTGTGAACTCTTATTATATTTCCTTATTATCTGTACATCACATGTGCATCTTCGCCTTAAATTGTCTTATAATGTTATCTCATTTTATGTGTGCAACACTCCAATGAGAGTGCAAATTCTTTGAAACCAGAAAACTTGTATTATATGCCTTTGTCTATACCACAATGCCTAGCATAGTACTGTGCCCATAGTAAGAGTACAATATTTTCTTGGTTGATAGATTTTTGCTTAAAACCTGGGAAAGGAAAATTTTTACAAAAAAGTTGGTTAATGAAACTTGATTATTTTAATTATTCACCAACCCCTTTGTCTCTCATCACTCACTGCATTTTACAGTATAAACCAGTATTATGATTGGCAAAATCCACAGTGGAAAGTTACCCTTGTTCTTATCATATTCAAATAACTAAAAAGACCAAGACATTCTTTTGAATTTCCTCAGTGGTAGCAAATTTTAGTCTCTTGATAATGGATTTGGTTTTTGGAAATCAAAAGAAAGTAATTAGAAGCCAGTTCTGAGGGAAAAGGTGGGTAAACAAGCTCGTTAGAAATAAAATGTTCCTCACTGGCTTACAGCAACCTAAAGGGACTACTTTGAAGGACAATATTTATTTTTGTGTATAAGTTTTGGACTGTTTATTATAAACTCAGCATTACTTTATATATCCTTTCTATGGCATAGAGTAGGAAGGGAAGATGTAAGGAATATACAGGGACAGAGGGTCAGAGTAAGAAAAAGATGACATATCAATTAATTTTCTGGTCTTTTCCTAACTTTAACAAAGACTAGCATGTCTACAAGTACTTCATTTTATACTATGGATTCCTCCCCCCCCCAAAAAAAACCTTAGATATTTATTATTTGAATGATTTTAAATGTATCGTGAGAGTTTCCCAGCTAAAGGAGTTCTGTGAAGAATATTTTTATAGAGTGAATAACAACTTCCTTTATTTGTTGAGAATACAGATTTTCATTTAATGAGTTTACTTAAAATGAGGTACACCCAAAGTTCTTTTCCTGGATTGGAGAAGCAATGCCAGACAATCCTGATGAGAGCCATGCTTGGAGAAGAGCTAGCCTGGCCTCCTAAGTTCCCTAGGGAAAGTGGATGAAGATGAGGACCACATTTGTAATCCAGAATTGGACTTGGAACGGGCCTTTGGCCAAACTAGACCCAAAATCTCATCCTAGAGAAAACATTGACCAAATTTGAAAACTGATTCAAAGCCAAATCATCTTGGATTCTTCACCCCTCTCCTCCAGGACTGACAGCCAGACAGGCTCAGCCTTTCTCTTGTTAGATGCTCACAGGACTCAAGGGAGGAAATACCGAGAGGAAACTTTGAGCCAGACAGGGTACAAGGCACCAAAAAGGAAAAGAACAGTCATAGCTTCAGATGAACTCTCAGATAGTGGCTGGCGCAGAGGAAGGAGGGGATTGAAGAGATGGGACAAGAGGGTGTGGAAGTAGAAAGACCAACCAAGGTGGGGCCACACATGAAGACCCAGAATAAGGAGGAAAGGAGAGCCTGGGGAAAGTTTAGGAAAACACAGAGCCAGGAGAGAAAGACAAGGGCAAACTGGGAATCCTTGAGAAAGAAGAAAAGTGTCTCATGGAAACCCCTAGAACAGAAGTGAAGAAGGGAAGGGAAAACTTCGAGACAAAATATGAGGTGGGGGGTAGGGGTTGTTGAATACATGAGTTCAGAAAAAAAAACAAAACAACTAAGCACTGATCTAGATCTCAGCCAAAACCCCAAATTCAAGTATTCTAAAAACAAGAAAATGTACTTTGAATATCTCTTTAATCAGTGAGCTTGGATTTTCCTAAGGAAGTCCTTTACTCTCCCCAATCATTTTTCTAGATGCCCACTCGCCCAAGTCAGAGTGACTTACTGTCTTGGCAGAGAGGCTCACCCTCACCTAAATTTAAACAATGATATGCTGAATTCTAAAGTCTTTATATTTGCTTGATTGGGAAAGCCAAGGAATTGGGAAATCTGTTTTTGCCTTTGTATCCTGAGTGCTTGGCATAGTGCCTGATACAGGTGCTTAATAAATGCTTGTTATTGATTTACCTAGACATTAAAATTGGGGCTTATTGATATCCAATATCAAGCACCCAACCACCTGTATCATTAGATATCCGTAGTTCTAGGAGGCCAGGAGAGGATAAGGGAATGAAAACTACAAAAGATCCCCATATTAAACTGGAAAAAAAAACCCAGCCAAGAGTTTTATTTCTTTCCAATGCAGCCTTGTCCTCCCTCCAATTCAGGGGGCTTATCTTCTATAAGAGGACCTGAAGTTTTCCAGAATCACAGACTTTTGGAACTTAGAGGGACCTCAGACACCTTCTTCCCAGGACTGTCGTGAAGATAAAATAAAATCATATTTATAATGCCCTTCACAAATTTTAAAACACTATAGAAATGCTAGCTATATTATTGTTATTGTAATTTCTTTTGTGTGAGAGAGGAATTGAGCTATAATTACTTCATAATATGGTTGAATTATCTAGGTAGGTACTAAAGTCACCTACCATTGTCGTTTAAGGTCCATTTTCTAATGAGTTGGAATTTCATTGAAATATTTTTGAGTTGAGGTCCAACATTTTTCAATGTAGAGATGGACTCTAAAGTTCTGCATGCAAGATTACCGAGAAGAGTTTTTCTTAGAGACGTGTGATACATTAGGGACACACCTGAGACTCTTGGCTCTCCTAGTATTCTGCATATTTCTTTATGGTAGAAATCTGCATCAGTAATGCAGTTGTTTTCATGGAATCCAAGAATCATAGAGTTGGAGGGAGTGCAACTCCCTTCTGTCAGATGAGAAAACCGGACCCCAGAGCAGTTAAGATTTGCCCGAAGTCATACAGAGGGTTAGTAACAGTATAAAGTCTAGAAACACGGTCTCCTGACTCCCAGTAAAAGTGTTATGTTTAGCACTTTATTGAGTGAGAGAAATTTCACATGAGCTCCTTCTGAACTATATCTCTCTTTTATTCAGGAATGGAACCAGCCTCTTAATAGGCCTGTTTCATAGCCTAGTTTAATTGAAAAGTCCTTCAGGAATTAGATGTAATTTCTTTCTAGTGGAGTAATCCACGGGAGCCAGAAGACCATATGTCTATAATTTCCTGCATCTCAGTACAGTTAACAGTTATTATTTGCTGGTTAACATTTAATAAGCTCCCACCATGTGTAGGACACTATGTAGGGCAAAGAAATTGTATCAACACCCATGTTTTTAGGGAGTTTATGGTAAAAGATAAAATGATGGGGTATATAATGTCTAGAGCACTGAATAGCTTGGCTTAGTGGGAAAAGCATGGAGCTTGGAGTCACAGAACCTGGGTTTAAACTCCAAGTTTATTCCTTGAACCCAAGTGTAAGAATTTCCCTATACATTTTGTCCTATTAGATTTGTCCCAGTGTTTTAGCCTGTCAAGATCTTTTTTAGATCACTATTATGTTATTCAGAATTTACTTGTATCTCTCAGCTTTATTTCATCTGCAAATTTGATAAGCATAATATCTGTGTGTTTATTTAAGACACTATGTGGTGGCTGTTGAACATCTAGCCTGGATGAAATAGGGATAAATAGTTGCAAAGAATAAGAAAAAAAAGTTAAGACTTATTTTCATCTGGGCCTATTGAGTTGAAGTTACTAAGGTTCTTTCTTGCTATCTTCTTATTGATTTTAGATTTCAAATATCTATTCATCATTTTTGTTCTTCCCTTTGCAATCCAAAAACATTCTCCTTGGGTAGTAAAGCAGAAGCATAATAAAAGGTGAAGATTTCATCTACCCTAAACAATGGTCCTGTCTTCTTTGATGATCCTCTTTTTTTTTTTTAATAAAATAGCTCAAAACACAAATCCTGCACATCTACATTGGTATCCTTAGATAACTTCTACCTTTTCTTCTCACTGGAACTCTTTATGTCTTTAGAATTTGATTCTTGAGATATCCCAATCTCTCCTGAGGTGATGCTCCTATAGAATTTTAAGCCTCTCCACATCTAGGTAGTATTTCAAACTGTGCCTGGGTTTCTCTCTTCTTCTTTCTCAAAAAAGTTAAGATGTAGTAGTTACTTGCCCCCAAAGTTCCCATCATTTCTACCCAAGCGTTAGATGCCTCTTTATTGAGAACCAAATACAAAATGAAAATTCTATATCTTTTGAAGGATGAGATTATTGTCATGTCAAGAAATCATTAGCTGTTCCATGTTGCATAATTTTTTTTCCCTTTCAGAGAAAGGAAGGAAGGAAGGAAGGAAGGAAGGAAGGAAGGAAGGAAGGAAG
>NW_020955033.1:24726345-24734799 GCF_900497805.2 Vombatus ursinus | reverse complement strand
GAAGGAAGGAAGGAAGGAAGGAAGGAAGGAAGGAAGGAAGGAAGGAAAAAGGAAAGAAGACACTTCTTCCCCCACCAGGTGCCTCATATTCTCATGTCCATGCTCTATCCTCCACCAAAACTGACTCCAAGGAATATATTTTATAACTTATTCATACTAAGGTATTAACGATTAAGGTTTCTCATGAAGATGAACTGAAAGGGGAAAGGACTATTGTTTCTGCCCTGTTGAATGCATTATCTGCATAACTCAATGTCTCAGTTTCTTCAGTGTGGCTCACCTTCTCAGTTTCATATGTTTTAATAGGTGAGAAAGATTCTTTGGGACTTAAACCAAAAACATTCAGCTTCACTGGATTTCATGGATCAGTGAGTTAAGTCCAGTGGTGGGAATATTGGGGGGTAAAGGGACGAGGACCTCTTGGTACCCCTAAAATCACATCAGCTAGGTGGTCACCCATGCCATCCAAGTATTTGTAAGGTTGGTCTTTCATGTGACTAAGCAAAGTAAAACCTGGGTGGCTCAGCCATCATGAACTCTCACCAAGAAAAGTGTCCAATTTGACACAAGGGCAACCCAGGGAGTTCTGGCAGCTGTGCAGGAGAGAGCAAATGCATTGTGCAGATGCTAGAAGGACATTATCACATGTGCTGTTTAGGCAGGGAGATCTATTTTGGGTTGCTATGTCGGAAACACTGAGATCAGAGTGGCCAGTGAGAGGCTGAGGATCAAATGGAGAGCTGAAGAAACCGAGGAGTTGAGCCACACAGATAATGCATGAAACAGGGCAGGAACAATGGCCCTTTCCCCTTCCAGGTCATCTCCATGGGAAACCTTCCTTTGTTTGACAATGCTTTTGCTATTGTGAAAACAGTGGGATGGTGGAGTAATCGTTAGGTGCTGGTGGAGAGCAGAATGGTTTTTATTTGTCATGAGCTCAGGGTTTCCTTCATGCCTGGGAACATGCATTCTCCACGAGAGGAGGGGAGAAAATGACTCTTCTCCCTTGTCTCTGGCATCCTTTGCTCAGTCAGGGTTTCTGCCCTGGCAAAGGAGAAACCTAGACCCTCCCATCTCTGTATGCTGACTTGGCATAGCGTAGCATTCCCCAACTTGTGCTATGCATCTAGGAGAAAAGACTGAAGCTAAAGAAGATTTTTCTCTCCTAAAAATTTAAGTATGAAATAGTGTATGCATCAAAAAAACCTTAAATTGGGTGTCAGCTTTTATTTTTCAACAAAGAATCCCAATTCCTTCCATTTTGTTTCCCAGTTCTTCTAAACTCTTTTTATCCACAGCTTTTGGACCACTAATTATGGGTTCCATCAATATATTATCAGCCCACAAAAATAAATTTGAACAAAGCTACTGAACTATATCTATATCTAGATATTTCTATCATCTATCTGTCTGTCTATCTATCGATCTGTCTGTCTGTTTGTCTAATAAGCCCCAAAGTATTCCATGCCCAGATTGAAGCAGCTAGTGCAGTGGATAAAGGGCCAGGCCTGGGGTCAGGAATATCTGAGTTCAAATGTACCTGCAGACATTTACTAGCTGTATGACTCTGGGTAAGTTACTTAACTTCTGTTTGCTTCAGTTTCGTCACCTGTAAAATGGAAAGAATGATAGCTTCTACCTCCCAGGGTTCTTATGAGGATCAAATGAGATAATAATTGTAAAGCACTCAATTAGCACATGGTAGATACCATCAGAGAAATGTAAAGAAGAGAAATTAGTCTGGTCATGTAGCAAGAGTGAAGGGTGATAGGTAGATAGCCAAAGTCCCCTACTGGCAATTCTAAGAGGAAAACCTCTAACGTTTAGGGTAGACCCATGTGATATACTTATGGGATCTAATCTAATTTTATATATATATATATATGGAGAGAGAGTTATTATCATTACTATTATATTAGTTTGGAAAACTCTGACATAAAACATCTGGTATATGTGATGGGAAATCTGTATAGGAGTAGAGGCGAATGACAGAAAGAATACAGTGCCCTGTTTCTAGCAAAATTCACATTTGGAGAATGCTTCCTGAGGAATGTACACATTCCCCATATCTTTGTCTTCTGAATAATAGGGACAGACAGGAATCAGTCCTTCCAAATAAGTATTGGCTGGCTGGGCTAGAGAATACATATACATAAGTCCTCTATGTGTCTAGTTCTGTCCCTCTTTATACCTATCACACTGGGGTGTTGAGAGGATCAAATGAGATAATATATATATGAATGTGCCTTTTAAAGCATAAGTTGAAACATTTTTCAATCATGTCCAACTCTTTATGTCTTATTTGGAGTTTTCTTGGCAAAGATACTGGAATGGTTTGCCATTCCCTTCTCCAGCTCATTTTACAGATGAGGAAACTGAGGCAAACAGGGTTCAGTGACTTGCCCAGGGTCACACAGCTAATAAGTATCTGAGATCAGATTTGAGCTCAAGAAGCTGAGTCTTCCTAACTCTAAACCAGGCACTCTATCCACTGTGCCATGTAGCTGTTCTTTAAAACATAAAACACTATGCAAATGTAAGGCATTGTACGTGTGAGGTGTGTATACTAAATCAAGTGTGTGTGTGTGTATATATATGTATATACACACATACACACATACATAGACATATACACATACATATATGTATATAGACACATATATGTATGCATGTGTGTACCCACATACATTCTAATTATTCATTATTCTCTTTTCATTTGTATTAGGTTTGGGATTTTCTAGAAATAGAGACATAGCTACAGCTAGCAAGGCATACTGAATTATATAAAAGCCATCTGGACTACTCATACATAAAGGTTATAAGGAGACATGTTTGTAATAATACACTGCTATCCAATGGGTCTCTCTTGTTGGCCAAGAGAAATGAAGTTACATGTGTAACTGCTCCCAGTCCAATCACTGGATGGTCCAAAGATTTTAGGGACTGAATGGCTTTACAAAGTCACCAATCTCAAATAGATCAAATAAGGCTAAACACAAGGCTTGGAAGAATTCCTTTGGACCCTGGGGCTATTGTCACAGGTATTGGTTAGTCATTTCAGCCACTTGTATTTGCATGTCTCTCCTTTTCCCACTGAGTATAGGTCTGTTCTAAATGGTCTGATGAATCATTTTAATAATACGATAGTAATTCCAATGTACTGAAAATCACCAGTCACTATAATGAAAAGAAAAAAAATATTTCAAAGATGTGTTAGTGCAGTTTATAAAAATAGCTTAGAGAAAGACATGGAATACAAGTCTCTGAAGAATTAAAAATGAAAATCACACAGAGGGCAATGAAGGAATGGGTGTGGTGGGTGTGAGCAGATTGCAACATACAGTCTATTAGGAACTCTGAAGAAGTGCTGAAGTAAAAGACGTCATCAGAGAAATGGAAAGAAGAGAAGTTGGTGTGGGCATGTGGCAAGAGTGAAGGGTGATAGGTGGATAGCCGAAGTGTCCTGCTGGTACCTTGTAATTCTAGGAGGAAGACCTCTAGCATTTTGAGTAGACCCATGTGATATAGTTACGGGAGGGCTGTGAACTAATTGCATCACTGGAGGTAACATCCAAATCAATGAGACCACAGATTCATTCAAGTGGTTGAGAACAATAGCTGACGTAGATAACAGGAATTCTCTAGCCCACATTGCCTTTGGACCATGTGTTATAGTTTACTCTCACCAATGGTTTTCTGGTACCCTTAGAGATTTTGGCCTCTTGTGTCTGCCATCAGCTCAGATGTATTCCCCTATAATCAATCAATCAATAAACGTTTATTAAGCACCTACTATATGCCAGGTACTGTGCTAAGGACTGGATCCAAGTACTCCAATTCTATTTAACTACTTAATAGACAATTTAGCATTTATAAAGGAATATTTACTTCAAAGGTATAGTAAGAACAAATCTATCAACATTCTTTCCCTAAATACCATTAGGCCCACCAAGTTCCAAGTTCAAAGCTCAACCCCTGCCTTTACTTCCCTGCACTCTAACTTCTCAGGGCTTCTATGCTGGGCTGGTTGCAACCTCTGGCCTAGAATCATCATGGGCTCTAAGTTTCTCTTGGCATGAGGTCCTGGGTGATGGAGCTCCTGAACCTAAAACTGAGGATGAGTGAAACAGATCAAAACCCCAAGCCCATTTCTCAGGGCCACAGGGCCTAAGGGTAGTAAGGTACTACAGGTAGCCTTTCTCCCACCCATCTTGTTGCACAATGCTCGTTTTGTGAGTGAACAAGACCTTCACCCCTGCATGTCATGGGGGAAGAGAGGAGAGGAGGGGAAGAGGAGAAGGAGGTATAGCAGAGAGAGATAGAGAGAAATAGAGAGTCAGAGACAGAGACATAGAGACAGATTCAAAAAGAGACAGAGAGAAACAGACAGAGACAAAGAAGGAGGAAAGAGAGAAAGAAAAAGAGACAGAGAGATAGAGACAGAGAGACCCTCCCTATAAATGGTAATTTGAAAATTGTAGACAATTCTGGCCCCCAGCCATGTAGTAGACAAAAGGGATGTCTTCTCCCAGTCACAGGTCCCTCTCATCTCCTATATGGGTGCCTCCATTTTAAGTGACTTAGCATATGCCAAAGTCCAATTAATACTTTAAAGGTTTGCAAAGTATATCATCCCATTTGATCCTCAAACCAACCCTGGGAAGTAAAAGTGTGATAGATGCCATTATCCGCATTTTCAAGAGGAAGAAACTGACAAAGATGAAGCACTTCATTCATGGTCATATAGCTAGAAAGTGTGAAGGTAAAATTTGAATCCAGGTCTACCTGACTCCAGCTCTAGTACTCAATCCACCACAAGACACTGGCTTATAATAATATATGTTTTTATAAATTCCCTCAATATTTACTTGAGGCTTTAATACAATAATTGTTGTTGCCTGTCCTTCCATTTCAAAGAGTACCAATGACATCACAGGATGATGTTTTGACTTTCTCATAAATTGGATTTAACTGAGGCAGAGCTGCACAAAGTCATCAGCCTCACTCTCTCTTCCAGAATTGTTGAAGGCCGGTGGCAAGACAAAAGTCAAGACAACCGGTGATGGCCCAGGATGTGTGGATGACCTTGGAGTCTTTGGTGTCTGACAGAGCTCTAAGCTCTCCACAATCTCCTTCATGGCTGTTAAAATAAATTGTTCTCATCTGCCCATTCTGCCCAGAAAAGTCTTCATATGCTTGGGGCAGACTCCTAACTCATCAATGGGTTGGAGTCCCATTGGTTACCCTCAACCTGGTTTAGCCTGTCTGCTGAGACAGTTTACTGGGGTTTGGTCACTGCTCCTTCTAGAGCTTCTTGGAGCTACAAGTGGGAGTGCCAGGCAGACACCAAACGTGGAGGAGTGGTCCTGAAAAGGGCTCAGCAAGCCCTCACACCAGAGGTGCTAGTCCTCCTTGAACACTTCATACACCCTGATTCAATAATAATGACAATAATAATAGCTAATGTTTATATAGCTCTTACTATGTGCCAAGCACTGTACTAAGCACTTTACAATCATTATCTCCTATGGGCCTTACAACCCTGTAAAGTGAATGCTGTAAGTGGTGGTGACTTTATTTTTCAGAGAGGTTTAGTGTCTTGTCCATGATGAGCTAGCTAGTTAATGTAGGGGTCTCAAGCAGGATTCTCATTTTTAGGTTTATCTCCTGACCCGTTCTCAGAAATACACAGGATGGCTGGAAGGTTCCTTCATCTAACCTTCATTCTCATCTCCCATATTCAGGATAAGCCTTGTAGCACACACTTGTACTGTTGACTCGTACACTACATCTTGTTACCCAAGCATGCTTCTCCTCCCTTAAGAAATAGGCCTGTTTTTGTGTTCGACCTTTCCCCTCTCTGATCTGAAGAAAGTGAGTCCAAAATGTTCATATTTCATGCAAACATGAAAAAGATTGAGTTGACTCCTCATGGGGTTGATTACAAATCATGGACTTTGCCATGAATATATAAGCTTGAGCGTCTGCAGTCTTCCAGCTGACACCCTTTCTCTTCTCCACCCCCTCCTAGAGCCTGCTTCTGCTTACAGCCCCGGGCTTTGAGGCAATAAAAACTCGGTCTTCAGAATGGTCTTATGTTGCTTGACAGAAGATGCCCTGTTAAGCCAAGCTAGAAAATCTGCAGGCCCTCCTGCTCCCTGCTTACTCCGGTTGAACTATTTCTGATCCCAGAACAAGCGCCCCAGGGGCACAGGAATGACCTTCCTCGACTAATTTCTGCAATTGTTCCTCTAGTTTCCTTGTCCAGCGGAAGGTGAGCTGTTGGCCTGTTCATTTTAGGGAGGCAGGAAAGAGGCAGCTATGGAGGCTTGGAGAAAGTAGAGGCTCAGGCAAGATCCTTGCAGAGTCTTGAATAAATGTGCATTTAACTCTTCTGCAGAAAAACGAAAAGTTATACTCTTAACCGAGTATATTTCAATCTGGCTTTTGTTGTGGTTTAGTTGTTTTGATCATGTCTGACTCCTCGCGACCCCATTTTGGGTTTTCTTAGCAAAGATACTGGAGTGCTTTGCCATGTCCTTCTCCAGCTCATTTTACACATGAGGAAACTGAGGCAAACAGTTTTTAGTGATTTTTCTAGGGTCACACAGCTAATTAAATGTCTGAGACTGGATTTGAACGGAGGAAGATGAGTCTTCCTGACTCCAGGCACAGTACTCTGTCCATTGCAGCACTTAGCTGCTCTGATCTGGCCTATGGGCTTGTGCTATAGGAGCAAACTAACTTCTCCATCACTTTTATGTGCCGTGGAGCATCCCCGTATTTCCCTCTTCCTTTTGGAGAAGGGGTATAAGTCTCATGGTTGCTCACTCTACAAGTTTCTCCATTTGGAACTCGACCCCTCCAAATCCACAGGGCCACAGAGAGCTGACTCCTCCTTACCCTCCCCCAACAGCTCAAAGTGGGCCTATTGGCTTTTTCTGTAGCATTCAGTTCTTTGGGGAGAACATTCCTCAGATAAGCTGATTTCAGGATACTGGAACCTTTGAGGGGGAATATATTAAATTAAAAGGAAGCCGTGTAAATAATGAGTTACAGAGCAATAGAAACTGTCCAGAAGGAAAAATCTCTGAGCTCACCTACAATGAAGGGCAAAATAGATGAATATTTCCCCAAACATGCCAAACAAATAAATATGCAAGTTTTCACATGGACTCTTTTCTCTCCCTCAACCTGAAAAAGAAGAAGAAAGATTGATTTTTTTTTTCCAAGAGAATTTCAGACATTTATGTGACGTGCACTGGGGCTGTGTTTACATAACCCAGAATTTTCAGCTATCTAGCCTTTGCTCACTGAACCACTCTGGCTCCAAAAAATCCCTCTTCAGTCTCTTTCTCAGCTGTTCCCTCCCAGGCCAAATGTTACATGTCAAGAACACCAAAGGATCTGTCTGTCCTGAAGGCTTAATCAGCAAAAATTCACCAGAGACATCTCTGCCTTCCGAGGATGATGTAAAGTTTTGGAGCTTCACATTACTCCAGAACTGTGGGAGATATCACAATCCTAGGCCTAAAGGGGACCCAAGGAGTCATCTTGCACCTTTGGATAGGGATAGGGCTTGGTTCCACAATTTCCTTGGAATAGAAAACACTCCCTGTGTGGGGAAACTCCCCCTACTAAGGAAGATTGGTACTATCTCTACATCTTTTGATCTTAAAGAGTTGTCTAGAGCACCAAGAAGTGAAATGATTTGCTCAAAAGTCACAAAGTCAGTAAATGTCAGAGGTAGGATTTAAGCCCAGGTCTTCCCCCAGATTTCAAGGCCAGCTCTTCCTCCACTCTAACACAATGATAAAATCTTCCACTGAGATGAGAATCTGTTTCCTTGATAAGGAACTTCAGAGAAGCCAAGGTCCGTAGCCTCTCTTGGCAATGTAGTTCCAGGTCTGAAAAAAACCCTGGCTTTGACACAATTCTATTTTTCCTAGTAAAATCCCTCTTGCTATGGTGTGTGCACACTTGCCAACTTTCTCCTTTGTCCTCAGCAGAGTTGCAGAACAGTTGGCTGCCACCTGTAAGGCTTTGGTTATATGTAGTTCAAACTTCTGGGAAGGAAGTAAGCAAGGAAGGAAGGAAAAAAGGAAGAAGGGAGGGAGAGAATAAGGGGAAATAAAAGGAAAAGGAATGAAGGAAAGAAGGAAGAAACAAAGGAAGGAAGGAGGGAAAGAAGGAAGGAGAGGGAAGAAGGGAAGGAAGAAGGAAGGAAAGAAGGAATGGAATGAGGGAAAGAGAGAACAAGGGAAGAAGGAAGGAAAGAAGAAATGGGCTGAGGAAAGGAGAGAATATGGGAAGAAGGAAGGAAGGAAAAATGAAGGAATGGAGTGAAGAAGAGAGAGAATGAGAAAAAAGGAAAGGAATGAAGGAATGGAATGAGAGAAGATAATGAGAAAGGAAAGGAAAGGAAAGGAAAGGAAAGGAAAGGAAAGGAAAGGA
>NW_020955033.1:24701017-24726335 GCF_900497805.2 Vombatus ursinus | reverse complement strand
AAGGGAAGGGAAGGGAAGGGAAGGGAAGGGAAGGGAAGGGAAGGGAAGGGAAGGAAAGGAAAGGAAAGACAAAAAGAGGGAAGGAAGGAAGGAAAAATGACTGGCCTAAATATTCATCACAAATTTCATTCACTCCATTGGAAAGGCTCACAACTTTTCATTCCAATCCTAGTCACTCCTATTTTACATACAATTCTGCCAAATGTAGTCTGTTAGTTTCCCAGCCAACAGAAAATTTAAACAAGAGAAGTTGAGAGTATAGGGTGACTGCTTAGGGTGCATGGAAGGATGATAACTACTAATCACAGAAGGCAGAACTTCTTGACTCTTAATTTTGTTTCATAGTTTTCTGCCAAGACCAATCTCTGGACTGGAAAAGACGGAACAAAAATGACTAATAGGGAATTGATACCCAAGATGATTAGGGAGAGAGATAACAAGAGAGCACCTAGCTACTATGGATTGGTTCAAGTCACTTGGCCCAGATGAACCACATCTTAGCATAATGAAAAAACTGCCATATTATCAGGGTTACTTGAAAGATCAAGGAAAATAGGAGTGGAACTAACTAGGAGAGGGCAAATGTTGTCCAGATTATCCTCTCCCTACCCCCACTCCAAAAAAAGGAGAGGGGAAGAAAAGAGTTTGCAAACCATAGGTGAGTGAGCTCAACTACAATTCATGACAGAATTCCAAAATCTATTATTAAAGGTGGGATTAGGTCATATCTAGAAAAGGCAATGGGCAATGGAGATCACAAAGCACTAACATATCTTCATCAAGTGAAGGTGATGCCAGACTAACCTTATTTCTTTTTTGATAAGGTGACTAGACTCACAGATCAGGGAAATGCTGTAGCTACAACTTACCTAGATTTTAGGAAAGTACAAGACAAAACATTTCATGAAATTTTTATGGACAGAATAGAGAAATGTAGGCACAGTGATAAATACAGTTAAGTGAATTTGGAACTGGTTAAAGGGACTGGCCCCCAAAGTAGTCATTAAGGATTTCATGTCATCTTCAGGGAAAATCTCTAGCAGAGGGCTCCAGGGATCTGTTCTTGACTCAGCTCTGTTGAACATTTTTATCAATTGTTTTGATAAAGACATAGATAGCATGTTCTTAAAATTTATTGACAAAACAAAGCTGGGAGGGATGGCTAATACACTCAGTCACAGTGTCAACATACAAAAAATATCCTAAAAAGTTTAGAATATTGGACTGAAATTAATATGATGCAATTTGATAGGGATAAATGTAAACTTGGGTCCAAAAATTAATTTCCCAAGGACAAGATGGGGTAAGCATGGCTAGATTTCAGATATCTGAGGATTTTAAGGGACTACAAGCTCCAATTAAGTTACCAGATATGGTAGCCAAGAATGCTGTCATCTTTGGCTGCATTAAGAGAAGCATAATTTCCACGATCAGGAAGGCAGTACTAGACTGTAAACCACATTTTAGGAAGGATATTGATGAACTAGAGATCATCCTGAGGAGAGTCAGCAAAATGATGAAAGACTTGAGATTATGGTATATGAGGATCAGTTAATGGAGTCAGGAATGTTTAGCAGATAAAAGAGAAGACACTGGGAGATGGATGTGATAGCTGTCTTCAAGGATTATCACATGGAAGAAGGAATGAACTTGACTCTCTTCAGTCTTCATCCACTATGCCCCATTGCTGTACTCCCTACCTCCCACCTCTGTAATTTTTAGTTCCCTTTTGTGTAGTCTTTTCCCCATTAGAAGGTAAGCTCCCTGAGGGCAGGAACTATGTTTCTTTTTGCTTGTTTTTGTATGCCCAGCACATAACATGACACCTGAAACATAGCAAGTTCTTAATAAATGTCCATTGTCTGCTTGCTTGTTTGACCCCACTGGGCCAAAGTTTCAAAGAGGCAAACTGAGGCTTGACACACTAAAACATTTCCTAGCGATCAGAGCTAGCCCAAAGCAGAATAGGCTGCCTGGGTGGCAGTGAGCTCTTCCTCCAGGGAGGGATGCAGGCAAAGGCTTGAAGCCCACTTTTCGGGGACGATGGAGAGGATGTTTTGTTCAGTCATGAATTGGGCTAGCTGGTCCCTGAGGTTCCAAATCCAAGACTCTGAGACTTTGTTATTCTGTGATGAACATTTATAAGGCTGTATAAATGAGCACATCAGACTGGAAAAGAATAGGTTTGGATTTCAAGTCCTGGCTCTGCCATTAACTATGCATGCAACTTTGTACAAGGCTCTAACATTTCTGGGCCCCAACTGCCACATCTCTGAGATCAGGACATCAGACTAAGAGATCTCTGAGACCTCTTATACGTTTTGAAATTCTGTGGGTAGTTGATTAAACAATGTCATTGCAAATCAGTCAGCGTGTATTTTTGATGGTCATCTTAGAAGCAATATGGTACAGTGGAGGGGAGTGCTGGTCTTGGAGTCGGGGAGATCTGGGGTCTAATTTAATCTCAGGTGCTTACTGGCTAGGGCACCCTGGCAAGGTATTTGAGCTCTTTGAGTCTCAGTTTCCTCATCTGTAAAATGAGGATAATAACAACTGGGTTGCCATGGGGCCCAAATGAGAAAATGTATATAAAGCATTTTGCAAAACTTGAAATACTATATAAACATGAGCTGCTATTATTATTATTGAATAAGCTGAGTAATTGACCAATCAGCACTCAGTGCAACCTCTGAAGCTGGGATGGAACAACATATGGATCAGTTCTCTGCTGCTTGTGCTAATTTTGGCCTCAAAATTAACACCAAGAAAACAGGTTCTCCACCAGCCAGCACCGCATCATCCATGATGGTTCCATGCCGGAACCATTGGTTATAGCAAATGCAGAAGTTCTGAATACTGTGGATAAGTTCACTTACCTTGGCAGTGTACTTTCCAGGGATGTACACTTTGATGATGAGGTTGACATACACATTGCCAGAACTAGCTCAGTGTTTGGGAGGCTCCGAAGGAAAGTGTGAGAGAGAAGAGGTATTAGACTGACTGCCAAACTGAAGGTCTATAGAGCTGTTGCACTGACCTCATTATTGTATGCGGTGAAATCTGGACAGTATACCAGTGCCATGCCAAGAAACATCACTTCCATTTGAATCTTTTAAGGAAGATTCTGAAGATCACCCAGCAGGATGAGGTACCAGACACTGAGGTCCTTTCTCAAATAAAACCGCGAAACATTCAAACTCTACTACAGAAAGAGCAACTCCAACGGGCTGGCCACATTGTTCAAATGCCAAAGGTAATCATGCCTAAAAGAGTATTTTATGAAGAACTCACACAAGGAAAGTGGTATCAAGGTCTCTCTGAAAAACTTCGGAATCAATTGTGCGACATTCTCTTACCTCTTGGAATAAGCAACACAGATTGTCTACATGACCACTTCTAAAACACTTGGAGAAAGATTTCATGTTCCCTCTGTCTTTTCATCCCAAGTCCATTTAACTGTTCCTTGTATAATGTGGTTTTAAGTCCCTTCACCATCCTGGTAGCTTACATCCTTAGAGATGGATTCCAGCTAGTCAATATCCTTCCAAAATATGATGCCCAGAACCGACCACAACGTCCATTAGCTTTATTTGGCTGCCAAGACACATTATTGACCCAAATATTCTGGGTTTGCATCTACTAATGCTCCCAGATCTTTCCCCATACAAACTGTTACCTAACCACGACTCCTTCATTCTGTACTTCTCTAATAGGTTTTTTTAAAAAATTATATTTAGGACTTATTATTTCTCCTTTCACATTATATTTATCCATTTAATTTTGACCTCTTTTCTACCTGAGTAATCTGAATAACAGAGGAAAAAGAAGTTTATGACATATTTAAAGCACCAGGAAAACACAAAATGTTATCCAAGTGCTGACTGATTTTGGAGATTTTAAAATGGATTATAAGACACACGTAGAGTACATATAATAAAAAACAACTGGTAACAGTTTAATCTGAAAATCATGATGTTCAGATACGTTATACTTTTAATGCTGGGCTCGCTTAGGTTCATAGGATCATAGATTTAATTTTGGAAGGGACCTGAAAGTCTTCTAGTACAACACTCTCATTTTGCAGATGAAGCTGAGAAACTTCACAATTATCGGAGATAAATAGCAGGTTAGCATAGTAGACAGAGGTCTAACCTTGGAGCCAAAAGACTCAGACACAGGTCTGAGTCCTGCTTCTGAAATATACTCTAAGCATCACAAGCAATTTTCTAAGAAGTTAAGTTAAAGATGAGCTGCTAATTTGCATCAGTAGAGGGAGTTTCCGCAATAGGTATTCCTCATGTTCATGGTCTAACAGGTCTGGACCACCCACTCCCAATTTTTTTTTAATTCAAAGCAGAGACAAATGGAAAGTTTGCCTGGCTTACCATTAACAGGATCTGGCTTCCTGAGTTAATTATCTGATTTGTGATCCCTTTGCATAAAAGAATCTTTGGCAATGACAAGGACCATCAATGGATGATGAGCCTCTTCCCAGCATAACCTCATGCTCGTTGGTACTTAAAAGATGAGTAATGGGGACCTGGTAAGCAGGCATCAGCATGCTTGATTGATGCAAGAGACATGATGACAGGTAATGGAAGTATCTTGCTCCATTGAGTTGGAGTATATGCATACATTCTGTAACTAGTTCTAGTCTGCCAATCACATAATAAAGAGGTAGATTGTTAACTGGGGTGTAGCCAGAACTAGGGTGCATTCAAAAGGCATTAGTCAACCAGATGGGCAGTTCTTCTTTTATTCTGATTCCCTCCTGTACGGCTACATTCTAGTGAGAGAAGAGGGACAATGCTATAAGGTCTGAGAAGACTTGGGCTTCCACATGCTAGGCAGACCTGTGGTCTAGGACTATATCTCTTGTTACTTTGCTTTGGCATCTACTTTCTGCCCTCCTTTTTTTGTAAAAGAGATTGGAAATGAATTTGACTTGTGAGCTGTGAGAGATCTGGAGAACAAGCCACCAGGAGGTCCAAGAGTGGAATCCATGGTGGGTTTTGTAGCCAGCTAGTCTAATGTTAAGAAGTGAGAAGTAAGGGTAGGGAATGGGGGGGGGGACTGCCAGCAGTATGCCACACTTGGTGGAACCTATGCCAGGTAGAAACTGCATTAGGTCTGAAGTCACTGTCCTCTGGAATTGAGAATGGTATAGGGAAGAGTGTGCCACCTAGGTGATGGGTAGAAATGTTTGTCCCTCTGTTCTCTCTTTATAGTAAATACTTCTTTGTAAAAGCTAATCAATGTTAATAGGTTAAATGTAAGTAAAGGGTTAATCTGGATGATTAACAAGTGGCATGGAGGTGGGACGAAAGGGAGAATGCTCCAGAATGGATGCTGTTACCTGCTGGCTAGCTGCTCAATTTACAGAAACATCAAGTGTTGTCATGGGGGCTTCTCTGGGCTTCCTAGCCAATTTCAGGGTTGGCACTCCTTTTTCTATAAGGAGCTTGCCTTTTCTTGCAAGCTGCTTCTTCACACATCTTTTCTTTGAAAACCAGTTCCTCCTTGTGACTCAAGGATCTGAGGAACAATGGTACAGGAGCATTCTGAGTCTGCTCCCTCCATTGTGAAGAGGTAAATTTACTCTTTGTTTGGGAATAGTATGAAATCCTGTCAGAACTAAATAAAGGTTTTTGCCTTTCGACCCAGGGCAGGCTTCATTGTACATGTTCCTCTGGGAAGCTAGACAAACCAGCCAACTACTCTGAAAGAAGGTCTTGGGCAGATTGTAGAAATGGTTAAATCCCAGTGTCTTCGGTTTTAACTGGGCCTTTCAGGGCTGGTGCATGAGAGGGTCTTGGTACCTACTTTGTGAAACCTGTTGATTTATTATACAGTCGGCACCACTGCAGATCTGTGAAGGGACTATCAGCATCTCCATTAAACACACATGTCCAAGGATTCAGAAACTGCTTAATAACCATCTGTAACAGATCTGTTTGCTCATTTCAGATGGCAAGACCTAAGTGTAACAGAAAAGGGGAATTTAAGATTTTCTTTTAGATTTCTTCAACAATAAAAGTCGCTTTGCTTCCTTTCTTTTTCTCTCTCCCTGCCATCTTATTACCTGTCTCTTTCTAGTCTTACAGGCTGCATAGCAGATCTCTTTGGAATAAAGAAGTCTAAAGATGGATCCTCTCCTTGTATTTTCTTTCTTTAATTTGACTTAAATACATAATACAAAAGGAAAAACAAACATATCATAAACTTAAATATTAGAACAAATATAAAAGAAAAAAAGAAAAAAACATGCCATGTGAACAGCAGAATGTAAGAGAGGATTCAAACTATATAGCAATAAATTTCCATTTCAAGAAAGCCTATATAATAAATACACATTGTGTTTTCTTTTCTTCCTTGTAAGTCCTTGTATTTTCTAACATTCCATTTTTACCTCTATTACTTTACCTCCATTATTGTCCCCACTGGAAAACTCTGCAAAAGTCTTTTCTTGTCTAACACCTAACATGATGCCAGCACTAGCCATTATTGTAACTTTCATGAAATGCTTATGGGGACAAGATTGCTAATAGTGATCTGAATAAAATTGTGTTCATTGAAAGTGCATGGGCTCTGAAGGCAAATTATGTTTGTTTGAAGCTAATTTGGAATACCTGGTAATTTTACATATGAACAAGAGGATCTCCAGCTAACTGGAAAATAGTAGAAGGCAGCTTTGGTGTAGGTAGTGTTTTGAATAAATAAGTAATGATTGAATGAGGTTATATACTGCTTGGTATTAATGTTAGTAACCTTCCTAATCTGGGAATCGATAACATTAACGGTCATTATGTTAAGCTCATAATAATAAAAAGAATGACAGAGCTATTTTTTAAAAGCACTTTGCAGAGATCACACTGTGATATCAAACCTTTGCCCCACAAAAGGCTTTTTTATCTTTTCTGCAGTGCCCACGTGTACTAGGTATGGGAGTGGCTAACATACTGCACTTGTGCCAGATTTCACATGGGCTCAAGGTTGCAAGGGTGACCATGCAATGGTCATACCCTTCCCACTCTATCTCTGGCAAGGCCCAGACACCAGATTGGGGTTGTCTCTGTCCTCTATATCACTATCTCCGGTGTAAAGAGTCCAACATGCGAACCATTCCTCAATTACTGTTTACAGGAGCCTCACAGTAACACCCTCAATGGGTCCAGATCTTACATTATCTACCCTTTGATCTAAAACAGTGTTTGAGCTTTGTCAAAACACAGAGGGCCACTGGTGTGCTATTCAGACCACTATAAAAAAGGCCCCAGGCTCATTTAGCTATTTAGCCCTTCATAAAAATAATCCAGTAGACAGTATTCATTTGATGGAATAAAATCATAAAATTCTATTATGATGAGAAATCAAAGTCTAAATGAGGCACTTATCTTCTCTATTTTCCTTTTGTTTTCCACTTTTAAAATACGCAGTTAGGTTTCCAGCTAAGAGGTTGAGAGCTTTCCAAGTCATAGAGTAAAGGAGACTCTCTGGCTGCTCCTATTGAAGACTCTCAGTCCTAGGTGGGCTTCAGGTTCACCAGCTACAGCCACAGTTCCCTCAGGTCACTGCCCCAATCTATGTCCCCTACTGTCATTGTTCCCAGAAGTCAAAAAGTCTGAGTCCTAGCCTGGAATCTTCTTCACTAACTAGCTGTGTGACCTTAGGCAAAACTCCTAATTTGTTCTGCCCATGAACCTCACTCAGTAAATTCAGGGGCTCCCTATTGTTGTTGTCTGTCCTTTATTATTGAAGAGGACCAATGAAATCACGGCATGATGTCTTGACTTGCTCATTGGATATAAGTGAGGTGGAGTTGCACAAAGTTACACATAAGTCTCCCTCTCTCTTCCAGAGTCATCAAAGTCCAGGGGCAAGACAAAAGTCAGGAAGACTGGAAATGGCCTAGAACGCAAAAGATGACCTTGGTGTCTTTGATATCTAACCAAACTCTAAGAACTTGCTTCAGCTGTCTTCATGACCAATGGAGCAAATTATTCTCATCCGCTCATTCTGTGGGGCAAAGTCTTCACATGCTTGGGGTAGACATTTCTGTAACTCACAGGTCTGTGAGTTAGCCTCAACCTGGTTTAGTTGTCTGATGAGATGGTTTTACTAGCATATGGCCTTCCACATGGCATAGCTTCTTGGAGCCATGGGTGAGAGTTGGGTAACCAGTTGGACACCAAAGGTGGATGAGCAGCTCTGAAAAGGGCTCAGCAAGCCCTTGCACCAGAGGTGCTAGTCCTCCCTGAATACTCCATGCACCCCAGGGGGCTCCCTATCATTTCCAGGATGAAAGAACAACTTCTTGTGTTTAAGTCCCTTCACAACCTAGCCCCAATCTACTTTTCCAACCTTTATTACTTCTCTTCACACAAACTGTGCTAAAGTCAAGCTGGCTGTTTTACCAGTTCCTCATACATGCTATTTCATAGGCTATTCCCCAGGGCTTGAATATATTCTTTTCTTCTTAGAATTCTCTAGTTTCCATCAAGACTCAGCTGAAATGCCGCCTTTCACAGAAAGATGAACTGATATCCTCAATAACTAATGCATATCCTCCAAATTACCTTGTATCTACTTTAAATATATTGTATCTATCTCTGTATCTATTTTAAATACATATTAAATGTATTTAAATATGTTATATTTTAAATATATGTTGCCTCCCCCAGCTAAATTATAAACTCATAGAAGGCAAGAACTGTTCTGTCTTTGCATCCCATAAGTACTTAATGAAATTTCGATTGATTGATTCAAGATTCATTTTCCTCACCTGTAAAACAAGATGGTTGAATTAAATGACCACCCAGATCTCTTTCAGCTTCAACATTGCATGATTTATTAAATTTTTTTTTCTAATAGGTTGCTGGCAAAATAGATCCTGGATCCCATGAAAGGCATTTTAGGTGACTTCTGCATATGTGCAGTCAGGTTGCATATCTCAGGGAAGGGGAGGAGGGGGAGGGAGTAGGAGAGGTAGACCAGAGTTCAAGGTTAATTAAAACTCAAGATCTGATTTCCTGCCTATCCTGAAATGGGGATTTCCCGAGTTTCCGAGTTAGTCACAGTCTGACAATTTGTTACTCTCACATAAGAAGTAACATAATTAACAATAGGTTCACACAGTGGAGCCAGAAGGACCTACATGGTTTTTGTTTTTGTTTTACTTTGTTTTTGGTTTAATTTTATAAATACCTCTTAAAATGACCTATTAATTCATTTCTGCCTTTGGTTAAGTATGATTAAATATGGAAGCAGCCTGTTATAATATAAATGTACAAAATCCTAGAGATTCCCTTGTCACTCTAAAAAACAAAACAAAACAAAAAGTCCCAAATAATGCTAATTATCATGTTGCATCGAGGACATTAACTGAAATCCCTTGGTGCTTGAAATATGTTAATTGATTTGATGAAAAGAAGTGGTTGATTATAGAGCTTCCCCAGTCCAGAAAATAGTGACTACCTACAGAATAGTGCACGGGGAATGTATTTTCACAGAATGATGAAGGGATACTCCTATTTCCCTTCATAAGCTGCTATGTTGGAGCATTCTTACCCACAGATCAGAGCAGAGCTGTAACTATAAATACAAGTAGTTGGGAAAAATTCAGTTCAGAGTAAAAATGTAGGTGGACTCTAGAATTGACAACTAAACTAGGCTCTGGATGTTGCCCTGCCTAGAGAAGGGGCTGCAAATAGTACCTGACTCCTCCCTTCACCTCTATAATCCACTTTCTCCTTATTCCAATGGGAGCACAAGCTAATAGAGGACTGTGTGGTGTAAGAAGGAAAGAAACAAATATTTATTAAACAACTACTATGAGTTAGGCACTGGGCTAAGCCCCAATAACATCTCATTTAATCTTCACAACATCTTGGGAGGTACATGCTATTATTATCATCATCATTTCACAGTTGAAAAGATAGAGTTTAAGTGACCTGCCCCGGCTTAAATTAGGCCTCAGGTTTTCCTGACTCCCGGACTATGGCTCATGCCCCCAGGCCCACTTTATTACCTAACTGCACATAAGTTAGCAGTTTCTTCACTGTGGGGAGAAAGTAAATCTTCCTCTCCTAAATATCTCAGCTACCCAACCCTGGTTATGTCTCTGGACCAGAAAATTGAGTTCTAGAACCATAGAATGTTACGGCCAAAAGGAACCTTACACATTTTCTGGTCCAACTCCATCATTTTACAGACGAAGAAGCTGCAGAAACTTAAAGATAGGAGGAAATGGTTTACTCAGGATCACACAGTGTCAGTCAAGAGCTGGGCAGCAGTGTTCCAAGTCAGGAATCATTGGGGTACTATATGCAGGACTCCTGGCCAAGATGACTACCTAAATAGAGGAAGGCAGAACACCTCCTCCATACCTACTCTAGCAAAAACCTAAAAGTCATGCAAGGCTGAATAATGATCAAGAAATTCAATAAGAAACTAGAGAAAGTGAGGCAGCTAGGTGGCAAAGTGGATAGAGCACCAGCCCTGAAATCAGGAGGACCTGAGTTCAAATCCAGCCTCAGACCAAACACTTGACACTTACTAGTTGTGTGACCCTGGGCAAGTCACTTAACCCTAATTGCCCCCCCCAAAAAACTAGAGAAAGTTATTTCTTTTACCCCAGAATGTCACAAAAAAGTCAGCCAGAAGTCCATGGGTAATAAGAAAGAGGGCTTCCAGCAAAGCTAGAACCAATACAGAAAAAAAAAACAGCTCCTAGCATGACCAAATGTAGGCCAGAGACAGGTGAAGGCATCAAAGATGTGTGTCCAGAGGCAACAAAAATGGAATACCCCCCAAAGAAAGCCTTGAGGTGGTGGGAAACCCACGGAAGGGACCTAAGAAACCAGTGGGTTCCACAATGACCAGTCTCAACATGGCAGCAAAGCAGCATTTATGTGGCAGCACTTGAACTACTACAACCCAAGGCCCCAAGGTCCCTAATACTCTCTACTGAGCCACCATAAGAGGCCTCACAGATCCAGCACTCTGAACCTCAAAGATCCAACAGAGCCTGACTTTGGAAGTTAGGTGTCAGTGAAAGACCCAGATGAGCCAGGAACCCAGGTAGCAGACAAAGCAGGGCTGAACAACTCACCTTTAAAAAAAAAAGGACTCCAATTTTTATAGAGAATTATTGTAGATGCAGAGATGTGCCCAAGTCCAACACAGCAGGAGAGGGTAATGCCCAACTAGAAGGAGCTGCAAGCAAAAAATGGATTTTCCACAATTACTGGATAAATAACTAAAAGAAATGAAGCAAGCAAATGAAAGAAAAGCTCTGGAGAAAAGAATTCAAAGAAGAAATAGCTTATAACACAAAGCAATAAAACTTACCCAAGTAGTGGACTCTTTTAAAATTGTTGTTGAGTTGTTTCTGTCTCTCTGTGACCCCATTTAGGGTTTTCTTGTCAAAGACACTGGAATGATTTGCTATTTCCTTCTCCAGCTCATTTTACAGATGAAGAACTGAGGCAAGCAGGTTTAAGTGACTTGCCCAGACTCACACAGTTAGTAAGTGTCTGAGGCTGGATTTGAATTCTGATTCTCTTGATTTCAGGGCCAGCACTCCATCTACTGTGCTACCTAACTGCCCATAAAAACTGGAATAAATGAAATGGAAAGACCCCATGAGATAGCAAGAAATATTAGAAAAAAATAGTTCTATGTTAAAAAATAGGATGGTTGAAATGTTGAATGTTAAAAATAGAATATCTGAATGTTGAACAAACAGAAGAGCAAAAAATAAATAAATAACTGACCTGGGAAATGGCTCAAGGAGAGAGAATTTAAGAACCATTAGATTCTCTGAAAACCATGATAAAAAAATTCTTTATACAATAGTTTAGAAAATCAAAAATAAAAACTTCTTAGATCTATTAAAAAAAAAAAGAGGACAAAGTAAAGATAGAAAGAATCTACTGATCACCTCTTGAAAGAAATCTGAAAAGGAAAAGTTTCAGGAATATCATAGCCAAAATTCAGAGATTTCATCTCAAAGAAAATATGCTGTAAGCATTCAGAAGGAATCAGATCAAATAACAAGGAACCATAATCAGGATCACAGAAGACCTAAAAGCTGCTGTCATAAACAAGAGGAGATATTGTAATCCAGTATTTCAAAAGGCAAAAGATCTAGGCTTACAATCAAGAATCATTTATCCTGTAAAGCTGAGTATATTCCTGTAGGTCACAAATATGGATCTTTAATGAAATACAGGATTTTCAAACATTTCTAATGAAAAGTCCAGAACTGAGAAGAAACTTTGAAATGCAAATAAAAGCCAAGAGAAACCTGGAAAGTTAAAATAATTTGAGCAATTGGAAGGGTTTTGTTGATGATACAGTGCTAATATATACTAATAAAGGGACAAGAAACAGGTGTCCTTCAAAGCCTTTAATGTCTTCAAAGGGTGTTGAAGGAGTTATGTAAGAAAGAAAGAGGATAGATTAGTTCTGTCCTGAGGATTTTTAGAAAGTAAAGAGAAAGGAGGGTAAAAGGAATACATGAGTATAGAAAGAAGGGGATGGAACTTAATATCTTTTTTTCATTTTAAAAATATTTTCATAACTGGGGTATATGAAAGAAAAAGTATGCACATGTGGATGAAGAGGTTGGGGGAGCTGGCATCAGATATACCCCTCTCTTCTCTGAACTAACAAAGGAGGGTTGAACACTGACATGTACACACAGAAACAGACAGACACAAAAAGTTTGGTATAGAAACACAACAAATGACAGGGAAATAAGCAGGGTAGGGAGGGTAGAGTTAATAGGAAAGCTCACACCAAGGAGGAAATAGCCACAAAACAAAACAAACTTCTTAATAAAAATGGGAATTAAAAAGGGGGGTGGGGGAGAAAGAACCAGAAGTTAATGCCTATCAATTGGTGAATGGTTGAAAAAATTATGAGATACAAATGTAACGAAACACTATTTCATAAGAAATTATGAAAGAGATGATTTGAGAAAGTCCTGAAGAATGAAGTGAACCAAACCAGGAGAAGAATTTATACAAGGATAACGATAATATAAAGAAAAAGCAACTTTGAAAGGCTTAAGAACTCTGATCAAAGTAATGACCAACTGTTTGTCCATGGGACATATGTTGGACTCAAGGTGCTGGAAGAGACATATATTTTTTTTTTTGATATAGCCATGTCATGGATTTGTTTTGCTTGACTAAGCACACTTTCTTTTTTTCTTCCCTCCTTACCTTCCTTCCTTTTTTCCATTCTTCCTTTCTTCCTCCCAATTTTTCATAGGAGTTTGGAAAAGTAGAGATTAGCAATAATGACACCAAAAAAGAGGGCCATTGAAACATTTTTAATGTAAAAAAAAACTGAAGAAAGCACAGACAATTAAGATAGTTTTGAAATCAATATGTGGAATTTAGTAGAGTTATTTAAACCAAGTAATATGAATTATAGATACATGGTTTTATGTACAAACCTCTTTTTGTGTTATGCTTTACATGTGGAAATGCTTTTTTTTAGTGTTTAAATTCAGAATTTTAAAAAAATGTAAAAATTAGTTAGAAATGTAATAAGGGCCAATTTTCGGTGGCTAATTTGCTCTCCCCTTCCCCCTAATTTTTATAAGTCAGCAGATATTACATAAACATTCACTCTCTTCCCCAGACTGAAAACTAAAATGAATGTGATTTTTTTTTAGATACATATAAAGGCAGATAAGCTAAGTAAGACAGGAACTAATTTAAAGAATGAAAATGGAAGACTCTGAACATAAGGGGCAGTTGGGTGGCACAGTGGAGAGAGTGCTGAGCCTGAAGTCAGGAAGACATGAGTTCACATCCAGCCTCAGATACTTATTGGCTGTGTGACCCTGGACAAGTTGCTTAAACTGTTTGCCTCAGTTCTCCATTTGTAAAATGAGCTAGAGAAGGAAATCTATTCCAGTATCTTTCTTTGCCCAAGAAAACGCCAAATAGGGTCATGAAGAGTTGGACACAACTGAAAATGATGGAACAAGAACATAATGGGGAATCTCTGACTAGTAACAGTACTGATAGAGAAAATTGTATAAATTTTAAGTGTTTTAAGTTACCATCAGATAGTTCAGAGGTTTTTTCTTTCCATCTTAAAAAAAGATATTACAAATTGGAAAGAAATGTATTTGTTGGACCTGCAGTATCCTTCATGTAGTGTTATTCATCAATTTACTCACTTTACCTTTTCTTAAAAATATGTAACATACTTAAGTATAAAGTCAATTTCCTTAAGATCCAAAGGAAGTTAACCACCCAAAGGTTGGCCACCACATGGTGAATTCATTTGGATGAAGCATTTCTTAGGAGAAGGCAATGTAACAGAATGAAAGGAGTTTTAGATCTGTGGTCAGATGTCTTGAATTTGAATTATGGCTTTGCTATTTACTACCAGTGTGACCTTGAGTAAGCACTTCACCTATCTGGGCCTCAGTTTCTAGCTTAAACCAAATACAATTGGTTACATTAGTTTGCAGATCTTTTAAAAAACAGGATGTATGTAGGATGTGGTGTAACTATCATGGGACTTAGTTTTGTTGGCCCCTGGAATAGTTGATTTCTAAGGTCTCTTCCATCTAGAAATTCATGGTCCACTTTCTAGATCCTCATAGGTAGAACAGTATCCACAAACACAAAATGGATCTTCAAGAGCATTTAAGCAAGGAGGACAGTTTGCCAGAAAATCAGACCAGGAACAAATAGAGAAATCTTGGCCATACACAAGCTGTTTATGGTGGGGTGAGATGTATGAAAGGGCCCAAGGAAGAATAGGGATCATGATTCATGTCGACAACAATAGTTGTCCTTTAAACCTGAAGTTTTCAGAATGCTGAAAATAAGCTATTGTCTAAGGAGTTTTAAAATTGCATAAATCTTTCCAACGCCTCTTAAATAACCATCAGATATTTCGGAGTTGGATTTTTTTCTTTCCATCTTAAAAAAAGGGACTTCATTACATTCTCTTCCAAATAACTCTTAACTTCTTGACTTAAGGTCAGTTGAAGGTATTTGGGGTTTTATTGAATGTGGGGGGAGGAGTGAATAAAGGGAGGGAGAAGATTTTTCATTCCATTTTTTCCCCCTCTTAAATCTATGAGCAGTTTCCACTGAGACACATGAGAGAGAATGCTGGGGCTTGTCTGCTGACATGTTTGCCACAGCTGATCCATTAGAATCCTACTTTCCTAGCCTTCTTGGCACCCCTTTGATCATTGAGGGCTTTTTTTCCTTTTTTAAGGAAGTGGGGGAGGGGTTCTTCTCTGATCAGGCTTCCCTTTCCTTCACTAAATCATCCCAAGCATTTTAAAGCTCCAGGAATCAGAATATGGGTTCCCTGGCTTTAAAAGAGGAGGCTTCCTGACAGCTTTATATTAAGGCATCTAAACAGCAGCACTCCTTTACCCCTGTTCTAGTCCCTCACTCAAGGCTTTATTTTTAACCCCTTGGCAGCCTCTGTGTTTCTCAGGATCCAGTCTATGTTTGAAGAATAATTCACAGCTACATTTATACAGCCCTTTAATGTTTTCAGAATGCTCCTACTAGAGCCAAACAACAACTTGAGGAGCAAGAGGCTATCATCATCATCACCATTATCACCCCTATCTTACAGATAAAGGAAAGTATAGCCTAGAAGGGTAATTTGACTTACCTAGAGTCACATTGCTAACATACTGGGAAGAAATTGTGGTATTTGAACCCAGGTCTTCCTGACTCCAAGTCCAGTGCCCTGATTCATTGTGCCTCACTGCCTCTCTAAAAGAGCAAGGGTGTATATTAACGTCATAAAAGATAGTAAAGAACCTAAATGTCATGACAAAACATTTCCCTAAAATTGTTGTTGTTCAGTCATTTTTTAGTCTTGTCCAACTCTTCATGGCCCCATTTAGGGTTTTCTGGGCAAAGATACTAGAGTGGTTTGCTATTTCCTTCTCCAGTTTGTTTCACAGATGAGGAAACTGAGCTAAGTGACTTACCCAGGGACACACAGCTAGTGTCTGAGTAAGATGAGTCTTCCTGACTCCAGGCCCAGAACTTTATTAGCTGCACCATCTAATTGCCCTTCCCAGCAATCAGAACTGTCTCAAAGTGGAATGGGGGGCAGCTAGTTAGAACAGCAGAAAGAGTGCCTGCTTGGAGTCAGGAAGACCTGAGTTCAAATTTGGCCTTAGACACTTACTAGTTGTATGACCCTGGGCAATTCACTTAATCCTGCTTGCCTCAGTTTCCTCATCTGTAAAATGAGCTGGAGAAGGAAATGTCAAAGTACTTTCTTTCTTTGTCCAGGAAACCCCAAATGGGATCATGAAGAGTCGAACATGACTAAAAATGACTAAACAGCAACAAAGTGTAACAGACTGTCCAGATGAGTGGTGAACTTCTGCTTATCTGAGCAGAATTTGTATAACTACTCTTAGGAGATGTTGTTGAAGATATTAATGATCAGTTGGATGTCTGGATGTCAGTTCTGTGATCCTATGAATAGAAATTGAACATGAGGCAGCATCGTGATTGGTTTAAAAAAGAAAGCACAACACAGTAAGTTACAAACTATTCAGCACTGGTCAAGTTCAGACTTCAATTGAAGAAAAATGTCAGGAGGAAAATGGAAACTTTGAGGACAGCAATAAAAATAGTAAGATAAGCCCTTAAGGAGAACAGTAAAAAGAATGGGCATGGTTTAGTCTAGGAAACAAAAGGCCACAGAGCGATGATGATCTTTGGGCTTAACAAGAGTTGTTAGAAAGGAAAGGAAGAGTGCTTTCAATGCAATAAGAGGCTAGTCAGAGGACTGAGGGGGAAAACAGGAATGAATTGTTTTCCCCAAAAACTCTTACCCACACATCATACCCATTCATGATCTACTTTATTAGAAGAAAATGGATTAGAAAACAAAAAAGAAGACAGACTGCCAGGAGGAGAGGAACAAGAACTAAAATGAGTGCGTGGACTGGGGCAAAATGGTTAGTCTGAAGCTGTCTGCAACCATTTGGGTAAATGAGGAAGAAGAGCGAGGCATCCATTTTGAATGATTAAGAATCCATTGGTGACCACCTCCCCTGTGGTGTTGACTCCCTGCCAGGGTCTTTGGGTTGAAAGTCTTTCGTGGAAGGATACATTCTTTCCCCTCCCCCTCAAGAAAAAATACATACCAGACAACATAAGCAATGAGTATGTGCTGTCTGCCACAGACCTTGTCTTTGGAAATCCCCTGAACCACAGTATGAAAAATATTCCAACCCATAGCACCTGCAAACTTCTACTGATTCAACCATTTTTCTTAAAGTCATAGGCATGAAGGATGTCCATCCAGCCTTAAGTTTTTAGGTAAGGTAGCAGTAGCACACACTCCATATTTATTCTAATTGGCTGATTGGTGTCATTTTAAGGATAACCATCCTCCAGCTAGAATTTCTCATCCAAGAATCTAAGGACTGGATTGGCTCTTTAAAATTTCTGTGGATTGAACCCCTACCTAGATTGCAATTTCAAGCCCAACTGATTTTCTGATGAGAAAGTGTTATGCTCTCTCTTGATTAAAACAGGAAACCTGGCCTCCCTAAATGCAAAGTAAACAGTGGGGGCTGACTTTCTCCCGCAAGGATTATTTCACCGAGATGAAACAGGAGAATATGATTATCTTTTACTTATAGAGCTCTTATGAACTCCTAACCCCCACTTACGTTTGTAGGTAGAGTCTCTAGAACTCCAGCTAGCTACTTGTCTCTTATTCAGTCTAGGAATCACCCTGAGCATTTGGGAGATTGGTATTCTAATACTAAATAGCTCACAAGCTCCCACAGCTGTGCTTCTCCTCATTATTATCAGTTGATACCAATTAGTCAGCCAGACTTAATTAGCTTTTAAAAAGAGGTATTTACTAAGGTGGCAGAATTAGTATAAAACATCTCCCCAAAAGTCCATGACTCTCTCTCCCACCAATATATACAGAGACCAGGGAAAAGTGGGCTCAAGTCCACAGCCAGAGCACATGTAGTAACTCATAACTCTAGGAAGTTTTTTTGATGGTGTCCTCAGCGTGCATGGTATGGTGTAACTTTTTTTAATAGACCTTTTGTAGAGTTTTGAATCTGTATTCATTCTACCATTGGCTTTCAAAGATGTTGTTAAGATGCTGATGGGAAGCTGGGAAGTCCAAAATCCATTGGACCCTTTCAAACTGACAAGATCTTTCTCCAAAAAAGGGAAGCTGGAGGAGATCTAGGTTAAGGTGTTCTCCCCCTGCTCTTAGTGATTCCTTCTCAGAGATGACTCTGTCCTCTCCACTGGAAGTCAAATATCTTCAGCCTGGACTGGCTTAATATTTTATAGACAACTTTTGAGTTTTCTCAGCTAATCTGAACATACTTCCTGTTACATATAAAGAAGTATCCAGGCCCTATTTACATCTAATGAACAACTGAGATGTGTTCTCATCTGATAAATGCCTTGAAACTAAGTGGTTATCTTGTGTTCTCAACACGATAAAGGTATCAAGACATAACATCTTATCACTTACTCTAGGTGGGGTGGGATAATTTGATTAATTTACTCAATCTCTGCCTTGAAGTATAGTGTAACACCTATTGTAAGTCAAAGAGGATTATTAAGAGAAAAATGCATGTTTCAAAGCTTGAAGAAACATAATATATTGTCTAGCCCAACCAGGGGTACATTGGCAAAATGTTTAACAACTAGCTTGGGGGTTTGGGGAAAAGACTGCACAACACATTTTTAAGTCTAATTTGTGTTGTTAACATTTTCTCATCACTTTCTTAAGTCTAGAAATCAACAATAAAATAAAGCAAGCTCTGATCTGCAGTCAGTCAACAAATATTTATTAAGAACCTACTATGTGCTGAGCACTGTGCTCAGTGCTGGGGATACAAATATAAAGATTCAGACAGTTCCTGCCCTCAAGGAGCTTACATTCTAATGGGCAAAGACAACACACGAAAAGGAAGCTGAAAGGCAGGGAGTGGGGTAGGAGGGAAGGTAATCTGTGTGGAGGCATGATGGAGAAGACCACTGGAGGGCAGCAGGATGGGAAATGAAGAGTTGGTTGGCCTGAGTGCCCTCTTAGGTAGATGTTTGGGATGAGCTCTCTGCTCCACCCTCCAATGAGAGTGGTTTAGGGGCAAAGGGTACTGATGTGGTGTGATATGATCTTGAAGGATGATGAGGTTCCTGGGGCCATGTCCAAAGGAGTGCAGTTGGATGCGAAATGGAGGGAAACCTGAAGAGTTTGAGAACCAGCATAAGCCAGCTCCAGCACACCCACGAATATAGCCCTCTTTCATTTTATAGTCAAATAACTGAAGTCCAGAGAAATTAATTGACTTACCCAGTTTCATACAACCAAATGGGGGGCAAAGCTGAGGCTAGAACCTCATTGTACTGATGGCTAGTCTAGTTTTTTTTTTCTAGGATCCCACTCAACTTATAGTTGTTATTATTGGGTGCCTATTGTCTTTTATTTCCTAAAACTTAAAAGTCAGCTGCACTTCCAGCCTACTTACAGCACACCCTCTAGAAGTTAGCTCATGGTAAGGGATCCTCCATAATCTTCTACCTTTGCAGGGCTTTTTGAAGCACAACTTTTTACATAGTGTTATGGGTAATTGGGCTGGTTTTTAATTCCCTCACTTCAAATCTCAGCTTCCAAACATTACTACCTATGGAGCCATGGGCAAGCCACTTAACTTCTTGGGGCCTCATTTTTCCTGTCTATAAAATTAAAGTCTTTGATTAAATAACCTGCCCAGTCCCTTTCAGTTCTAAATCTGTGATACTGTGTTTCTAAGTCTTCTAGAGTTACATTAGGAAAGCAACTTTTGGTGATTCTATGTAGTGACATTATTAGCTGCCTATTTGTGATATGATAGAAAGAACAGCTAATTGAGAGTCAAAGGATATGGGTTCAAGTACTGATTTTGATTCTACCTACATGACTGAGCAAATCACTTAACTTTTCTGAGCCTCATTTCCCTTACCTGTAAAACAAGGGGTTGTAATAGCTGATCTTTTAAGACTTTTTCTACTTCTACATACTGAGAACAAATTCTAACCTGTGCTCCCTTTGGCAGCTGTTCATTGATTAGGAGCGGCTTCTCATGTTACCAAAGGTCCACTCTTTCACCTGCCTTGTCCCTCAAGATGTTGCTACACAGGGACACAGGGGTATCACTCTCATGGGCACATAAGCTAATTCCATGCCTAGGAATTTCCCTTACAAAGTATGCTATCAAACTAGATTTTGCTAACATCCTTGGGTTACATACATTTTGGAAGTAATTCTTCTGTTCCTTTTTCGAAGGGTCATTCAATAATAAAACTATTCTTATTAAAATAATATTTCCTACAGATTTACAATAAAATCATAATTAATGAATGGAATGCCTGGGGAAATGAATATCTTGAAATTCCTTCATGTTTCAATCCCTGTTGTTGAAAATCTCTCTATGGCAGATCAATTCATTTTTTATGACTCTCAAAGTACAGTATATTAAACATGAATGAATTTTATTTTGATGATTTGGAATCTTGGAGTGCCTCCAGGTCATTCTTAATTTAATGAGGGTTATTTTGCACTTTTCTAATGCATTGCTGTGTATGATAGTTATCTGTGGGTCTTATCACCCTATTAGACTGTAAGCTTCATGAGAACAGAAATCATTTTTACTTATTTTTTGGATTTACCCCATGCCCAGAACAGTAATTTGCACAAAGTAAGCTCTAAATAAATGTTTCTTGAAGTAATAACCATTGTATAGGACTATAGATTTGATGGGCAGCTAGGTGGCACAGTAGATAAGAGTGCCAGGCTTGGAGTCTAGAAGACCTGAGTTCAAATCTGGCTTTAGACACCAATTAGCTTTGTGACCTTGGGCAAGTCACTGAACTGTTTTTGCTTCAGCTTCCTCGTCTCTATGTAAAATGATCTGGAGAAGGAAATGGCAAACTACTCTAGGATCTTTGCCAGGAAAACCCCAAATGGGATCATGAAGAGTCAGACGTGACTAACCAACAGCAGATTTGCTAGAAGGTATAGAAGATTAGGCTGAAAGTATTAAACACAGTATAGACCAAGGGTGGGGAACCTGTGTCCTCAAGGTCACATGTGGCCCTCTAGGTCCTCAAGTGCAGCCCTTTGACTGAATCCAAACTTCCCAGAACAAATCTCCTTAATAAAAGGATTTATTCTATAAAACTTGGACTCAGTCAAAAGGTTGTACCCATGGACCTACAAGGCCACATATGGCCTCAAGGCCACAGGTTCCCCACCCCTGGTATAGACCCTGGAAGTTGGTATTCAGAATATACCCCTCACTGGAACATGATCTCTTGCAGATTTTTTTTTCCTGTGAAATATAAGGTGGAAAAAATATAGTAAATAGAGTGTTTCAGAGGTATAGTAGAAAAGGAAGAGCTTTGGACTTGGAGTCAGAACACCTGAGTTTAACTTCTAAATCTGACACTTAATGGGGGGCAAGATCGGACTGATAATATTTTCACAACCTACTTCATAGGATTGGGTTGTTATGAGAACAGCATTTTATAAAACTTAAAATATGATAAAAAACGAGTTATTATAATTAAATTTCAGTTAATTGAGCTTTGATTATATTTTAAGGTTTTTTTCCTAGTTTTTCCCCCCTTTTGTTCTTAGCCACAAAAATACTTTGCCTTAGTATGAAGTATAAGTACTTAGGTATTACATTTTCTCCTGATTTAATTCCTCCAAACCCCTTCCTACCCTTTATCACCTAGTAACTCTTCCAAGTTTCTTATGTTTCAAGTACTAACTTTCCTAAATTGAAAACAGTACTCAAGGTGTGGTCACCACTCAAAAAGCAGGGACCATAACTTTTCTGCATATCTGATGCCTTAATTATTCAATAATTATGCTCTTCGTATAGAATCTGCTGCCCATTTTCTCCCATAGGTCTTTTTTGGCATGGCTCCTTCCCAATGAAGGACTGTGTTTCTGATTAGTTTTTCCCAGGACTCTTCCCTTGCATTTTTTTCAAAGTTGAATCTTATTTTGTTTTTCATTTTCCCACCCTTTTCTAACATCTGCTGATCCCTGCTAAAAATGTCTCTACCTATACAGTGGAAAATTTGCTGGGAAACTCACATTTTCCAATTCAGGGTTCAAGACCTTCATTTGACACATTCATAGTTTTAAAAACCAAGTGAAAATTCCCACTTGCTTTCTGCTTCTTGATGATATAGTGGGGATTGCTCAAATGAAACTTCCAAAGCCTGGGACACTTTATTAACATCAAGATACTATACTAATAATTACAGTAATTACTGCCCCCCATAGGCAGTATAGTATAATGGAAAGAGAATTGTGTAGAAATAGCTTTGGACCAGGAGACATAAGACCTGGGTTTGAATCCTTATTGCACCACTAAATGCCATTAGTTTAGAGATTAACTAAAGCAATCTGTATGGCCTCAAGCAAGTCATTTAATCTCTTGGAGGCCCCAGTTTCACAATCTGTAAAATGGGGATAATAAACCCTCCCCAGCCAATTCAACAAGACCATTGTGAGGATCAATGAATGTGGAATCAATGGGTGTGGAAGCAATTTGTAAGATGTAAGTCCTATAAAAATATATGGCACTAATAACCTTCTGTGCTAAAGTCCCACTGATATCTGATCAGGGTGTGGAGATGACCCCAGGTTCTTAAAGGTTATGCTAGTACAGCATGAGCTGTTCAGATTCTAACATGCTGAAAAGGCTTCCAGGACAAGTCCAGCAACAAACAGTGTGCCTTCCACCTGAAGACTGGCATGGATAATCATGGACCAGCTTATCCACATTAGGCTGGCCACTAGAAGATGAATCCATGGGCCACTGAAATCAACAGAAAAAGAAATATTTTTTAATAATCTTCATTGCTATGCAAATATTTCTATGCAAATATTCTATGCAAATATAAATACTCTATTTCTATTCTTTCTATTAGAGCAGTAAAGGTGACTTTGTGACAGATAATGCACCACAGAGTGCTAAGATTCCCATAGTCTTCAGACCATCTATAACTGCTGATACCTTAAATATGAGATCCTTTTCTTATAACCAGTGAGTCAACAAATAACTTAGGGAATTGATCATATCAATGTTGACATTCTCAATAAAAATGAAACCAGAGGAATATGGGACCATAGAATCATAGATCTTGAGGGACCACAAAGGTAATCTAGTCAAATATTCTTATTTTGCAAATGAGGAAAATAAGGCCCAGGGAGGTTAAGTGACTTGCCAAGGTCACAAAGATAATACATATCAGAGGTGGAATTTGGATATAGGTCCTCTCATTGTAGAGATTTAAAGAAATGGCAGCCAAGTGGAAACACGACTCAAAGGTTCTGCTTTGTCAAACAGTCAAAGGAATCAGTGGAATTGGTTCTGTCATGCATCTAAAGGCTTTTGTCGTGTTTCTGCTATCAGGTTTGGAGGTGTGCTATGTATCCAATGGTGAAGCATTATTTCATGGGATATCTGGCCATCTCAGGGTACAATATTCGTGTTGAGCATGAACAAAGAGACTGCCATGAAGACAATAGTGGTTTATATCCCAAAATCTCTTGCAGGGAGTTGGAACATCAAAAAGTTCTACAAAGAACTTGTCAAGACACTCCAAATTGTGATGTCATTGGTCCTCTTTGAAAACAAAGGACAAAACAACAGTAACAATCAAACTCAAAAGAAACATCCCTGTGAGTCTGCATATTGGTTTAGAAAATGACAAATCCATATTATTTATGTCGTTTTGTATTTTTATTTATTTTGTGGAACATGTCCCAATTACATTTTAATCTGGTGCACTGGGGAGTTTTGCCTGGCTGCATCAGTCCCACAGTGGAGGAGTCTGACACCTCTGCTCTACAACATCTGTCATAGAAATCTCCTTCTCTGAAGAGAGCCACCCCTGAAATTCAGGTCCTCATCAGTGCCTTCCATTTTGGAGACAATTGGGATTAAGTGACTTGCCCAGGGTCATACAGATAGTAAGTGTCTGAGGCCAGATTTGCACTCAGGTCTTCCTGACTCCAGGGCCAGTGCTCTACCCACTGTTCAATTGATGTCTTTTGTTTTTAATACTACATTTGTTTTTTGATATATTCTACCCTATGCCACCACTGAGCTCTCCTTTATAACAATAACAAAAAGTTAAATAGACTGACAAAAGGACCATTTGGTACATTGTTATATGCAATATTCCACGTTCCACATCCGCTACAATACTAAGAAGAATAAAGTCTATTTCATCCTCTCTTGCCCAGGACCAAGATTGCTGATTGCAATTAATCTGAATTTGGCTGCCTTCTAGTATTCTTTTCATTTACATTACTGTAGATATTTTCAGAGTCATAATTAGGGATTTTAGAGCCTGGAGAGCCCTGGGGCAAATAGCTCAAAGTAGACCCTTAGTTAAGGAGGTTGTGTCTTGTTTGTCCTTCCTTCTCTAAGAGGACATCCGGGAAATGATGACATGACTTGCAAATTGACTTTGATTTGAGTGAGGGATGGCTGTGACATTAGCCTCACTTTCTCTCCCAAAGCCATCTGGATCCAAGGGCCAGATATTGATCAGGATGGCTAGAGATGTCCCAGGACGCAGCGGGAGACCTTGGCCCTTTTAAGGTAAGATTTTTTCAGGTTCTCACTTTGAGGGAGGCAACACCTATTCAATGAATAGGCCTGTTTAGGAAGTGAGTCAAGGGATGGCCCTTTTAATAAAAAAAAAAATCAAACTGGGAGGGGAAGACCCTCAGGGTTGCTGGTCAAAAGAGAAACAGTTACTATTTCAGAGTGACATTCACTCTGAGCAAGAAGGGCCCAAAAATAACCATTAAGTGGTACTCGGACAGGGACCTATTGTTGTCCAATCTAAGAGCTCCAGAGTAAGGCAGGCTTTTATGGCAATGAGGAGGTGAGGAGCTAGAGAATCCTGAGCAAGCCCGTACTAGGGACATTACTATATTTACGTATATGTACATATATTATATGTATTTAGATAGCATGCCAGGCCTGGAGTCTAGAAGACCTGAGTTCAAATCTGGCTTTAGATACCAACTAGCTTTGTGACCTTGGGCAAGTCACTGAACTCTGTTTGCCTCAGCTTCCTCGTCTCTATGTAAAATGATCTGGAGAAGGAAATGGCAAACTACTCTAGGATCTTTGCCAGGAAAACCCCAAATGGGATCATGAAGAGTCAGACGTGACTAACCAACAGCAGATTTGCTAGAAGGTATAGAAGATTAGGCTGAAAGTATTAAACAC
>NW_020955033.1:24516784-24700917 GCF_900497805.2 Vombatus ursinus | reverse complement strand
TGGTATAGACCCTGGTATGAGGAAGGGAAAAGAAAGGAGCTCATTCCCAGCCCAGCATTTGGAATTCTTTTATTTTAACAAGTTATTCTTTCTGTTTAGATTTGACAAAAAGGAAAAAAAAATCCTAAACATTAAAGCTATTCAAGCATAGAATGGACTGCCTTGCTAGATTGTTAGTTCTCCTTAATTAGAACTATTAAATCAGTTAACAATATTATGTAATAAACACTTACATGCCAGGCACTATATTGGGTGCCAGTGAAACAAAAAAAACTATTTTAAACAGCTCCTGCCCTCAAAGAGATTATATGCCATTGAGAGAAACAAAATGTATACATTTAAGGATATATTATACATAAGATCATATCACACATAAATATTACATATAGCATATAACATATTATATATGATACATCAATTTACAACATATATGTTATATGTGACATAATATATAATATATTATACACTCACAGAAATAAATATAAAAGAATTTTGAAAGTGGGAGGCATTACGAGCTATAGGGATCAGTAAAGGATTGATGTAGGAAATAGAATTTCACCCAACAGTTGGATGACCACTTGTCAGATATGCTGTAGAGGAGCATAAGTTAGACTAGATGGACTCCAAGTCTAAAATTCTATGATCCTGTGAACTCGGTGCTAAGCTCCATCGTTTTTATGCTGCTAGAGGAGCACGAGTGCTCAGTTTAGCACACAGCTGTAAGACTTGAGTCACTCTGCCCTAGTCATGGCTCTGGACATTCTATATATTATTCTTCTGGTTTTGCTTATTTCACTGCTCATCAGTTCCTGCAAGTATTGCCATGTTTCTCTGAATTCCCCATACTTGTCATTCTTCAATTGGCAATAATCTTCCATTATATTAATTTTATTATATATTACTTTACTTCTTTGCTAACACAGAAAGTCTTTCTATGGCAAGTTGGGAGGATTTTTTTTTCCCTTTCTATTTTATAGCCTCAGGAGCTGGGTATGTCAGGCTCCAACTTGTGTTCTGCATTCACTGTAGGCTGTGCTTATTGTCATCACATCTTACTCAAATGGTTCTGCAATCTCATTGATTTGGAGAAATCCCTCACAGTGATAGTTATCACAACCTATCCACATCTGCCCATCTTATGTGACTCTTTTTTATGTTATCCCGAAAGTTCACCACAATATACCGACCCAACATTTGGAGACCTTCCTCACTTGCCCCTGACAGGTCTTTGTGGAATACTGTCTGCCTCTCATTACTCGATTTTTCCTTATTACCAGCTTGCCAAGCTTCTTTTAATTAATTTTGCCCTCTATTGCTTTTGTCTTTCATATGAAACAAAATTGTGCTTAATTGTACATCATCCTTTTCTCATAAGGTTTTTACAAATGAATTTATACACTATCCTGGTGCTGCCTTGGAAGTCATCTCTTCATTTGGCAAATAAGTCAAATACTAAGCACTTTTTGTGCTCTTTTGATCTACTTGTTGTGATAATTAATTTACATTGATCAACTTGTAGATAAAATGATCACACTTGGTGTCAATGTCATTTTTGTTATCCATTTCTCATTTGTCATTCAGTAATTCAGGGTTAAGGTTTTTCAGTTACGTACCATAATTTTTCTTTCTTCTTCTTTCCTCCTCCTCCTTCTCCTTCCTTCTCCTCCTCCTCCCTCTTTCTCCTCCTCCTCCTCCCCCTCTTCTTCTTCTTCTTCTTCTTCTCCAAGCACCGATGAGTTGACAGTCTAACTGTATACAAACAACTAACTCAGAGACAACTCACACACCAAAAACAAATCTTTTCCTGTCTGTTAAAATATGATCTTTTTTATTCTTTGTGGTGTTAATTGATTCTAGCCATGCCTAGAATCTACCAATTCTTCTTCTTCTTTTTCTTCCTGAATGTTGTCATGATATGGAGTTACTAGTCTTCTATGTAATCTACAAGTCTTTGTTATCTCTTATTGTTTCTTCCTGAACAACACTTTCCCATATATTTCTTCTCCTCCTTACCTCTTCTCATTTTCACACTGAAGTCACAAAATATTAGAATGCTGTGTTTGCTTTATTTAGTGAGGCTTATCTAAGTTCTTCACTTTATAGAATTTCTCTATCACTTCATTCATAGCAACCAATGTTTGCATGAACTGCAATTATTTCCCTAGTTGTCTTTTTGCAAATATTCATTTTAAGTACTACAATATATGATAATCGAATATTCTATGAAATCATATTTCTTGCTGCTGCCGAGTATACAATAAAACTCATTCCAACAACTCTTTTCTTTGACTCCTCAAGGAATACTCTGAGCTATCCTTTCACTTAACTCTAGCTTCCTTCTTTCAACTCATTTAGTTTATAGGAAGAATGTCAAGATCAATATGATTCAGCTCTTCTCTTTTTTTTGTAAGGCAATTGGGGTTAAGTGACTTGCCCAGAGTCACGCAGCTAGTGAGTGTAATGTGTCTGAGGCCAGATTTGAAGTCAGGTCCTCCTGACTCCAGGGCTGGCGCTCTACCCACTGTGCCACCTAGCTGCCCCAACTCAGCTCTTCTAGTAATACATTCATTCATTCATCAGTGGACAACATTTTTAGTGCCAACAGTCAAATTTAGGTTACTATTGGCCTAAAATCTTTATGACTCTTAGCAGCCTCTGCTCCTCTTTCTGCTACTCTCCTGCTTAAGTGGAAGGGAGACACATAGGACTGAGGGCACTTTAAAGTTTTTTTTCTTTATTTTGTGGATTTCTCTGGGCAAAAATAAAAATTCTAAACCATATAGCCAGAATAATTAGTTAAGTTGGTCTTTGTTATCAGAAAATATATTTGGTCTGCTACCAGGCCCATATTGAAAGCCTTTGCAGCATGATAAGAACCTTCTAGAGCTTATGTTCCACTGGCACAATATTTAAGAACCCAGGACTGTGTCAATGCCATAATGAGGCATAAGAGTTAGGACTTAATTGTCATTTCTTGCAATTATATGCTGTTACTTTTATATGTCACAATTTATATATATATATATATATAATATCTATTTCTATATCACAATTATTTAAGTATTTTTCCAATTGATGCATACCCATTTTATTTCCAATCTTTACTATTTTTTTAAAGCCTTGATAATAGCTTGGTAAGTATATAGCCTTTCTGTCTTTGACCTTCTTTGAGTGAATGCTCAAGAATTGAATCTCTGGACTAAAAAGAATGAATAGTTTAATTAATTTTCTCCTATAATTCAAATTTTTTTTTCAGAATTTTTGGACCAATTCACAGCTCTACTCACAATGGATTAGTGAACCTGCCTTCCTTCAGTTGTTTTGCAGTAATCATTTCTATTTTTTAATCATCTTTGCCAATTTACTGGATATGAGACAAAACCTCAGAGTTGTTTTGGTTTGTATTTCTCTTATTATTAGCAATCTGGAGCATTTTTTCAAATGATTGTTATTGATTTGCATTTCTTCTTTCAAAAACTATTTATATTCTTTGACCTATTCTTTGGTCTATTGAGAAATGACTCTTGGTCCTAATTCTCTATGAATCTTAGAACTAGTCTTTCATAGATCTATTTGAAGTAAAGATTTTTTTTTCATTCAACTGTACATCTTCTTACTCTACTTGCATTGATTTTGTTTGTATAAAAGGTTTCTAATTTTATGTAATTGAAATCATCTGTTTTATCACTGATCACTTCTATCCTTGATTGGTTGTTAAATATTTCTCTAGGAATATCTGTAAAAGATTCATACTTTTAATATTTCTCTAATAATCTTGTGATATGATACTTAGATCTCATGTAGATTTGAAGTTACCACCACACTTGGATTCTAACTTCACAGTACCTTAAGTGTTTACAGAGAAGGATGAAGTGATACTAATGAGGCACTTTCTGAAAGTCAAATAGTTTCAAATTAAGGGCATCATAACTGAGAGCATTAGTAGGGAACAAATAGACTTTAGCAAATAATATTCAACAATGGAGCACATCTTTGGCTTCAAAAGATAAGTTCTTCAAGCAAGTAGGAGAAAGGGTTTTAGCAACAAAGAATAATTGATTCAAAATTATTCTGCTGCCACAAGAAATCCAAGAAAAGAATAGAATAAGATATTCCAAACTTTATAATAATTTAACTATAATGCCAAATAATATTTTCTTCAAAGAAAAATCTAACAATCCATGGGGGGAAAAGATAGACCATCAACAAAAGAGAAACATTGGAGACATTCTTGCAAAAACAAAACAAAATAAAATAAAACCAACAACTCAAAAACTAAAAACAAAGTTCAGCAGAATATTCAACTTGCAAATACTCTGAACAACTGTAAAATGAAGTAGTTCGATTAGATGGCCTCTGAAATTCCTTTCCCCTCTAAACCTATGTTCATATGATCCTATGAAAGGTAAATAAGCATAATGATTAAGAAAGACTAATCAATAAATAAATCCTTTCATGTTCCTAAGCTATTTTCATAAATAAATTGTACTAAGGAATAAAAGAAAGCACAAGGTGGGATCATCCCAGAATAAAAATAAATCTAACAGGCTAAAGACTTAAGGGAGCGGGGGAATCTTAAAGAAACAAACAAATAGAGGTTGATATTCTATGGACTAAATTCTATACTCCTTTATACCCTAGAAGTGAATCATTATTGTTTGTGGAAGAGATAATAGAATGAAGTTGCCTAAGTGTGGAGAGGGGAAGCAAAAGACAGACAATGGTTGGAAATGCACTGTCACCGAACCCCAAAGTGAGCTAAAAAAGGATGATAACTTCTTTGGTCTCTTGATAAGATTGAGGGCTTTGGAAAAACAGGGGAAAAGCCAAAGGAGGGACTAAAATGAGGGGATATTAGGAGATAAGTCTAATCCTCAAAATGTAAATGAAATAGCCTAGTTAAAAATTACGCACATGGTAGTGGGGAGAAGTATGTCTGTGCTAAGAAACAAGGGTCTTAAAATATAGTCCGTCTGGTTGTAATGGACATAGTTGGAAACTATCTTCTGTGAACAAGAGTTAAACCTTCCAGGACTGTATCCTACCCCTAGGAGAAGGGATATATGGGGCTATTAGCACCTAGGGTAGTAGTAAAGACAGAACTGGAAGTAAAATAGCTTGACTTTAGAAATAGTGAGTAATAATAAATCCAGATATAGAATAATTCCCAATATACATAATTGATTCCTTCATGAATTACTGTATCTAAGAATACTTACTCTTCAGTGCATAGTAGAAAAAAGGCCCTAACCAAAACCGGAACAAAAAAGTTAAATGCAAATAAATAAATCCACAAACAGAAGGTAGGCTGTGTAAGGTCTCCATATGCAATAACATAGAAATGGGATAGAGGAGGGAACTCAAATTTGGTATCCCAGAAGTCCTACCTCCATGAATAATACAGAGAATATAGAGGAGTAACAAGAAAGGATATAGCCTAGGAATGAAAGAATAAAAACCTGAAGAGACTAGAAGAGAATAAAAGTAAAGAGGGCAAAGTAAATGAGACCATCTTGGAAAAAAGAGGCACAAAAAATGTTAATTTAGCAAAAGGGTTGGAGGTGGGCCGGGTAGATTTTGGACCACATACTCATCTGAGTAGCAAAAGGAAAGGGTCAAAAAAAAAAAGAGCTGATAAATCAAATGAAAGAAAAGTAAATGAATAATTTAAGGACATTCTAGGAACTTGGGATAGGGCAGGCAAACAGTTGTACCTAGCTAGGTCTTTCCCTCTTCTCACTTACTTCTATGTATGTCTTGCATGACGTACATAGCTGTTTACATGTTGTCTCCTCCGTTGGAACATGAGCTCCTTGAAGGCAGCAACTGTTTTTATTTTTCTTTGTTTCTCTAGCACTTAACACATCGTCTGAAAACTATTAAACACTTAATAGATGCCTTTTGATTGATTCTTACTTGCCCTGAATTGGTTTAGAAGCATTATGGGACTTGAAAAGAACCTTGTAAAGATCAGAATAGTCAATGTTGGATTAGTTGTAGAAACATAAGGACACTAATACATAATTGATGGAACTATGAATTAGTCCAACAATTCTGTAATGCAAATTGGAGTCATTCTAAGAAAGTAACTAAAATATCTACAACCTTTGAGCCAGAGATCTACAGGGGATATATCCCAAGCAGGTAAATGATAAAAAGAAAATCCTAAAATATATAAAAGTAGCACTTTCTGTAATAGCACAGTATTTACTAAACTCTATATACCCATTGATTAAGGAATGGCTAATTAAGTTATGGTACATTAATACAATGGACTGTTACCCTGTAAGAAACAATGAATAAAGAAAAGCAAGGAAAGATTAATATGAACTGATATGAAGTGAAGTAAACAGAATCAAGAAAACAATATACATAATGATTGTAACAATATAAACAGAAAGAACAGTAACAAAACAATTGAAACTGAATTGGCTCCAAAAAAGAGATAAAAGAAAATAACTCCCCCTATATAAGAGTAGTAGGCTATGGATTGGCAGGTCAGTGGCACAGTGGGTAGAGTATCAGGCCTGGAGTAAGGAAGACTCATCTTCCTGAGTTCAAATTTGGCCTCAAACACTTACTAGCTGTGTGACCCCAGGCAGGCCATTTAATCCAGTTTGCCTCAGCTTCCTTATCTGTAAGATGAGCTGGAGAAGGAAATGGCAAACCACTCCAGTATCTTTGCCAAGCAAATCTCAAATGGGGCCACTAAGAGTCGAACATGACTGAAATGACTGAAAAACAACAGGCTATGGATAATCAATGCTGCATATAACCTCAAATTGTTTTGATATGTTGGCTGGTTTTGCTGGATTATTTTTTTCACTTTTTTCCCCTAAGGAATGTCTCTCTGGGAGGAGGAGAGGAAGGCATGCATTGGGAAATACAAGTGATGTAAAAATAAAATAAAACAATAAAATTTTATTTTTTAAAAAAGAATATTGTCACCATAGCTTTACCCAGCCTCTTATTTTTTTCTAAATGGATTTTCCAGGATATTTGGAAGGGACTCGGGCTAATGAGAAGGGATGTGAAAGGAATTTATTTTTCCAACCCCAAAGTAAGAAAAATGACAGGGAACCCAAGTTCAGTAAAAGGAACACAGCTAAAAAGTCTTTAAAAGCTTAAGAACTCCTTTCTCTTTCTTGGGTACTTACGGCTGGGTTTTGCACCATAAAAAAAGCTGAAGATGGCCCCTTCCTCTCTACAAGGGAAGAGGCCACATAATAGTCAAAAGCAAGAAAATGGTAGAAAAAGGTAGTTGCAGCAGGAGTCAAGACACCAAGAGGAGATTGTTGTCATTGTCATCATTATTATCATCATCATCATCATCACCATCATCACCAGCAAAGATACAGCAAGGGAGAGAGAATAAAACAACAGAGGACATTGGCTCAACAGATAAAGTAGCTCACCTGATGACATGAACAGACATTGTTAGCAGCTCTACAACATCAGCATTACCTTAAAAATGAATGGAATCCTTCCGTTCATGTTGTGTGGTTATATGTGTTCCCTTTACTTATGGATGTTCTTTTGAGTAAACAGGAGAATCTTCTTGTCACTTATTTATTATGCTGCTTAATTAAACATTTTCTGCTTTGAAACAAAATGACCTCTAGTAGTCCAATGAAACAAATGTATCAGAGGAACCCATGAGCTATGGTTTTGAGTACATGCAGATCAGGTGCTCAATGTGCCTCAAACCTGAGGTAGCATTCAAGGAGGCTCATGCATGAAGGGGGTGCTATACAAGTCTTACCATGACGCACTTTATTCTTCATCATTAACGATAGCACCATCTCATCTGAACTCAGTCCTCATGTGCTACATCAATCAATTAATAAACATTTATTAAGTGTCTACCATGTAGGCACAATGCCAGGCACTGTGCTGAGCACTAGAAATACAGGGGGCAGAGCCAAGATGGCGGAGGGAAAGCAGTGACTGGTTTGAGCTCTCCCCCCAAACCCTTCCAAATACCTATAAAAAATGGCTCTAAACAAATTCTAAAGCAGCAGAACCCACAAAAAGACAGAGTGAAACAAATTTCCAGCCAAAGACAGCCTGGATGGTTGATCGGAAAGGCATATCGAGCCGGGCAGGGAGAGGAGCACAGCTTGGTGTGGGCAGGCCACCATGAACCTGGAGCAAGCCTCAGAGGACTAAATCACAGGCAGCTGTCGCGGTTTCCAAACTTCTCAACCCAGGAATGCCAAAGACAACTTAGAAGGTCAGTGGGAAAAGCCTGTGACTGTGGTGAGAGAAGCTAGGTCTCAGCCACCCCCAGGGCCGCGTCTGTTTCCTGAGCTTCTGGCCCACAGACTGAAGGGGAACCGAGTGGCTGATCAGAGGGGGATTGCAGGGATCTCTTTGTCAGTTCTGAGGCAGGAATCTTTTGCTTTACCAGTGCTTGGATCTGGGTCACAGTTCTGAGGGGCAGACCTGGTGTGAGGAGGAATGCTGGTGTGATGAAGCTTGTTGTGGTGGTGGAGAGAAAATGCCCTCGCACCTTGGAAGAACTGAAAATTTTCAGTTCCCTAGAAGTATCTCTGAAAACAGCTGTACAAACCCCCTAAGCTTGGGACAGTACATTCTCCACATTAGAAACAGATTTTTACCTTAACAAAGAGTTAAAAACTCAAGTAATTGGTTGGGATCATGAGCAAGTAGTGCAAAAAGAGTCAGACTATATTATCTTACTTTGGTGACAAAGAAGATCAAAACATACAAGCAGCAGAAGAAAACAAAGTCAAAGCTCCTACATCCAAAACTTCCAAGAAAAATACGAATCAGTCCCAGGCCTTGGAAGAGCTCAAAAGGGATTTTGAGAAGCAAGTAAGAGAAGTAGAGGAAAAACTGAGAGTGATGCAAGAAAATCATGAAAAACAAGTCAACAGCTTGCTAAAGGAGACCCAAAAAAATACTGAAGAAAATAACACCTTAAAAAATAGCCTAACCCAAATGGCAAAAGAGGTCCAAAAAATCAATGAGGAGAAGAATGCCCTAAAAAGCAAAATTGGACAAATGGAAAAGTAAGTCCAAAAGATTACTGAAGAAAATACTTCCTTAAAAATTAGAAGAGAGCAATTGGAAGCTAGTGACTTTATGAGAAATCAAGACACTGTAAAACAAATCCAAAAGAATGAAAAATTAGAAAACAATGTGAAATATCTCAATGGAAAAACAACTGACCTGGAAAATAGATCCAGGAGAGAGAATACAAAAGTTATTGGACTATCTGAAAGCCATGATCAAAAAAAGAGGCTAGACATCATCTTTCAAAATATTATCCAGGAAAACTGCCCTGATATTTTAGAACCAGAGGGCAAAATAGAAATTGAAAGAATCCACCGATCACTGCCTGAAAGATATCCCCAAAGGAAAACTCCTAGGAATATTGTAGCCAAATTCTAGAGTTCCCAGGTCAAGAAGAAAATATTACAAGCAGCCAGAAAGAAACAATTCAAGTATTGTGGAAACACAATCAGTATAACACAAGATTTAGCTGATTCTACATTAAGGGACCTCAGGGCATGGAATATAATATTCCAGAGGGCAAAGGAGCTAGGATTACAACCAAGAATCACCTACCCAGCAAAAATGAGTATAATCCTGCAGGGGAAAAAATGGTCATTTAGTGAAATAGAAGACTTTCAAGCATTCTTGATGAAAAGACCAGAGCTGAATAGAAAATTTGATTTTCAAATACAAGACTCAAGTGGAACATGGAGAGGTAAAAAAGAAAGAGAAAATCATAAGAGACTTATTATGGCTAAACTGTTTACATTCCTGCATGGAAAGATGATATTTGTAACTCATGAGTCCTTTGTCAGTATTAGGGTAGTTAGAGGGAAAAAATTATATGTACGTATATATAGATAGATAGATAGATAGACAGATAGAGGGCACAGGGTGAGTTGAAAATTAAGGGGTCATATCTGAAGAATAAAATTAAGGGGTGAGAGAGGATTATACTATGAGAAGGAGAAAGGGAGAGGTAGAACGGGGTAAATTATCTCACAAGAAAAAAAACCAGAAAAGGTTCTTATAGTGGAGGGCAAATGGGGGAAGGTGAGAGGGAATTAATGAATCTTATTCTCATAGAATTTGACTTAAGGAGGGAATAACATACACACTCAATTGGGTATGGAAATCAGTCTTACCCTACAGGAAAATGGGGGGGAGAGACAAGGGATTAGGGGGATGATAGAGAGGAGGGCAGATTGGGAAAGGAGGTAATCAGAAACAAGTACTTCTGAGGAGGGTCAGGGTCAAAAGAAAGAATAGAATAAATGAAGGGGTGGGATAGGATTAAGGGAAATAGGGTTAGTTTTTCACAACATGTCTACTATGGAAGTGTTTTACATAACTGCACATATATAAACCTATATTTAGTTGCTTGCCTTATCAATGAGGGTGGGTGGGGAGGGAGGAAGGGAGAAAATTTGGAACCCAAAGTTTTAAAAACACATGTTTAAAAAAAATGTTTTCATATGCAACTGGGAAATAAGAAATACAGGAAATGGGATACATTGGGATACATAAATCCATCCTGCCCTACCGGAAAATTGAAGGGGAATGGGATAAGAGAAGGGGGGGAGAGATAGAAGGGAAGGCAGACTAGGGGAAGGGGTATTCAGAATGCATGCCATCTTGCAGTGGGGGGAGGGGCGAGATGGGGTGAAAATTTGGAACTCAAAATCTTGTGGAAGTAAATGTTGAAAACAAAAAAAAATGAAAATTACCATAATATAAAAAAAAGAAATACAAAAAGGAAAAAAGACAGTCCCTGCCTTCAAGGAGCTTACAATCTAATGGGGGAGAGAATATGCAAATAAATATATGCAAAGCAACCTATATCCAGGATAAATAGGAAATAATTAACCAAGGGAAGGCTCTAGAATAAAAGGAGGTTGGGGAAGGCTTATAGTAAAAGATGCGATTTTAGTTGGGATCTAAAGGAAGCCAGGAAAGGCAGGTGAAGCTTAAGTGAGAAAACATTTCAGCCATGGGCAATAGCCAGGAAAAATGTCCAGAGCTAGTTCTTGGAACAGCCAGGAGGCCTGTGTCATTGGATCAAAGAATTTATGTTGAAAAGCAAGGTGTAAGAAGACTGAAAGGTAAGAAGGGATTAATTTATACAGGCATACCTCATTTTATTGCATTTCACTTTATTGCATTTTGCACATATTAAATTATTTATTTATTTATTTTTACAAATTGAAGACTTGTGACAACTCTATATCGAGCAAGTCTTTTGGTGCCATTTTTTTCTTCCAACACGTGCTCCCATTGTGTCTCTGTGTCACATTCTGATAATTCTCACAATATTTCAAACATTTTCATTATTATTATATCTCTTATGGTGATTTGTGATCAATGATCTTTGACGTTATGAGTGTAATTGTTTTGGGGCTCCATGAACCATGCCCATATAAAACAGAGAATTCAACTGATAAATGATGTGTGTGTTCTGACTACTCCACTGACCTGCCATTCCTCCATCTCTCTTCTCTGGCCTTCCTATTCCCTGAGACACAATAATATTGAAATTAGGCCAATTAATAACCCTACAATGCCCTCTAAGTGTTCAAGTGAAAGAAAAAGTCAATCTATGTGGCAAACTTTACTGTTGTCGTATTTTAAGAAATTGCCATGGCCACTCCAACTTTCAGCAACCACCACCCTGATCAGTTAGCTGCCATCAACATTGAGGCAAGACCCTCCGCCAGTGAAAAGTTTATGACTCGCTAAAGGCTCAGACAATGGTTAGCATTTTCAGCAATAAAGTATTTTTAATTAAGATATGTACATTTTTAGACATAATACTATTGCACACTTCATTATAGTGTAAACATGATTTTTATATGCACTGGGAAACCAAAAAATGTGTGACTCTTTTTGTTATAGTATTTGCTTCACTGCAATTTTCTGGAACTGAACCTGCAATATCTCCAAAGTCTGCTTATAAAGGGCTCTGAATGCTAAAGAGAAAGTATTTTGTATTTGATTTTGGAGGCAATAGGGAGCCACTGGAATTTATTGAGCAGAGGGGGTGATATGATGAGACTAATGTTTTAGGCAAATCACTTGGCTGGCTGAATGGAGGATGGATTACATTTGGAAGAGACTTGAAGCAGGTAAACCTGCCAACAGGTAGAGTGGTGGCAGTGTCAGAGAAGAGAAGTAAGTATATTCCAATACTATAAGGGTGTTTCAAAGGTGAAATTAGCAGGCCTTGGCAACAGATAGGGGATGAATTATATTGAGGAGTCCAGGATGACTCCTAGAGTGGGAACTTGAGGAACTGGGAGAATGGTGTTGTACCCTACAGTAATAGGGAAGATTGGAGGTAGGGGAAAGATAATGAGTTCCATTATGGACATGCTAAATTTAAGATGTCTATTAGACATCTAGTTTGAAATGATTGAAAAGCAGTTGAAAGTGCAAGATTGGAGGTCAGCATAGAGGTTGGGGCAGGATGGGTAGATTTGAGAATCATCAGCATAGAGATGGTAATTAAATTAATGGGAGCTGATGAGATCATCAAATGAAATAGTATTGAGGGAGAAGAGAAGAGGGCCCAGGACAGAACCCTTAGGAACAACTACAGGTAGAAGGTGCTATCTGCAAAAGGATCTAGAAAAGGATACAGATAAAGAATGGTCAGATGGGTGGGAGGAGAACCAGGAGAGACTGGAATCTCAAAAACCTAGAGAGAAGAGAGTATCAAGGAGGAGAGAGTGATCAACAGTATCAAAGGCTGTATAGAGAGAGATCAAAGAGAATGAGAATTGAGGAAAGACCATTGAACTTAGAAACTAAGAGATCACTGGTAACTTTGGAGAGAGCAGTTTCAGTGGAATGATAAGTTTGGTAGCTGGATTGTAGGGATTGACAAGAGAAGGAGAGGAAAGAAAGTGGAGGCACCTGTTATAAATGGGCTTTTCAAAGAGTTTAGCTACAAAGGGCAGAAAAGAAATAGGATGACAACAGGAGTGGGAAAATCAAGTGAGAGTTTTTTCAGGATCGGGGAGAGATGGGTGTGTTTGTAGGCAATATGCCAGTAGATAGTTGAAGATAGAAAATATGTGAAAGAGTAAGGATGAGGGCATAAAAATCTCACAATCCAATGCAGAAAGGAAGAAATATTAAATGCATCCTTTTCAGATCATGATGCAATAAAAATCATATGTAATAAAGGACTGTGGAAAGATAGACTAAAAAAAAATTGGAAACTAAATAATCTAACCCTAAAAAATGATTGGGTCAAACAACAAATCATAGAAACTATCAATAACTTCATTCAAGAGAATGACAATAATGAGACAACATACCAAAACTTATGGGACGCAGCGAAAGCAGTTCTTAGGGGAAGTTTTATATCTCTAAATGTTTACATAAATGAAATAGAAAAAGAGGAGATCAATGAATCGGGCATACAACTAAAAAAAAACCTAGAAAAAGAACAAATTAAAAATCCTCAATTAAATACCAAACTAGAAATAATGAAAAGCAAAGGAAAAACTAACAAAATTGAAATTAAGAAAACTATTGAATTAATAAATAAAACTAAGAGCTGGTTTTATTTAAAAAAAAAAAAAAAACAATAAAATAGGGACAGCTAGGTGGCGCAGTGGATAGAGCACCAACCCTGAAGTCAGGAGGACCTGAGTTCAAATCCGGCCTCAGACTAAACCCTTGACATTTACTAGCTGTGTGACCCTGGGCAAGTCACTTAACCCCAATTGCCTAAAAAAAAACCCAATAAAATAGATAAACGTTTGGCTAATTTAATTAAAAAAAGAAAGAAGAAAATGAAATTACTAGTATCAAGAATGAAAAAGGTGAATCCACCACCAAGGAAGAGGAAATGAAAACAATAATTAGGAACTATTTTGCCCAATTGTATGCCAATAAATTTGACAATCTTAGTGAAATGGATATATATTTACAAAAATATAAATTGCCCAGATTAACAGAAGAGTAAGTAAAATACTTAAATAACCCCATCTTGGAAAAAGAAATTGAGTAAGCCATTGATGAACTCCCTAGGAAAAAATCTCCAGGATCATATGGATTTACAAGTGAATTCTATCAAACATTTAAACAACAATTAATTCCAATACTACATAGACTACTTGGGAAAATAGGTGAAGAAGGAGTCTTATCAAATTCTTTTTTGATACAAATATGGTGCTGATACCTAAACCAGGAAGAGTCAAAACAGAGAAAGAAAATTATAGACCAATTTCTCTAATGAACATAGATGCAAAAATTTTAAATAAAATATTAGCAAATAAATTACAGCAACTTATCACAAGAATAATACACTATGACCAGGTAGGATTTATACCAGGAATGCAGGGCTGGTTCAGTATTAGGAAAACTATCAGCATAATTGATCATATCAGCACCAAAACTAACAGAAACCACATGATCATCTCAACAGATGCAGAAAAAACTTTTGACAAAATACAACACCCATTCCTATTAAAAACACTAGAGAGCATAAGAATAAATGGAGTCTTCCTTAAAATAATAAATAGCATTTACCTAAAACCTTCATCAAGGATCATATGTAATGGGGACTAGCTAAAAGCATTTCCAATAAGATCGGACGTGAAATAAGGATGTCCATTATCACCACTGTTGTTCAATATCATACTGGAAACATTAACTTTAGCAATAAGAGAAGAAAAAGAAATTGAAGTTATTAGAACAGGCAAAGAAGAAACAAAGCTATCACTCTTTGATGATATACTTAGAGAATCCTAGGGAATCAAGTAAAAAACTACTTGAAATAATAACTTCAGCAAAGTTGCAGGCTATACATAAATCATTGGCATGTCTATATATTACCAACAAAGTCCAACTGCAAGAGATAAAAAGAGAAATTCTATTTAAACTTACTGTAGACATTATAAAATATTTAGGAGTCTACCTCCCGAAGCAAACCCAGGAACTATATGAACACAACTACAAAACACTTCACACAAATAAAGTCAGATCTAAATAACTGAAAAAACATCTGTTGCTCATGAGTAGGCCAAACTAATATAATAAAAATGACAATTCTACCTAAGTTAATTTATTTATTCAGTGCCATATCAATCAAACTACCAAAAAATTATTTTATTGAGTTAGAAAAAATAGTAAGATTCACTTGGAAGAACAAAAGGTCCAGAATATTAAGGGAACTAATGAAAAGAAATGCAGGGGAAGGTGGCCTAGCCATTCCAGATCTTAAATTGTATTATAAAGCTGCAATCATCAAAACTGCTCAGTACTGGCTAAGAAATAAAGTGGTGGATCAGTGGAATAGATTAAGTATACAAGACACAGTAGTCAATGACTATAGTAACCTATTATTTGATAAACCTAAAGACCCCAGCTTCTGGGATAAGAAAACACGCTTTAACAAAAACTCCTGGGAAAACTGGAAAAGAGTATGGCAGAAACCAGGCATAGATCAAAATCTCACACCATAGACCAAAATAAAGTCAAAATGGGTTCATGATTTACATATAAAGGCTGATACTGTAAGCAAACTGGGAGAGCAAGGAATAGTTTACCTATCAGATTTATGGAGAACAGAAGAATTCATGACCAAACAGGAGATAGAGAACATTACAAAAAGCAAAATGGATAATTTTGATTACATGAAATTGAGAAGTTTTTGCACAAACAAAACCAATGCAACCAAGATTAGAAGGAAAGTAGAAAATTGGGACAGAATTTTTACAACCAGTCTCTCTGATAAGGGCCTCATTTCTAAAATACATAGAGAATTAAGTCAAATTTATAAGAATACGTCATTCCCCAATTGATAAATCGTCAAAGGATATGAACAGGCAGTTCTCAGAGGAAGAAATTAAAGCCATCTATAGTCATATGAAAAAATGCTCTAAATCTATTGATTAGAGAAATGCAAATCAAAACAGTTCTGAGGTGCCACATAACACCTATTAGATTGGCCAACATGACAAAACAAGAAAATGATAAATGTTGGAGAAGATGTCGGAAAATTGAAACACTAATGCATTGTTGGTGGAGTTGTGAAATGATCCAACCATTTTGGAGAGCAATTTGGAACTATGCCCAAAGGGCTACAAAAATGTGCATACCCTTTGACCCAGCAATAGCACTTCTAGGGCTATATCCCAAAGAGATCATACAAATGGGAAAAGGACCCACATGTACAAAACTATTTATAGCAACTCTTTTTGAGGTGGCAAAGAATTTGAAATTGAGGGGATGCCCATCAATTGGGGAATGGCTGAACAAGTTGTGGTATATGAATGTAATGGAATACTATTGTGCTATAAGAAATGATGAACAAGATGACTTCAGAAAAACCTGGAAAGACCTGTATGCTCTGATGCTGAGTGAAGTGAGCAGAACCAAGAGAACGTTGTACACAATGACAGCCACGTTGTGTGATGACTAATATTGATAAACTTAACCCTTCCCAGCAATACAATGATCTAAGACATCTTCAAAGGCCTTGTGATGGAAAATGCTATCCACATCCAAAGAAAGATCTATGGAATTTGAATGCAGATCAAAGCATACTATTTGCTATTTTTTTTTCTTCTGTTGAGTTTTGTTTCCTCTTTCTGGTGGTTTCTCCTATTGATTCTAATTCTTACTTACCACATCACTAATGTGAAAATATGTTTAATAGAAATGTATATGTATAGCCTATATCAGATTTGTGCCATCTTGGGGAGGGTGATGGGGAGGAAGGGGGAGAAAAATTTTAAACTCAAAAGCATATGGAAATGATTGTTGATAAATCAAAATAAATTAATTTTAAAAAAAAGTAGGGATGACAGAGGGGCCAATCTGTTGGAAGTGATGGAATGAAATGGGAATCACTTAAACAAGTAGAGGGGTTAACCTTGGTAAGGAGTAAGGCCACTTCATAATGTGAGACAGGGGTGAAGGAGGAGAAAGTAAAAGAAGGTACTTAAGTGATAGAAGAGAGGAAAAGAGAGAGTTCACAGCAAATGGCCTCAATTTTTTTTCTGTAAAATATGAGGCAAACTTCTCAACAGATAGAATAGAGGGAAGGGGAGCCATGGGAGGTTTAAGGTTTGGAAGAGCCTCTGTGGTGAGAGGGATAGTGAGTTGACAAGGGACGTATAATAGGATATTGTAGGATTGTCTAGCAGTAGTGAGGGCCCAGTTGAGGTCGTATAAAGAGGAGAAGAAATGTCACTAAAGAGAACAAAAATGGAAAGGGCAGTTGGATCAGACCACGAATAGAGAAGAAGGGTTTGTAGTTAAGGGAACATAATTCTGAAGACATTAAGAGATCAGTTCTCAAGATATTTGAATGGAAGAGGGTAAATGACTGGGTGAAAAAAGGATATGATATCGGGGATTAAGAGGCCATCAATAACTACAGACCTATGTATCTATTCCCATTTCTACAAAATCTTTATAATAATAAATATTGATATAACACATTAAGGTTTACAAAGTTCTTTACATAAATCATTTCATTATGAGAATGATCTATATACATAGTGAAGGCATTTTGATGTAAATTTTGAGAACGTAACAGACAGGCTTTCAAAATCAATATTCTACAGAAAACTAGTATAGAGATCATACTAGTGGTTTTTGTTTATTGATTTTTTTTAAAAAAATTATTCAGTAGAAAAATGTGGTCTTACAGGCTTCCTTCCAGCAAGCTAACAAGGATGGCAGATACATACTGGTGAGGTCAGATTCAAGACTGACATGGAGTTTTGAAGATAATTCATGTGCACAAATGTTGCCAAAACAGTGAAAGCACGCCAGTGTCCCTGACATTTAGCATCTTCCCTTCCCAATGAAGGTGGGGTTTCAAGGACAGATAAAACCTCCTTGAGCTATGAACATGAGTGGCCCACACTGATGTGGAGACATCCAGTTTCTGGTGAGGTAAGAAGCAGCAGATAGACCCCATCACTGTAAAGAGATTTCTGCCACACCCCCAACTGCCACACCTATTGTGTGTTTGTGTCTCCTGGTGCTACTGCTAGGAGGAACTGCCATGTTTGTGACCAGACACCAGCTGGGACTGGAGACATTTTTTTTTGTCTTGTGAAGGATTGGACCTGGGATGTTGGTGAAGTGTTTGTTCCCTGTCATAATATGTCTCTTGCTTTGCATTTTATTATACACTTGTCAAACTTAATTAAACTGTTGTCTTACCACTACTATGAACTTTAGTGGAGGGACCTGAAAAAACAGCGAGGTCTGGGAAAGGAAAGGGAGTGACCAAGTAGGTGGGGACTCTGCCAGAGATTAAGTGAGTCATTCTCCTGGAGAAAAAGAAAATTCGGAATGTAACTGGAGCATAGCCCAAAAGCACGGAGTGATGAGTGTTCAGTGGCATGTCCCTGGGGTCTGGACCATTTCGGTATCCCACACTTATAATATGTGACTGTTGTAGAATTATCAAAAGGGTGTTAATAATCCCCCTTTTTATGGAATGATATTTTCTAGAATAGTGATAGTGATGGTGGCAGTCTATATCTCCCAATCTGTCTGACTTCCACTGGTGGCAGTGACTTTCAGAGCACCAGAAACTTTCTGTAAGTTAAAATGGTAAAATGCATAAGCTTCCACTTTGCACCAGTTAAGATTTATGTTTGACAGCCTCATCATCTTAATGCTTTCTTCCTCTTTTCCCATTCCAGATAAGACAGTCTTCCTTCACTAGGTATATTTCTTCAGATTTCCTTCACTAGGTGTATTTCTTTCCTGCTTACTTTCTTCCCTTTCTCTGTAGCAGGGGAGTCTTCCTATTCTTCATGCTATTCTCCCATTTCATAGTATCTTCAAAATCTTCAAGCCTTTTTTTCCCTAGCTTTTGCAGTATTTTCTAAGTCTAAATTCCAGTTTTGGTTTTTGTAAATCTCCTTTCTATTCTTCCTTCCTTCCTTCCTTCTTTCTTTCCTTTCTTTTTCTCTTTCTTTCTTCCTTTCTCCCCCCTCTCTTTCTTCCTTCTTTTTCCTTCCTTCCTTCCTTCCTTCCTTCCTTCCTTCCTTCCTTCCTTCCTTCCTTCCTTCCTTCATTCCTTTCTTTCTTTCTTTCTTTCTTTCCCTCTCTGTCTTTCTTTCTTGCATTTCCAATGCTGTCATAAAACACGATTTTGCTTTTTAAAACTGATTTACATAGAAGTAGTGACTGCTATCATTATTTGAAGGGCCAGATTCTACATTTTAACCTTCCTTGAAGGAATTTTTTGTTGGTCAAATATCATTCAATCTACTACATTGTATTGATAGGAAATAATACTGTCAATAATGGTATCTTTATAATCTTAAAGATAATAACATATATGCATATTCATAGGAGGGCACAAAATATTCTGAATTAATCCATTAAAATTATCATTATTTTCTACGGTTTCTGGGAGTGATTAAAAAGCAATCCTAAATTTAAAAACTGTATCCACACCACAAACATAGATACAGATATAGATATATCTGCCACAGAGTATTACTGCTACCGTGTTAGAAATGGAGAATTTGAGATGACTGAAAGAATGAATTCTAGCACCTTGATACTCTACAAAGGAACAAGAGACCAAGATTCTGCTTCTATTCTGCTTCTCTACGCTATACAAGGTCCCCACTGACTCTGTGAAAGATTAGAAAAGAAACTCCCATAGCGCCATGGAGTCAGGTTCTAGTTGGGTAGACTCGGAAAATGAAAGCTGCTCCGGAATGGAAGTAAGAAGTGGAGAAATAATGCATACCCTCCTATGGCCTCAGGGTGAAAACCATCCATTTCCCCACTCATGGTAGACTACTGACCTCTATCTTAGAATTTTTTAAAATGCGCAATTAGCTTAATCAGATCTGTGGGAAGCAAAGCAGTCACTAAGTCTCAAAAGGCAGGTTCTGAGAAACTGCAGCCAACTTTTCAGCAAGGCAGCCTGGAGACGCTACATCACAAACAGCCTGGACTGTGCCAAAGCCTCCTTCCTGTGAAAAATGATGTTTCAATTTAGGCTCCTGTATATTGTGTTAGTTAATTTCTCTCTCTCTCTCTCTCTCTCTCTCTCTCTCTCTCTCTCTCTCGGTCTCTCTGTCTCTCTGTCTCCCTCTCCCGTATCAGTCTCTCCCTCTCTACCCTGTTCCATTCCTCCTTGACACATCCGTGTTCAGTGGAGGCTATAAGAAAATAGGTTCCCTTTCCAATGTGGCTATCAAATAATTTCTTGATGAAAAGAAATCAAGCTAATAATTTGAGGGTTTTAAAATTATGTTTATTTACTTTTTTTTTTTCACTGCCAGGTCAGTTAACAAGACACTTCACCACACAATAGAAATCTCCAATTGCTTTTGGATTAGGAAGTGAGGAATTCTCCAAATTGTTCCAGACAGTGTTTTGGTTTTTTGTACTTGTTTCTTTCCCCCCGAAAGTCTCTCTAACTGAACACACTGTTTTGGTGACCGTAATTCTAATTACATATGTCATATCTGCAAAGGACAAGGTTTTCCCCTCTTTAAAAAAATTGCATCAGCTAGAAATCTTGGCAATTCACTGGACTACCTACCACAGGGATAATCTATACTTGGGCCTGGAGATTAGTCTTTGTACAGGAAAGGATAAGGAACGGGAAACTTACTGTACCATTGGCAGTCAGAAAGTATCTAGCTAGAACTGATCTTCATTGGAGTCAAGAAAGGAACAGCAGTGGTCGATGTCAGGGTAGAAGAAGGTTAAGTGGGGTAAACACTTGGCAGACCATCCAGAATGCATTCTAAGAGCTCGTTTGGGGGGAAAAGACCTTAAACTCTTTTTAAGGTTTTGATTCTACCCATTTTAATAAATGCAACGAGATTCTAGGTGAACCTTTTGTTAGTTATCCCAATATGCATTAGTAATGGTATACCCCTGTATATAACTCGCCTGTGTGTAGATATGTATATGTGCATGCACACTTACATGCGTGAGAAACATTATCCTCAATCCTGAGATTTTCCTAAAACATAAAGTAAAAGAGCCAATTTTTGATTTGGATTTAAGATATTTAAATTGAATGTGATATAGTAATTAAAGCAATCTGTGGCATTTAGTTCTATCATTGCTTACTTCAGGGTAGTGGAGGATAAAGACATGAGTGAACTGGGTGGATTCCCAGGGCCTAGACAGAAAGGGGGGCCAGAGATGAATTTTTGAAAATGCAATTACAAAAGAAAATTATTTTTGAATTCATGAGATAAAATGATACTGTTTCTGTTACTTGTTGACCATACTTGAATACCATAGATACTGTAAAAACAAATAATGTGACTTGCTTTTTGTCATCAAGGCATCTTTAATGAATAAACCATGCCATAAACAGCTATTTTACAGATACTGCAACTAGAGGTGGGGAGCTGTGCCCAGAGTCATCATTCCGTCTTGTTGACAATGTCCAACCATGGATCAGTACCATGTGTTCTAAACATTAAAACATAAGAAAATAAGTCAATGTTGAGTATAGCAAAATTAGGTAAAAGGATGAATACTAGAATATCTAAAATATTACAACCTTTGCTAAATGAATATTATAAGACAAAGGAAGTTGAACTAAATGCATAATGAAACACAGAACCCTGAGAAATCCCAGATCATGGAGCAAAAAAAAAGATGTTCCAGAATGGTTCAAAAGAGAAATGAGAATCTGAAGAGAAGTTAGAGAATAAATGTCAGAATTTGTGGCCCCATATAGCAAAAAATAATTAGCAGAAGAGAAAAATTTAAATCCATGGTGGCAAGTTTCTCTAAAGAATCAAAGGAGAGAACAGATTTCCAGCATAAATACGCAGAAGTGAAGAACAATCTAGAAGGAGAGCAAAGGGTAATAATGTTAAAAGAATACATGATCATTATACAAGTAAAAGCTACTCACTTCAAAGACAGGATATGTAGAAACTACTTAAGAATAATAGATCTCCCAGAAGAACTTGACAAATTAAGAACAGGAAATAATACAAGGAAACAACCCAAAACTGTTCCCTGGGGCAGCCTCCACAGTAATGACATATTTCTCTCCATAGTATTTCTCTCCATCACCTTATTTTTACCTTAAAATCTTGATTGAAAAGCACAATTCACCAGCTTTCTCCAGGTGCCAATATTTCTAGCTATAGCCCTACTAATTGGTAGTCCTATCCTAAGCTTGGGCAGCTACTCTGATAATAGAATTTAGGGGAAGCAGTATGTTGTAGTTAAAATAGCAATTAATTAAGAATCATAACATCTGGATTGGAATCCTGGTTTGGTTGCTATCTAGACTACCTTGAATAAATCACTTTATCTCTCTGGATTTCCATTTTTTCCATCTGTTTCATTTTCTCATCCCTCTTCTCCTCTGATATGAAGGGTTTGGATTTGGTGATCTCTTAAATTTCCTTCCCAGTTCTAACTCTCTAATCCTGTGAAAAGTCAGATGAAACATTCTAGGAAAGTTTCCTTTAGACTGAATCCCAACCATTATTTTATTAAAATAATATTTATTTTTTCCCAATTACATATTAAAATAATTTTTAACATTTAAAAAAAAAGTTTTGAGTTCCAAATTCTATCCCTCCCTCTCTCCTCCTTCCCCCCTCTGAAGCAGTAAGCAATCTGATATAAGTTATACATATGCAATTATGTAAAACATTTCCATATTAGTCATTTTGTTAAACATAAAAGAAAGAAAGAAAGAGAAAGAAAGAAAGTTAAAAATAGTATGCTACAGTCTGTATTCAAATAGTATCAGTTCTTTCTCTGGAGTCAGATAGCATGTTTCATCATGAGTCCTTTGGGATTGTCTTGGATCATTGTATTGCTGAGAATAATTAAATCATTCATAATTCTTCATCATGCAATATTGTTGTTACAATGTCCTTCTGGTTCTGCTCACTTCACTTTGCATCAGTTTATGTAAGTCTTTCCAGGTTTTTCTGAAATCATGTTACCAGTTATATAACAACGGGCAAAGACACTTCACTTCTCTGAGAATCATCATCATTATGATCATCATATTCATTATCATCACAACTGCTCCTCAGGTCTCAGGTTCAGCTGTGAGCTTCTCTTCTCCTCTTTAGAAACCTACCACCTAGGGGTGTTCTCCTCACCAAACTTTCTCCACTGAGTGCCAATCTGATTTCACATGAATCTTATTTTTTCAACTCTCAAAATTCCTGTTAAAATTAATAGGATTTTCATTCCTGTAAGCTCCTAGAGGCATAAGGAAAGTAAGACCATTATACCACTTTTTTGTCTTTTAAAAAAAATTATTTTTTTTAGGCCAGACTGCAAAGAATATTGGCCTCAGTGGTTAAAGCTCAGACAACTCCAGTTTAGATGGGACAGATCCCAAAAAGTTCAGATGCTTTCCTGAACTTATCCAAACCTAGGGTGGTCTCTGGCTTTTCCTCAAGGAACTTGAACAGTGGAGGATACATCAAGTATAAAACACAGAGACAAAGTCTCGTCAGGAAATCTTTCATCCTGAAAAAAGGGCACAACTTTTAAGACTTCATTGAACACTTCCAGAGTCCTTGTCTTTTGGAGGAATCTTTGAAGGGCCTTGTTCCTGGGGAAATGAAATTCCAATCACAAGAAGGAGTATAAGAAATTTGTGTCTGATCATACTATCCCCAAACTGTGGAAATCAAGGAAGTATGATTTGGTGAAAAGGGTTCTGGATTAAGAACAAGAGACCTGAATTTTAATCTTGGCCCTGTTATTAATTATGTGATCTGAACTAAGTTACTTTTGTTATTTAGAGAGTGACTTCACCTCTCTGTGTCTCAGTCTCCCCTTTCTGCAAAATGAGTGGATTGAATTAGGTCATCTCTTACATCTCTTCTGGTTATGAATCACATAAGGCTGATCAGCTTCATCAGAAATTATATTCTCAGGTTATGGGTTTTTACCTCTTTGCTGGAAGTATCTTCTCATCAATTCCAAAATCAGGGGGTGGCAGACAACAGGGCTGGCAGGCATTTCTCATTCTCATATGGCAAACACAGGGCTGCGGCAGTCAGTCTGCTAGGGCATAGGTCACTGGGCTTCAGGCCAAGTGACTGAAGTTAATGAGCTCCAAGAAAAAAGAGAACCACCGACTGGTTGGGCTCTCTGACAGCCCCATCAGTAAAGTTTTGACAAGATAGACTACAGTTTAAATTCATGGATGACCTTGGTAATCAGAAATAAATCAGGAAGAAAATCAAAATTGATGCCTGAGCCAATTCCATAAAATTTATATACTAGAACCTCATAGAATCACTTGCAAAACACTATAACTTGGGGCTTAGAGGAGGTTGTGGTCCCTTTGCTGTAGTAATTTAAGCCCGACTATTTACTTTGGCTTCTGTCTACTCAATGACTTGGCCTAATCAAAATGCTTTGATGATATGTACAAAAAGAATTTTTTTTTCAAATGATAGAAAACCAGAGGGTAATATCTTGGTTTAGGACAACTGTGAACATGAACTATAATCCTTGGCTAGGCCAGAGGGAATATACAAGACTGAATTCAGCAGAGTCTTAGAAAGGCATTTCTCAGTTCTCAGAGTGGTTCTAAATGCACCAGACCACTATCTTTTAAAAAGCATATTTCCATGTATATAGAAATATTTCCATATTTCCTCTTTTTGCTGCTGTGTAAGTGCACATTTAACATTTAAAATCACATGTCCACTCCATGCCAGATCTTTTCTCTCAGTCCCTATCATTAGTAGTCTGAACTCATTATTAAAACAAGGTAAATTGTTAGATTCTGCTTTTGGATTATCCAGATCAAAGTTAGTCAGCAAGCTATTATTAAAGAGCCTACTATGTGCCAGACAGCTAGCTAAGTAAAGAGGAAACAAAAATAGGCAAAAAAAACCCCCAAAACAAAAACAGTCCCTGCCTTCAAGAAGCTTACCTACAAAATGTGTATCCTACACATAGAGATGTAGGTGTTTAATTGCCTGCATGGACTGTTTATGTGTCTGAACTTCACATCAAGTCTCTCTCTCTCTCTCGAGGGGACCAGGTCATGCCTACTCTTTTAACCCCTCATTCTGATAGTTCTTAGGAGAAAAGCTGCCAAAAGCTGGAAAGCAGATAAATGGTGAGGGCAGAAGAGCTCTTCCACAAAGCTTCCTCGGGGCTCTTGATAAAGATATTAAAACACAGGATAAGCCCAACAGAAAATGCAGCCTCTGCCCATCTTAGCAGCTCACATGTAGGCTACCAGCTCTAAAGCTGAGAAGCCTGGGGTCTTCCTTTTATAACAGTATGGTCTGTCAGCCAACACTTCAGAGTACAGAAAGGAGGATACCCTTCTTCTTCCCAAATCCTTACATTTCAAGGTCAGGTCAGGTCAGTTTCAATCAACGTTTTAGCACTTTACTTATTATTTTCATCCAAAAAGCAACATGGTTCAGTAAAAAGATCAGAACATTCTCTAAAAGCAGGATCCAAGTTCAAATCCCATGCCTGAGACTAACTAGCTATGTGAACTTGGGCAAATCTCTTCACTTTTCTGGTCCTCACTTTCCTAATCTGTAACATGTGGGAGGTTGCCTAGTCAAGGGGTTCTTAGTATTTTTTTGTCATGGAAACCTTTGGTAGTCTAGTGAAGCCTATGAACCCTATATCAGAATAACATTAAGTGAACAGGTATTTATTTAACACTTACTGTATACCAGGCACTGTATTAAGTGCCAGGAATAAAAAAAATACATGCAGGAAGAAAGACAGATCCTGCTCCCAGGGAACTTACATTCTGATTTGGGCAAACTACACACAAAAGGAGGCTGAAAAACAAGGTGCTATGGGATGGGGAAGAGAGGAGAAAGTACTCAAGAGGCAAAGTTGTAAAATGGCCATAGAGTTAGGAGCTGGCCTGGAAAGGAATGAATAAGTGAGCGTGGATGGCTTCTGCTCTTCCTTAAAATGGAAGTCCTCGAAGGAAATGACCAATGAGAGGAAGATGCCAGGGGATCTTCCAGAGTGAGAAGGCTGCTGGATAGAAAAAAAAAAAGTCAGAAGGGTAATGCAGAGAGACATGAAGGAATGTTTTTAAAAGCACAAAATAAAAGGAATTATAATAGAAACCAATTATGTTGTAATCAATTTTTTTTGAAGTTCTTAAGATCTCAGGTTAACACCTCCCACCCAGACTAGATGTTATCAAAAGTCCCTTCCAGTTCTAACTATATGATCCTATAAAGAGTAGATATGGGCCACTAGATGGTATAGTGGATAGAGCACCAGGCTTGGAGTCAAGAAGACTTGAGTTCAAATCTGCCCTCAAACACTTACTAGCTGTGGCCCCAGGCAAATCACTTCACCCTGTTTGCCTCAATTTCCTCAAGTGTAAAATGAGCTGGAGATGGAGATAGAAAAATACTCCAGTATTCTTTGCCAAGAAAACCCCAAATGGGGTCACAAGGAGTTGAACATGACTGAAATGAGTGAACAATAGCAACATAAAGAGTAGTTGGAATGTGATCCTTAAACAAATTATCACAGAACATCAGAATAAAGAGTGACTTACAATAACATCACTGCACACACTGTTGTTTAGATAGTCCAGTGTCTGAAGGGGTTTTACTGAATTTATTGAGTATTTGCCTCATATTACACTGAAAAAATTGAGGATGCTCACCAAGAGCTCTCTCTTCTCCCATCTTCCTTACCTCATATCACCCAGATGCCTTCTGCCCCTATCTCCTCCTTCACCCCTGTCTCACATGAAGAGATAGCCATTTTCCTTGCTAAAGTAAACCCCTGTCCATGCACAAGTGATCCCATTCCAACTAGTCTTTTCCAGGAAATTGTTCCCTCTACCACCCCCAGTGTCTTCCTAATTTTCGATCTTTCTCTGTTTTTCTGCCTTTCTCTGCTGCCTATAACACAGCCATGTCTCCCTTATCCTCTAAAAAACTTCACTTTAAAAAAACCTGATATACATATATAATAATCATTACTAGTATTATTCTCTCCACTAACTAACGTCCTAGCTATATCTCTTCTTTTTGTGGCTGACTCCTTCGGAAATCCAGCCACAATCAATGATGCCTCCAGTTTTTTTCTTTAAGTCTGGCTTCCACCTTAATCACTCAACTGGAACTGTTCTCTCCAAAATTACGAATAGTTTCTTAATTGCCAATTTGAATGACTTTTTCTCTGTCCTCATTCTTCTTAACCTCTCTTTAGTCCTCAACACCCTTGGGTGGGGGGTGTCTACCACAAGCATGTGAAGGTTTCCCCCAGCAGAATGGGCAGATGAGGACAATTTGTTTCAACAGCCATGAAGGTGGCTGAAACAGGTCCTGTTGGTCAGACATCAAAGATACCAAGGTCATCTGCTGTATCCCAGGCCATCTCCATTCATCCTGACTTTTGTCTTGCCACTGAACTTGGTGACTCAGGAAGAGAGTGAGGTTGATGACTTTGTGTGACCCTGCCTCACTTAAATCCAGTTTATGCAAGAGTGAAGACATCACCCTGTGATGTCATTGGTCCTCTTTGAAAATGAAGGACAGGGCAGCTAGGTGGCACAATGGATAGAGCACCAGCCCTGAAGTCAGAAGGACCTGAGTTCAAATCCGGCCTCAAACCAAATACTTGACACTTACTAGCTGTGTGACCCTGGGCAAGTCACTTAACCTCAATTGTCTAAAAAGGAAAAAAAAAGAAAATGAAGGACAAACAACATTAGCCCTTGACATGCGGATCATCCTATTCTCCTTGATTCTCTCTTCTCTCCAGGTTTCTGTGACACTATTCTCTCCTGGTTCTATGTTTGACCATTCTTTCTCAGTCTCCTTTGCTGGATATTCATCAAGTTATAGGTGTCCACCAAGGCTTTCTCCTGGCCCTCTTCTCTTCTATATTATCTTACTTATGATCTCATCAGCTCCCATGGATTCAATATCATCTCTAAGTTTATGATCCTCAGATCTGTACATCAAGCCCTAATCTCCAGTTTTCTCAACCCTCCAACTCTCTATTGGACTTATCAAATTTTAAGATATCCTATATAGACATCTTAAACCAATTATGTCCAAAACTCATTATTTTTCTCTCCAAACCCTTGCCTCTTCCATTGGGGACATTACTATTCTCCCTGTCGTGCAGACCTACAATCCTGACACTTGACTATCTTTCCCTGTCCCCCTTATCCAATTTGTTGCCAAGTGCTATCAATTTGAACAGTTCTGACACTGCCACCAGACTGGTATCGGCTTTCATCATGTCACGCCTGGAGTATTTTAACAGTCTTCTGGTTAGTTACCATTCTAGTCTAGTCCATCCTTCAGCAGCTACCAAAGTGATATTTCTAAAATATAGGTATGATCATGTAAATTACCCATTCCCACCCTTCTAGCCCCAACACACACACACTCAGCAAATTCCAAGGACTCCCTTTTATCTTTAGGATTAAATATAAAATTCTCTTTTTGGCATTCAAAGCCTTTCACAACCTTGCCCCTTCTACCTTTCCAGCTTTCTAACACTTTACCCTCTTCCATGTACTTAATGATTCCTCGACACTTGACCCCTTGCTGTTTCTCCACCAGATATGCCTTCTCTAGACAGGACATTTTCACTGGTCCCCATGCCTAGAATTCTCTTCCTCCTCCGCCTCTCTGCTTCTTGGCCTCCCTATCTTCCTTCAAGTCTCAGCTTCTGAAAAAAAGCCTTTATGCTAGTTCCTTCCCTCTGGGATTACCTCTATGTATATAGGTATATACATATATATATATATATGTATATAGGTATATACATATATATATGTATATAGGTATATACACATATATATACACACATATAAAAATACATATATAAATGTATATATTCATATACAATATTAATAGCTAACATTTATATCACACTTACTACATGTCAAGAACTATACAATGTAATTTATAGTTATTATTTCATTTTATCTTTTCAACAATTCTGGGAAGCAGGCGCTATTATTATCCCCATTTTACAGATGAGGAAACTGAGGCAAACAAAGGTCAAGTTACTTGACCAAGGTTACATAGTTTTTGGCATGTTGTCTTCCCTATTAGACTATGAGCTCCTTGAAAAAAGGACTGCACTGTTTGTTTTTTATCTTTCTTTGCGTTCCAAACACTTAACACAGTTCATGACACACAGTAAATACTTAATAAATGTTTATTGACTGAATGATTGGCAGAGGCTTATATGTTGCTTCTGAGAAGATAGAAATGCATCTGGCTTGGGATGTGGAAGTCCTGTCAGGGCACAAGGAAGAACCAGATGAGCATTGTTGAGGGCAGGTGGGTGAGCCAGGGAGGAGGCTGTCCATTCCTTTCTCCACCCCGTGCTCAGCCATGTTGCCTCCTCAGCATCTCTTACCACATCATCACATGTAGCCTCTCAATGAAAAGAGCTGATCAAATGTCAAGACAGAGTCACCACCTAGGAAAATCCTTCAGGTTTTACCAGAAAACAGTCAGGTTAGAGGAAAGAGTGTTTTTTCCCTACTGGTGTCTGTGAGACAATTGCTGGGAAAGTGGGAATTCTTGTGATCAGAAAAGCTGAACAAATGCTGAAAGTCTGAAGTTTTCAGAAGTTAGTGTTTATCTTTCAAGCATCCTGGGGAAGAAGCTGGTGTCACTGCTGTTGTTGCCATTTGGAATGATGTAAAAACACATTGTGAAGAATTTCACACTGCAGAGGACCCTCCTCCCATGTTGGATGCAATCCCTTTGGTGCGGCCTTACTGACTTAGGTCAAGCTGCTGCTTTTTGGTGACTACAAACCAGCCACCAATTACCAATGAATGTCTTGAGCGGGCATGCACTTGGCCTACGTCTCCCAAGCTTGAACAGACTCTTGGAGCACATGTACACAGGGAGAATAGATCTTTAGCAGTTCAAACTCTGGTCATGCTCAGGCTTGCTCTTAGTGCCATAAGTTTCTGGCAGCCAGTCAATTCATTGAGCAGGAGGCTTGGCTGGGTCATAGCATTTTTTCTGTCTGAAGGATGACCTTGTTAGCAAAGGACAAATCCTGGAGCTCCCAAGAAAATAATTAAGTTCTTGGACCCCTTTCCCCAAACAAAACCCTGCGTGAGGTTTTCTGGAGCAACCTCAGTGGCCTGTGTTCCACAGGCCAAGAAGCAAGACATACCATGTTCAACCGCCATCCAAGTTCTCCCCATAAATAGCAACAATCATTTCTGGTCCACCAAAAAAAAAATTAGTTTTAATAATGTACTTTATGACACTAGTCAGGTGATAGTTAGAAATAAACGTAACAAATGCAAGGGTTGGGCCAAAGGTGAGGTCAGAGTGGGCCTGGTTACTGCTGCTGACCAAAAGCAGTGACTGTGAGATAAAAGCAGAAGAGTACAATGTTGCCTTAAGCCAGACAATTTCAAACTATATGCAAGAATTTATTCTGATTCTTTAGTTGTCTGATTGAAAGCATTAGTCACTGTGGGAATTAAGCTCCAGATATGAGAACCAAATCCCTGGGAATAAAAGGAAGAAAAAAAAAACAGGTAGAGAAGGAATATCTGGTTCTGCCACAGGCTCTTTTATACCTTGATGGATACAACAAATTATCAAAAATGAACTCCCAAAGAATCAGAGCTGCCCCAAAATGGAATGGGCTGCAGAATTGTCCAGATGGCAAGAAACATCACCCTGAAATATCCCTCTGCCATCCTGGCCCCTTTCTTCCACTGGTAAATTACTTCTGGTGCCTTCATTTTGAGGAATGGCCTAGGCCAGCCAACCTTCATTTCCCTCCCAGATTTCAAACCCCTTCCCCCAGTTTTTTAGCTCTCCTTTGTTTGTTGTCTTTCCCCATTAGACTGGAAACCCCTTAGGGTAGGGATTATCATTCTTTTTTCCTTGTATTTATAATCCCTGTGTTTAGCACAGTGCTTGGAACAGAGTGTTTAGTACGTCTTGCCTTTGCTTGAGAGGCTGGGTAGAGAAAATGTTCTGCGGACTTAGAGGAAAATGTAAATTAGCCCTCTAACCATTTTTTCTAATGAGATTGTTTGTTGTTGTTGCGAAAACAACAATGAGATAAGGAATGTGAAGCACTTTGTAATGCTCAATGTACTATATGTCAGCTAATAATGTATTACTGCTACTTTAACTCCCAACAAAATAGACAATTACTGGAAAAATCCATACCTGATCCCTAAAATCTCACTGGGTGAGACTAATGGGAAATCACTCATTGGAATTTTCAATCAACTCAGAAACCTTGTCCTTTTGAATCTTTTTTTTTTTTTTTTGAAAATCAATCCAGAAATAAAGAGGTAATAATATCTCTTGAATCTGGAATATTGTGCTAAGTTCTGGGCACTGATTTTTAAGAAAAATATTGATAAGCTAGAGAACATCTGGAAGGAGTGTGACTAGCACGGTAAGAGGACTCAAAACCATGTCATATGAGATAACATTGAAAGAACTCAGGATGTTTATCTTGAAAAGAGAAGATGCACTGGTGCCTGTGTTGGGGGTGGGGTTGGGAAGGGGCTGAAGGACATGGTAGCTGTCCTAAGTGTTTGAAGGGTTGTCATATAGAAGAGATAAACAAGAGAGATTGCACTTATGTTGCTTGACCTCTGGGGGCAGAACTAAGAACAATGAGTAGAAGTTGTAGACAGGCACATTATAGCTTGATATGAGGTAAAAATGTTTCAACAATTAGCTCTGTCCAAAAGTGGAATGGATTGCCTCAGGAGGTGTGGGGGAGGGGAGGTCTTCTTCATTAGAGGTCTTTAAACAAAGACTATATATACTTTGAAGAGATCAAAGAAAGAGAAAAAGGTCCTATAAGACAAAAATATTTTTAGCAGTTCTTTTTTTTGTAGTGGCAGAAAACTGAAAACTATGAGAGTCCATTAGTTGAGGAATGGCTGAAAAAATAGTGGTTTATGAATGTGATGGAATATTTTTGTGTCATAAAGAATGAGGAAAAAGCATTTCAAAGAAACATGGTAAGACGTGAAATTATGCAGAATGAAGTGAACACAATCAGAAGAAAAATTTGTACCATAACATCAATATTATAAAAACAATTTTGAATGATCTAAAAAGACTGATCAACTGAATGATTACCTTGATTACAGAGGATTGATAAAGAAGAATCCTGTCCACCTCATGAGAGAGAGAAATGATGATGAACTAATATACAGAATGAGAAAATGCATTTTTGGACATTACTGTTGTGGGAATGTGTATTGCTTTTGCTATAATTAGGTGATACAAAGGTTCTGTATTCTTTCCTTCCTTGCTTGCTTGCTTCCTTCTTTCCTTCCTTCCTCCCTTCCTTCCCTCCTTTCTTCACTTCTTTTTATTCTTCCTTCCTTCCTTTCTTTCTTTTTCTTTCTTTCTTTCTTTCTTTCTTTCTGTCTCCCTCTCTCTCTTTCCCTTCTTTCCTTCTTTCTTTTCTTTCTTCCTTTCTTTCTCAATGGGCAAGGGAGGTGAGAGAAGAAAAACACAAATGCTTGATTATTGAAAAAATAAAACAATTTTTTAAAAAAAATTAGAAGACCATGCATTAATCTTTCTCATTAGACACACTCAGAAGGAGTAAGATGAAGACTCCAAATAGGATGCAAAAATGACTTTAAAGTGTTATTTTAAAGAAATGAGTGACTGTGACTACTTAATATCATTTCTGCCAACTCATCACAAAACTAGTTATTATCGTATCTAGTATAACACAACAACACTCAGGTGCAATTTAAAGGGTGGAGGTTTTTTTTTTTATTTTAAAACCTTAAATTTACAGATTCTTCTATTAACAAAATTGCACTAATGGCATTAACCTTCCTCCTAGAGTTGCTGCAAGAATTAATAAAATTAAAGAAAAAATAAAGATTAGATAACTGCTTGTCTAAGGATGCTTTAGAAGGAGCTACTGAGGATGTAGGAGTTATATCAGATGGTCTCTGAGGACATTCTGCAGTTCTAAGGCACCACATGAATGGGTGTGGGTTTTCCTCTACTTCATTTGGAGGGAATCTGGTGTTTGTAAAGACAATTAGGTGCTTAAAATGTCTTTCTTCCAACTGATGTGATTTGTTACATAGACTGTCAACTATTAACCATACCTACCTCAAGCCTAAATTTCAGTAAGCATCTTCATAAAAAATTAGAAATTTCTTTACATTTCTATGAATGAACAAAAAATCATTTATTAATCATTTACTACAAGCCAAGAACTATGCTAAGCACTGGTGATACAAATAGAAAAAAACAGGATAGTCATTGATCTCAAGGCACTCACCCTTTATTTGAGGGAGATAATACATAAAAGAAAGTACAGCTGCAGGGCAGATGGAAAGACCCAGAAATCCTAGGAGTATACCAGTGGGTGGATAGCAAGGCCCAGAGATCTTTAGGTTACCTCATAAGATGATAAGACCTAGAGGATCATGGTATGCTGATAGTAAGATGGTAAGGCCTCATATTCCTCCATCTAATCAGAAGAAATGTGAACAACGAAGCAGCCGGTTGAAAGGAAAAGATATAATGGGAGGGTGTTCTGGATTGAGGTGGATCTTCTCATTCCCTGGCCTACCAGATGGCTTTTAAGAGAACCTGAGACTTGGAAAGGGGAGTATGGCACTTGTAGTGATAGTGGCAGAGCCACTGAGACATCCCAGACACTACATCAGTTGGAGATGGTATGGTGTCCCAATGGACTGCTAACATTATATAGCTTCATTGCTTCAAAAGTCTGGGCCACTGAGTCTCTTCTTAAACTTCCAGAATTTTAAGTACAGATAAGAGGTCATAATAAAAATCATACCTAGGTTGTCTAATGCACACACATCAAAAAATTGGACGAGAGAGAGAGAGAGAGAGAGAGATCAAGGAAAAATAATTTATTCATTTCCTTTTAAAATTATATACACAGAAGAAGTCAAACTTCTGTCAGACTTTCAGGGAAAAGGAGTGGAGGGAGGAGGGGAGAGAGAACAGGGCAAGAGGATGAGTTGGGGGAGAGGATCAAAAAGGGAGGAGAAGACTTAAGCATTAAGCAAGTGATGTAACCTAAACTGTGGGGATTTATTGGTGAGGAACAGGGCCCTCCATACTTTACAGTCTCTTCTAACCCAAAGATTGATAGTTTAGGATGAGTCAAGTTTTAGCCCAGAAGAAATAAATCAACAGCAGGGCAAAGGGTTTAGTGGGAAGAAAAAAAAAGTATCATTCCGAGCATGCAAAGTACTCCACATCCAAAGTTTCTGGGTCAAATAAAATGAGGAACTAATGTGGGAATGGGAAAGAAACAAACTGTGGCTTTACGGTTCTGTCTGTTGTGTGAGACTCAACAAATCTCCCCCCATCTGCTGGTCTCCTCCCAGGCACTGTCCAAGCATCCAACAAATTATCCCCTTAAGAGACAGAACCTCAAATTTCCCCTCCCTAACTCTTTTGAGGAGGGGATTTCTTGAGTCTTGTCCATCGTTTAATCTAGGAGATACTGATCTTTTCTAGGATAAAAACAGCAAGAGGGAGGATGAAACCAGCAAGGGGCTCCTGCATTGCATGAGGAAGCTACAGGGACTAGAGGGCTCAATTCTTGTTTGCTCACTGCAGCTCTGAGTAATTTAAAGGGGAGGGGAAAACCCAAGAAAATAATTGATTAGATGCCAATTCACATAGCTCTCCTTGTCTGCTTTTTATTATCAGTGTTTCTTTAAAAGGCTAATAGATCCTATTCTTGACAAGCATGAAGCCAGGAGGTGGGATCTTATCCAGTGTTTGCATTTTTCGGCCCACAAGAGGCAATGATTAGATCTTAATATTGTATGCACAAACCACACTCACTGTGTGAACTTTCTTGAGATGGCTCCCAACTTCAGGATAAAAAAGGAGTTTTTATCAGAATGATTATAAAAGGAAGGGGGGAGGGAGCCCTTCTGGTCCCTCTAGGCCAAGTGATTAGAGATGAGTTAATTTTCTTATAAATATTGTAAGGCTATTCTCCCTGTGCAAAGGGAAACCTGAGAAGTCTGGGTTTCAGTGATTTGATTCCATAGCTAAGAATAGCTAAACCTAAGTGGGGGGGGGGGAGAAGAGGAGTAAAACCAGCCAGAATTAAAGGAACATTTGCAAATTAGAGTGTTTTGTATCTTAGCTAATAATTGGGATCAGAGTTTCTCCCCTCCATATCCCATAAACTAGAAATGAACTTAGTAAAACATGCTGACAGATGCTCTCTATAGATTACATGATCTAACAAAAGGACGATGAACAAAACAGGATTAAAGCTTGCTTGCCAGAACTAAGTTTATGTGACCATGCCTCAATATTTAGTATCATCAAATGTGCAGGTTTGAGTTATTCATTGCAGTATGGCCAAGAAGACATGGCCAACATTTTGTGCTTCTCTTCAAATACGGTATCTATGAGGAGCTGTGCAAAGACAGTCACTGCAGAATCTCCTCACTCCTTCCTGATTAATGATTGGATGAGTTGATTAGATTGTCCCTGGTGTGCCAGGGATTATTAACTTCCTTATAAATAGCACCACTTTCTCCTGTGTTACCAAGGGAAGAGATCATTCCTAGTCCCTTTCTCTCAGAAGCAAAAACACCCATCCATGTATTCTCTGAAGTGAACTAGGCCTGGGTTTAGCTCTCAAGAGATGCTGGCACCTCCTAGTTATAAAATCTATCTATAAAGGGATAGAATTTACAGGTCAAAGAGGCTTAGGAAATCATCTAGTTTGTTGTTGTTGTTTTTGAATCATGCGCAACTCTTTGTGATCCCATTTGGGGTTTTCTTAGCAGAGATACTAGAGTGGTTTGCCATTTCTTTCTCTAGCTCATTTTAGGAAACTGAGGCAAACAGGGTTAAGTGACTTGCCCAGGGTCACACAACTAGGAAGTGCCTGAGGCCAGATTTAAAGTCAGGAAGATGAGTCTTCTTGACTCCAGGTCTGGCACTATCCACTGTGCCATCTAACTGCCCCAACAATCACATCTACCCTTACGCTTTAACCCTCTGAGTCTGCTCCTTGCCTCCCCTTTGTAATCTCCCAAGCTTTACCTACCCCACTTTCTGAACCATTATTTTTTCACTCATGGCATTTATAGCCTAATCACTACCTAAGCCCATAGCAATAGCTGCATGGGGGCAATTGAAAAAATTCTCCCCCATATTCATCTCCTGGTAGGTAAGTACCCCTGATGAAGTTAAGCTCTGTGCCTTGGGCAGTCACCAGTGAGTAAGAGCCCTGTCTACTGTCATAAAGTTTTGGATGGGACAGAATGAACTCAACAGGATGGGCAGGCCTAGATAGATTGTGATCTGCATCACAGATCGTACTGTGTGACCTTTCTCCCCAAACCTATCCCTCCAGTCACCCAGATCTGTAACCTTGGTATCATCCTTGGCTCCTCACTCTTCCTCACCCCGCATATCCAATCATTTAGTTACCAAATCTTGTCATTTCTATCTTCAGAACATCTCTCTTCATCTGTCACCTTTTCTCCATTCACATGATCACCACACTAATTCAGTCCCTAATTATCTCTCACCTAATTGATCTCCCTGTCTCAAGTTTCTCCTCTCTCCAATTCATCCTTCACATAGCTGTCAAACGGACTTTTCTGAAAGCTTAGGTCTGACCCTATCACTCCCCAGTTCAGTAAAGAACTCCAGTGGCTTCCTATTGATTTTAGGACAATCAATTATTTTATCTTTATCTCATCCTTCTAAAATTTCTATTTTTATATAAGTTTTATGATGTATATAATTACTACTACAGTGGCATACATGTATAATTTATAAATAAGCAAATACATATATGTTAGGGATTTGTGCTTAAAAATTTTTGACTGATATGGGTATACAGCCAAAAAATTTTGTAGACTATCAAGTTAGCCTTTGCCACACTATCTCTGACAAATTTTTCTTTTAGTTGTTTGAAATCAGGCAAAACTGGAAGATCAAGGCTGAAAAGAAGAAATCATAGAAGAGAACAAGGGTGATGTCATCTTCCCTATCTTTTCAAACATTAGTTGACTACAGAATAATTCCTTTCCCTACGCATTTAAGGGCAGTTCAGAAGTCAGAGAAGGAATAAATTTGACTGGAAATGGCTGCAGGCTTTTGAGCCTTGACAAAGGTGTGCATATAACTAAAGCACAATCATCCTCATTATTATGCTTTGCTTCCTGTGTTTCTCCCATGGCTCTTTAAATAAAAACTCTTCAGTCTGTATCTTATCCTATTGTGACCCAATAGAATGCTTATTTTTATAAACTAGTATGAATTTTGGAAAGGTAACTTTTATATATTAAACTTTTAACTAGAACTAACAAGTTTAAATAAGTTTAGCAGCACCTACTCTCTCTTTCTCTGAGGGGAAGGGAATAAGCATTTACAGAGCACCTACTATGTGCCTGGCACTGAGCTAAGTGTTTTTAAACAAATATCTTATTTGATCCTTACAACAACTCTGTGAGGTGAATGTTATTATTTCCCCCATTTTACAGTTGAGAAAACTGAGGCAAATAGAGATTAAGTGACTTGCTCAGGGACACACAGCTATAAAATGTCTGAGGCTGGATTTGAACTCAGGTATTCCCAATTCTACGCTCAGTATTTTATCTACTGCACCACCTAGTTGCCTATGTCTTAAAATGCATATATATATATATATATATATATATATATATACATCCATATATCTTACAGAGAGAGAATACATTTATGTGATGTATGTTAAACACATATTTATGCATATTATATATAGGACATCCCAAAAGTCTTAGTACAGCTTTAAATGACTAAAGCTTAAAATATCCATTTAAGCTATTAAAGCTTTAAACTTCACTAAGACTTTTAGGACACCCTATATATCTATATTCAATAATTCAATTCAATACATACTCATTGCTGTTGTTTAGTCAATTAGTCATGTCTGACTTTGACTCCATTTTTTTTCCGACGATACTAGAGTGTTTGCCATTTCCTTCTCCAGCTCATTTTACAGATGAGGAAATGAGGCAAACAAGGTTAAGTGACTTGCCCAGGGTCATACACCCAGTAAGTGTCTGAGGCCAGACTTGAACTCAGGAAGATGAGTCTTCCTGACTCCAGGCCAGACACTCTATCCACTGTGCCACATAGCTGCTGTAGTGAGTGCTTATAGTGGACAGTTATCTAGGCAATGAGTAACAATAGCTACTAGGCAATGAGTGACAATGAGGAGGTGCTAGATGTCTTTAAGCAGTCTGGGTAGACAATTGTTAGAGATGTTTGAGAGGGGACAGTTTTTTAGATGCAGGTTGGAATACATGGGTTTGGAGGTCCCTTCCAATTCTGAGATTCATTGGCACTCAACGTCATGTCAAGAAATTTCAAGCAAGGCCCCAGCCCATCGAGCTGACTGAGTGGGAGAACATTGGCGACCTTTGTTTAGGCTGAGATAGCATGGATTAGTTGTGATCTGCACCCTGGAGGAAGTGCTAACATCAATGAGATCACAGATCTATTGCACCAAAATCCAAGTATCAAAGCAGATTAAGAAAAAAAAGTGCTCGACAGTTTAGAATAAGGATTTGCCCAGATAGAACAAGTAGAACATCATACAGCCTATTGTTTCTGACGGCTGTCAGCTATCAGAGATGCCTAATACTGCTAGACAATAAGATCCCTTCAGGGTTTTTTTGCTTTAGGAAAAATCAGCATGGTTGCACTGGGGTCATAAAAAGTTGCTAATGTGTTTTCTCATGGCTCAATGCCATGACGTGAGTCTCTGTGCTGTGATACTATATACTGCCGGTAATCATAAACAAATGTATTACATGAGCAGATGAGATGTTATATGAGAAAGTGCTATGGGTTATAGCTTGGGTCTTGAAGTCAGATAGAAGGCCAGTCCCACTATACTCAAAACACCAGAGGCCATGGGCAATAACAGTGCTTGGGGAGGCTCCAAAAGGAGATGAGGTCAGAAAGAAAAATAAAGCAGAAACTCTGGTCTTCTGTTGTCTGAATGAAGAACAATGCAGAATAATGCAGATATACAGGGAGACCCCTTCAGAAAGAGGTAGGATCAACGATCCTCAAAGCAGCTATTGATGCTGCCAGTGAGTCAGGAGATGATACTACCACTGGACGGCCAGAAAAACAGGCTGTCTGCTTCTCCTATCTGATAATTTTGATGCTAAGTGATGGATGATGATATAGTTTTCTTTGAAAAGAGATTTTGTTGTTATCTTCTATTTTTACATTACCTCTTATATTTCTCCCCCTTTCCGCTTCCTTTCCAGATAGCCATCCTTTATACAAAGAATTTTTTTAAAAGGAAGAAAAGAAAAAAATCAGCAAAATAAATTAACATTTAAAAAAAACCTGATGTTATATCTGATGTTCCACATTCATGGACTCCCAGTTCTGCAGAGAAGTACAGGATGGTGGAAGGCATAACTTATTAACTAGATGGCCTTTGAGGTCTCCTGCAGGAATATATGATCCTATAGATAGAGGCAGATAGATGGCACAGTAAATAAAGTCTGGGCCTGGAGTTAGTAAGATCTGAGTTCAAATTTAGCCTTAGACACTTACTAGCTGTGTGATCTCAGGCAAGGCATTTAACCTCTGTTTGCCTCAGTTCCTTCAAATGTTATTGTTATCTATCTCTATCCATCTATCATTGTGACATCAAGGAAATATGAACCCTATGGAAACTTTTCCAATCATGCTCTATGTATTTGCCTTGGTCATTTATAAAATGGGGATAATGACAGCACCTATCTCCCAGGGTTGTTGTGAAGATCAAATGAAATAATATTTGTAAAACTCTTAGCATGGTGTCTGGCACATAGCAGGCACTATATAAAAGCTAACTACTAGTATTATTTTTGTAAAACTTTACCATCACCCCAGGTTTGGGGGTCTCTTTCAGAGACATGGTACCAGGTGATGCCAATATGCCTCAGGTACTGTTCTGAAAATACAGTTTTACTTAAAAGAAACATATTTCATTTCGTAGCCTCCCCAAGGACTCTGCTTTCCTGACATCTTCGTGTAAATTAAGCCAGTTACACATAAGCAATCTTCATCACTAGCACTGAATGTTGATTAACTAAGATAATGCTGGGTTATAACAAGCAGCAGGATGACATTCTATGCTTCAAGGTTGTCAGGGATGAAGCAATGTACATAAGAGCCAAGAAGATCCATATGTCAAATGATTGACAATGATCCATTCTAATGCACAGAGCAATGAGCAAAATATATCTATTATAATGTTATCTAAACAATGCTCCAGAACTAAAAAAAAGAAATGTGGTTTAAGGGACTCACCCAAGTGTTTGTGTGTGACCCATTCTCACCACAGCTGCATCTCTCCATACGTTAATCCTTCAGAAGCTCATTGGTCATTCACAGGCTATATTGTGACCAGAACCATGTGAGCTGATCATGTAGCTGGAGCAAGAGATAAGCAACGGCCATCCTGTGTGTTGCCATGCCAACAGATCTAGAAGACGGCCACCATTGAGTTGGTACCATTTTGTTGCTGTTATTGTTATCTTTATATATAACATTGTTGCTAGGAATATTTTTCTCCTTGCTCCTCGCCGCATAAGCTTCTTGGAGTACAATCCCAGAAGTAGGACTGCTAGGTCAAAGGGCATGCATGTTGCATACAGAAATGCTTATAATAGCAAAAAAAAAAAAAAAAACTAGAAATAAACTGGGTGTCCTCCTATTCCTCAATACCCTGAATGGATTATGGTCTATGAATGAAATGGAATATTTTTATGCCATTAGAAACTACAAATATGAATAATTCAAAGAATCAGAGGAAGACTTACATGAGATGGTGCGAATAAAGAAAGCAAAACTAGGATAATAGTATACACTGGCTAAAACTGTATAAAGATAGCAATAACAGCAACAAATATAAATTGTGTACATAGAGGTGTGGAGCAATCATTTTAGCTATTCACAACTCTTTATGACATCATTTGGTGTTTTTTTGGGCAAAGATACTGGAGTGGTATGCCATTTCCTTCTCCAGTCCATTTTACAGATGAAGAAACTGAGGCAAAAGGGTTAAATAAGTTGCCCAGGGTCACAGAACTCATAAGTGTCTTCCTGATTCCAAGCCCAGTGCTCTATCCACTGCATCAACTACCTACTAAAGGTATACATAGTAAAAAAAAAAAAGTTTAAAAAAATCAAGAAAACAAGGATAATGGGATATTACTAAAGAAAAGTCAATGAGCACAGCTCTTGGTCTGGAATTAAGTGACCCATAGAAAGTCACTTAACCTTCCTGTGTCTCAGTTTCCTTATCTATAAAATGAGATGGCATCTAAGGCATCAAGGCATCTAAGGTCCCTTCCATATCTAAATCTATGAATCTATGACTCCTCTAAATTTTCTGGTTGGTTTGTCCCCAAGTATCCCCAGGGTATAATTATTGATCATCTTTCCCATCCTTAAACCCTCTTTCTTTATTTCGATTTGCAATCTCATCATATGACCAAAAACAACTGAACAACAACAATTTCATTGATAGAATGGACCTCAATTACTCTCTAATCAATTACCAAGCCACATTGAGAGAAGATATCAGAATCAAATGATGTTCAGCCAACTTGCCAAAGTTACAGTTTTTAGCCATTTTAATTCTCAGAGCACAGAAGCCCCGAAACATTACAATATCCCAGAATATTTAAGCAGCATCTTCGCATGATGTGTTTTGGGTGAATTTTCATTTGGAGTCACATAAATATGTCAAAAGGCAGGTTGGTAGTATGGAGAGAGCATTGATTTATATTCAGAAGATTTGGGTACACATTCTGCCTCTACAATTTGTTACCTATGTGACTTTAGGCAAATAATTTAATCTTGCCAGCCTCCACTTTCCCATCTATAAAATGAGAGGGTCAGTAGGTGCTTAATAAGTGATAATTTCTTTAATTCATTGATTGATTCAGGAAAAATAGATGAAAGTAACAATCTGATTACAAATCATACAGAATTTGTATTCTATTGATGTGCAGGATAAAATAACTTATTGTTGTATTAGTTATCAAATGGTGGGTTACTTGGGTCCTTATTGGAAGGTTTCCTATCATCTATCACAAACAATTATTTACTGTTGCCAGTCTCTGGCTTCTGCCTGTTTCCAGTATTCCAGCCTTACCTTTCCTGAGTGCCCTCAGTGACTCACCTACTACCTAACTTTGTCTGCAGGGAGGTCTGTTTAATGAATTAAATATACTTTCTGTGAACCATGCCTGGAAAACTGTCCCTCCTCATTTCCACATCCTGGCTTCCCTGGCTTCTTAAAGTCCCATCTTCTACAAGAAAACTTTCCTGTTCCCCTTAACATTAGTGCCTTCCCTCTTTTAATTCTTTCCAACTAATTCTGTATATATCTCATTTATACATAGTTTGCATATTGTTTTTCCCAGTAGACTATGAGATCTTCGAGAACAGGGACTGTCTTTTCCTTTCTTTGTGTCTCCATTGTTTAGCACAATTGTTCAGTCGTTTCAATCATGTCTGACTCTTTGTGACCACATTTGGGATTTTCTTGGCAAAAGACACTGGTTGGCCATTTCCTTCTCCAGTTCTACAGATGAGGAACTGAGGCAAACAGGGTTAAGTGACTTGTCCAGGGTCACACAGCTAGTGCCTGAGGCAGGATTTGAACTCAGAGATGAGACTTCCTGACTCAAGGCTGGACACTCTATCCACTGCACCACCTAGCTGCCCACTTAGCACAATGCATGATACAAAATAAGTGCTTTTGGACTGACTTACTACATTACACGAAAAACTTATTACCTTATTCATCCCGGCCAAGTGCACAGGGGTAGATGGCTAGTTTGTTTTCTTTTTAAAACATAGAGTAACAACAACAGCACCAAAAGTCTCAGTTTACCCATTAATTTGTTTACATGGGTAGGTAAGAAAATGCCTAAAGATATATGAAGCAATAACTCCATTCAATGGATTTCAGTTTATGTCGGACATTTGAGATATGAATTTTATTCCATCCGTGACCTTCAGCAATAGCACTGATAACAGGAACATTGCTTTGGGAAACCAGAAGATTAAACATTAACCAGAAAAATAATTCATGTTCTTTTTCCTACCCTGAATTAGCAAGACAAACATTTTGAGCATTTGCTTTTAAAAAAATAGGAGATGTGTATTTAGTTATAACATGTCACCCCTTTTCTGTTGTCTCCTGCCTTGCTCTTGGTAACATGATAGCTCAGGTTACATTAGAACTTCCAAAGAAAACTTGCTCCTCACATTCTTCCCAACAGTGATGGGTAAACCTCAGCAAGTTCAGCAATTCGGTTCAAATGCAGAATCCAAAGTTGCCAATTATCTGGCCCTCTCGGGTGTCCAGTGTCAAGCTGAAAATTTCACAAGGACAATTTCACAAGTAGTTTTTCAAGTAGTTCCTGTTAGTGGCAGGAAATGATACAAAATGAACATGTTTTCACCCCATGATGTGGGATTCCTACTATCTTTCTGTGTCTGGATTAAGGCATTTGAAAATTTTTTAAATATGAGTAAGGTGGCTAGATTTGCTAACCGTATAAAAGAGAAAGGATAAGCTACCCCATTATAGATTCGCCTCCCAGTGTGACACAGCTCTAATTTCATTAGATCTCTCCTAGTACAAGTCCAAAAATAATAACTACACTAGCCTATGAAGAATTGTCCTTTCCACCATGAACTCAAAACCCAACATTCCTGGAAATATGGCAAGCGATTCTTTTTCCTAAGCCCACAATTCAATCACTCAGTCATTTCAGTAGAGTTCGACTCTTTGTGAACCCATCTGGGGTTTTTTTGGCAAAGATACTACAGTGATTAACCATGTCCTTCTCCAGCTCATTTTACAGATGAGGAAACTGAGGCAAACAGGTTTAAGTGACTTGCCCAGGGTCACACAGCTAGTAAGTGTCTGAGGTCAAATATGAACTCAGAAACATGAGTCTTCCTGACTCCAGGCCCAACACTCTATGCATTTCACCACCTAGCTGCCCAAGTCCACAATTAAAGAAACACGACTGGGCCAAATACAAAGATTAAAAAAAAAAAAGACAAGACTCTTTGGACAGCCCACCACTTCAGATGTGAAAGATATACTATAAAGGAAATGTAAGTGCCTTTGAATTCTAAAACAAATTCAACTATGAGCACCAGTCTTTGGTGGGTAGGTAGATAATACTTCAATACAAAATTGTTATTGTTATTTTACAATGTTATGAATTTTCTCTGAAAACAGGAGTTCAGTAAAATTGCTGATTGGCCTTTTTTTGTGGTTATTGTTAACCTTTACAAAATTCAAAATTCAAAAATTCATAAAAATTTCCACACAATGCATGCTAATTTAAATCAAACAATGTATCTTAACCTTATAACTACTTTGACAAAAGTAAGCAAATAAATAAAATAGGTGACAAGCTACCCACAAGCGTTGCTTTAGACAACAATTTTTTTTATTTAGAACAAAAGCATCTAGCCAACAAATAGTCAATGTAACATAGCACCCATCACAGTTGATAAACACATTGGCATCTAAAAAATTCTATTCAAAAATTATCATTTGTACAATGCTTTAAGGTTTGCAAAGCATTTTCTAAATATTTCATTTGGTCCTTGCCACAACCTTACAAAGTAGGTATTATTATCTTCATTTTACATATGGGAAAATTGAGGCAGACAGAGGTTAGGTAACATGCCCAGGGCCACAGAGCTAGTAAGTATCTCAGGTTGAATTTGAACTCAGGTCTTCCTGACTTCTTGTCCAGCATTCAATCCTTTGTGCCACCTCGTTACTAACAAATCATCATTCCACTCTTCAACAGACCTATCACTTCATTAGTATTTCATCAGGTAGGTTCTCTATTCTCTGTTGGAATAGATCACATTTCCCCTGTGCCTTAGCAAATAGTCTTCATGATTTCTTGTGGCCAAAAAAATATATTGTCACTTGGTGGCCAGTTTTGTGATGACTAATATTTCTAATCTAAAAGAGGCTGGCCCTTGATTGACAGATTGCTCAAACCATTTCCAGGCTCTTACTTGAGCCCCTTCTGGCTTAATAGAAATTATCAGAGTCTGTGCAAGTTTGTCAAAGTCCTTTAGATCCCAGAGCCAATTCTACATGCATGGGTGGAGAATTTAAGTGGAAAAATACATAATGGATCCATGGAATTTTTTATCTGGCAGGGACCTTAGAGATCTTAGGCAGTTAAGAAATTATAGACGACTGCTAGGATGGTCTTTTTACTTCATATTCTATCATCACATCCTCTTTTCCCTTTTTCCTTTGACTTCTCTTTTCTCCTTTATTTAATCAATCTTTATTTTCTTACCTCTTTCCTTCTTATCTGTCACTTTCATTCTTGCCAAATTCTATCTCTTCTTAAGTCTTTTCCCTTTATTTTCTTCCTTTCATCTTTGAATTTTTTTCATATTCTTTTTGCACATCTCTCCTTTTGTTTTGTCACTCTACCTTTTTTTTTTTTACTTTGAATTGAATTTTCTGATCTATTAGGCCATACTGATATAACTTCAGTTATGTATATAGATAGCCATGCTAGAATTGACAGTAGAGGTAGGGCTGGAAGAGAGAAAGAGCTCTGGGTTTCACCTTATCTATTTTACACATATATATGTACACATACACACACACATACATGTACACACCTAGACATTTGTGTACATGTGTGTGTATAGGTGTGCAGGTATGCATACATATATGTATATATACATGCACATGTATTATGCTTGTGTATGTGTCTAAATATGTGTGTATGTATGTCTGTATATGTGTGTGTATTTGTACACAAATTCCATTTCACACCCTACCCCACCCCCAAAATGTGGAACTGTGCTGTTATTTGCTCTTGCTTAACTTTCCCTAACTAAATGACTAAGAGAAGATTAGTGAGTCAGATTTAAAGATAGAAAAGAACTTTGCAGTCCTCTAGTACAGGAATGTCATGGACCCCTTTGGCAGGCTGGGGAAGCCTATGGGCTCATCCACAAAATAATTTTTTCAATATATTTAATAAAATACATAAGATTACAAAATAAATAAATTCTAATGAGATATAATAAAAATATTTTTAAAAACAAGTTCATGGATTCCAGATTCAGAACCCTTGATCTAATCCAAATTCTTCATTTTTCAAAGATGAGTGGGAGAGAGGTCTAGAAGAAATCTTTAAACAATTGAAAAGTTGACCTGCAGTTTATTAAAATCAAGGATAAAATTAGCTTTGCATGGTGGTAGATTCCAAGTTTCCATCATCTTCATTAAAAATGTAAGTACTTTGAAGACAAAGGAAGTTTAATCCTTTAGGGAATCCTATAAATTCGTAAAAATAATTTTTCTTGGATGCTTGGCTTCTTTCAGAACAAGTTTGAGAATTATCTGTTGCAATACCTGGAAATATCATTAACAAATGTTTTATCTAAGAATACTCAAGACCTTGACTATTTGTATCTTGGCTACTCTTTATTTAGTTGTATGAGAAGTATCTCAGTATTGATTAAATACAGTCATGATCATGGTTATCATCATGCATTCAATTAAGTACCTACTTGCGGTCAATATCCTAGGAGGTTGTATACAAAGAAAACTGCATTGATCTGAGCTCTGGTCTAGAAGAGTTTATAGTGTAGGTACTAAGTACCTGTAGCTGACACTCATCTTACAACTATCATAAGACAAACTTAAACCCAGAGCTAAAGGAATTTATGATTATCTAGAGAAACAGAGCATTTACTCTGACAGCTTTATGTAGTTATAATCCACAGCCAGGCAACTGTCTGAAGTTTCATCTTTGTTGAGAGTAGGCCCTCTGATGTAAGTGCCTGGACTATATTCTTGGTCTCAGAGATGTTAAAGATGTCGACTCACAAAACAAATATTAAAAATAGAATAAAACAAAACAGACAAATACAAACTTTATTTTTTTAAGTCTCTACATCTTCCTAGTAAGTAATCCAAAATAATATGGTAGATAAATATCCTTTTCAACTTATCAAGTTCATGTTCTGGGGGTTACTTGCATAGAGCACTAACATATCATAGTAGTTCTGTGCTTAAACCCCAAAGTTCCTGCTAAGGATCCTAATTGGAATCCCAAACCCCTAAATAAAAATAACGACCTCCTTCTCCCATCATGCTAAGTGATCCTTCCCATTTTTACATAACTCTAGCATACGCACCACTCATTAGCTAATTTTTCAAAATCCAAATTTTCTAGTACTAATATAGCACAGCCAATTCTTATAGTCAAAACAAAGAAAGGAACCTACCCAGACACCCTGAAATAATAACCAGTTTATACTTTTTAAGCATCTACATACTTGAGACTCTCAAAGGGGTTTTACAGCTCTAAGTTATGAAATTTCTACTTGGAGATTTTTTTTTAATGGGAGGATGAGGAAGAAGTATTTGAAAGGTGGGATTACAATCTCCATTTATTAGCTGGTAGCTCAAAGGAGTGTGGTAAAGAATCAACCAAAGACAATACAATCCATCAGTGACAAAAAAAAAAGTCCCAAATTTGAGATAGAATAAGAAGAGCTCTGGTCTAGGAGTCACGCGACAAGACATGTTGTCCCAGTTTCGTCTTTAACCACCTGTTGTCTTAGGGAGGGAAGGAAACAAGTATTTATTAAGTGCCTACTATAGGCCAGGCATATGCTTTACAAATATTATCTTATTTGATCCTCACAATAACCCTGAGAGCTAGTGCCTTTCTTATTCCCCTTTTGCAATGGAGTAAACTGAGGTTAAATGACTTGCCCGGGATCACACAGCTAGTCCACGTCTGAGGCTCTATTTGAACTCAGATCTTCGTGTGCCAAACCCAATACTCTGTGCACTGTGGCGCCACCTAGCTATCCTTAGAGAAATGACTTAATTTTTCTGGATTTTCCTTATCTCCAAAATGAAGGCATTAGACTACCCTAGATGATCTATGAAATTCTTTCCATGTTCAAAATCCTATGATTTTTTACTTCCATTCTTTCTGCCCCTTAGTTCTGGACAGTTCAAGGGCATAAATGAAGATAAATGAAGGACATTTTTTATAATATTTTATTTTTCCCAATTATATGTTAAAACACTTTTAAAATATTTTTTAAAAAATTTTGAGTTCCAAATTCTATCCCTTCCTTCCTTCCTCCTTCCCCTCCTCCCTCCCTGAGACCATAAGCAATCTGATACAGGTTATACATGTACAATCATGTAAAACATTTCCATTTTAATCATTTTATTATCATTTAAGAAAGGAGAAAAGGGAAAGAAAGAACAGAGAAAAAGAAAATAGCATGCTTCAGTCTGTATTCAGACAGTATCAGTTCTTTTTCTGGAGGCAGATAGTATGCTTCATCATTAGTCCTTTGGAATTTTATTGGGATTGATCATTGTATTGCTGAGAATAGCTAAGTCAATGAAGGTCTCATTTCAAGAAGGTAGTATGGACTAATGGAAACAGTGTTGAATGAAGCACTGGGAAGGCCTGGCTTCAGATCTTCCCTCTGACACATGCTAGCTGTGTGACCATGGGCAAGTCATTTAGCCTCTCTGAAACTCACTTTCCTTATCGGTAAAGTGAGGATGATGATAACTATAGTGTTAACTCACAGAGTTGATATGAGGATCAAATGGATTAAGGTGTGCCAAATGCTTTGAGAACTTTTATAATGCCATATAAATGTCAGTTATGGTTATTTCTACTATAGAATGTCCCATCAACAATTCTTTAGGTTGATACACATTCATTAGTTTAAACCTCTATTTCCCCACCTTACATATCGACAAGGTAGCAACTACCTATGTATTTTGTGCTCCATCTTTAACCCCCACCCCAACAACAAAAAAAAACCTTCCTTCTCCTACCAACTGACTTGCTGACTGACATTTGATCATTAGTATGTCATTCGGTTCCATGAAAAAAATCAAATACATTCATGTTAACTGGAAGTGGTAGCTTGTTCATTTTCATCTATCATTTAAGTCTCCCTTTCAATGACACTGTCAGATCTTTTCCTAAGAACAGATTTTGGTAGCGAGAATAGCTAGAAAGAACCTTAGAACAGTAGGCCTGAAGGATAGGGAGTCCCACCTAGGAAGAGTAATGCATTGTTAAGAGCACAAGAGTCAGACCTGGGTTTGGATCCCAGTTTTATCACTTAGTAGTGAAAAGTGGTCCTGAATGAGTTTTCTGTGCCTCAGCTTCCTAATTTTAAAATGAGGTGGTTAAGACCAATTAGTGGCCTCTAAGAGTTCTAGACATTCTATGATATTCAGAAAGGGAAAAAGTCAAAGGGATCTAAATTCACCTCCTTTCCGGTTTTGCCAAATGTCCTCTCTGCCTCCCACTTCTCTTCCCCCAATAACCTTTCAATGATCACAAGAATCCAGCTCTCAATTTCTAAATGTAGACATTTAAAAACCAAAAAGCAACAAAGCAGCGTGTGTGTGTGTGTGTGTGTGTGTGTGTGTGTGTGTATTTGTATTTTACACCAGCCACCGGAGAGAAAGCTCCACACTAGGGTCTACTCCAGGGTCTTGTGTGTTTGCTTTATGGGGCTTTGTTGTCTCTGAGAATGGAGGAGCCAGGGGAATGTGATGTCACTGTATAAACAGGAGGAAGGGTGGGGGGCGAAAGGAGCCAAGGAAGAAGACGAGGGGGAGATGGAAGAAGTAGTGGGAGGATGGGGGTAGGGAGCAGAGATTTAAAAAAAAAAAAAAGGTGCCCTAGACTGGGGGTCGAGGCGGGCGGCGCTGGAAGAGCAATAAAGGGAAGGAGAATTTTCAGGCCAGATAAAGAAACATAATGGAATTGTCAGTAAAGTCCCTAGCCTGGGAGCAGGGACGGGATGGCCCCCAAGAGAAGGGCTTTGGGGAAAACAGTCCCGCCCTTAGCTAATTCCCCTGATTAAAACTGCATTAGTTTGGAGGTGTCAGGGACACGCAGCTGTTTTCAAGGAAACTGGCTCCAAAAGGTCCTCCCATGCAGGGCAGCTGGCCTGCGCTATCTGGAGGTAAATGTCAGGGAGACACACGTCCTCTCCCTGACAGGGCCCTGGCCAATGTCCTGCTGCTGAGGGTCGCGGTAATTTACATCCACTCTGTGTACATTAACTTATCTACAGCCGAGCTGGCTGGGCTCTTTCAGTCAGCCTGTCTCCTCGGCAGGCTGTGAGACTTCCCTGACTGAGGGACTTGCTGAAGTGGGAACTGGCTGGCCTGTTCCTGCCAAGTTCCTGATCGAGCCCTGTGAATAACAACAAACACAACTCAAGGAGCCGGGAGACCTGGCTGGGCCCTGTAGCTTTAGATGGGGGGCTGGAGGTTGCAGGGGCTGCAGAGGCTGAAGGGATGGAGGATGGGGCTGGGGCCATCAGGGACCTGGAGCTACAAGGCCTGGGACTGAGCTACGGGTTCTACAAGGGCGAGGGGCTTCAGGGATCGGGGCTGATGCTAGGGCTGGGCCTGGGGAATATAGGAGCAAGGACTGGAGATGGGGCTGGGGACGAGGAATTATATGTAGGGACAGGAATTATAGTTGGAAGCAAGATCTGCAATGGTGGATAGGGAAGAAGGAAAGGGAGCAGCTCTGGGAGGGAAGGAAGGCTGAGTGAGGGATATGGGGAGACAAGGAGAGGCCAGACTGGCCAGTGGCTAGAAATGAAATACTGGAGTCGCTAATTCATGGCTCATGACTCATTTTTGGGTTACTCTTCCAGTGACAGGCAGGACAGTTACTGGTTATTTGTAGTTCTCTGGCTTTCATTCTGCTGTAATTAAGCAGTCAGATGGAGGTCATTTAATAGCAGCCATAGGTTCCTGTGTTCTAATGATGTTTAAGTTTCAATGAGGTAACTGGGTGGGGGGTGGCAGGAGAGAAGAGGAGTGATGGGGAGGAAGGCAAGAATATATATCTATAGGTGCACTTTTCATAACTCTTTCCATGACAGACTAGGGGAATTAGGCAGGGGGCAGGAAAGGGGAGGTAGAGTTTCGCTGAGATGCCCAATCTGTTTGATTGCTCATAGACCAGATTCTTCTTCCCTGACACTAATAGTCTTCTTGTGAGAAGTCTAGTGGTTCTTGAGTCGTACATTGGATTTTCTTCTTTCTCTCATTTGACACCAAACTAATCATTACCTTTCATGGGTCCAGTGTTTTAATGAGCCTAAGAAGGTATTTATGGAGCTGTCTACTTCTACGACTTTAAAATTTGATAAGTTGCTTATTATAAGTTGAGTTTGGAAAGAACCAAAGACTCAAGAAAGGAATTGTGAATAAAATAGAAACTGTGAGAATACTAGACAAAGTTTACCATGTATACTCTATCTCCTCCATGAAGTCTTTCATGATTGTTCCCAGTCAGAAACGGAACATGGTGCTCACTTTCACATTCTGCCTTCTGCTATATAATTGTTACATCACACCCCCACTTTTAGGCATATCCTCCATGAAATCTGCGTCCTTCCTTGTGTCCTGGCATTACCCAGCCCATTGCTTTGATATTAAGTCCACAATAAATGTATGTTGAACTGAATGAAATGAGAAAAAATGGAATATTGAAATCCTGTACAATGGAGAAACACTTTGTAGATAGTGCTCAATACATGGGATTTAAGAATATGAAACACAACATGTATAAAATATGTGACATTTCTCTGGTCGTGATTCTTGATTTTCTTTTCAGTTCATTTATTTCTTTGATTTCTCCACACAGGTTTTAATGCTACTTCCATAGTAGTTCCTCTTCTGTGGAAAGCCCTTTGTCACCAGCAATTGAGAGCCTCTGAGGCACCTATAGGTGCTGAGGGAAGAGAACAGAACAAAATTGAAAAATTCAATTGTTATCGGTTACATTTCCTAACCTCCATGTTTAGAATTAAGTTCTGCTCTATCAAGGACATGGCATTGGCCCAGATCTGGAAAGAGTAGTCATAGAGAAAGAGAGAAGGTCATTTAAGTAGGGTGAGGGAAAGAGATGGCATGGTGAGGGGAAAAGCCATGTCAAAGAAAAATAAAAAAGATAGAAGAATAAGTATATGAATAAAAGAATGAATGAATCAGGTATGTTAATGAGACTACTGACAATTTATTTTGAGCCCATCATTTAGATGATAGTTTTTTTTAAACCAAAATCAAAAGTAAGATAGTTGTGGTTTTGAAATCTTTTGTTTTATCCATAATTCCTCTTTCCAAGAGAAGATCCCAGATACAATTAGATTCACTTTGCTCAAATTATTATTACACCTGTACTAACAACCCTCTACTGTAGCTTCTCTCTGGTAATCCATAATACAGAAAGAACTCACTCCTATGCTTTGATACATCTACCATGTCATCAGTGGGTACTCACTCCAATGGTGTAAAAGGGTTGGGGGCCCTCTAGGTCCTTGGGTTTGGCCTTTTGACTGAGTCCAAGTTTTACAGAACAAATCCTTTCATTAAAGAGGTTTGTTCTGTGAAGTTTAGATCCAGTCAAAGGGCCACACTTGAGGACTTAGAGGACCACATGTGGCCTCGAGGCCACAGGTTGCCCACCCCTGGTGTAAAACACAACTCACCAATGTCTTTTCATCCTCTGTCAATCTGGTTCATGTCCTCTTCCAGATTCTCCGTGAGGGGAGGGGATATCAGGTCAATACATGGGGTGCCTTCCATTAGAACTCTTGACATTGTCTAAATACCAATAAAAGATGTGGGCTTTCCTTGACATAAGTCATATGTAACACTTCTTACATCACTCCTCTTCGGCTCATATAACTTTCTGGTGATTCCCTTTATGCTGCTTCTCCCCTATAATGCTTTGTTTGTAGAATGTTGAAGCCTATTCATGTCCACAATGCACCTCACTACTACCTTTTGGGAGAAGCCACAATTTTAACTCTTCAGGGACTGAATTCATATCAATTGACTTCATTAAAAATGAAGCCAGAAGCCAGCCTTGCAGCTGCATGCAAGGATGGCTTAAAAATTCTCTTTGGAGGAGCAAATTAAGGAATTGGTAGAATTTATATTATTAATTGGGCATCTAGGTGGTACAGTAAATAGAGCACTGAGCTTGGAGTCAAGAAGATTCCTCTTCCTGAATTCAAATCCAGCCTCAGACACTTACCATCTGTGTGACCCTGGTCGAGTCATTTAACCCTGTTTACTTCAGTTTCTCATCTATAAAATGAGCTGGAGAAGGAAATGGCAAACCCCTCCAGTATCTTTGCCAAGAAAACCTCAAAACGGGTCATGAAGAGTCAACCACAACTGAAACGACTCAACAACAACATATTGTTAATTATCTAAAGGCAACAACCTCATTTTGTGGGGCATTTGGCTATAACTTGCAGTGATCATGATAAGCATTTACAAAAAGGACCTCTGTGAAAATAATTGTAGCTTAGCTTATGCGTCAGTATCTGTTGCAGGGGTTGAAGAGATAGATAAATTTTACAAAGAGTTCAATAAGATCCTGCAAATTAAATCAATGTATGCTTTTATTTTCAGTGACTTACAAGCAAAGATGGGCTTACAGGTCTTTCCTGATTCTTTCCACTGTCCATACTTTACTCACCTCTCTCTCCACCAAATGGCCTTGTACTTCTTTTCTCTCTATTTATGTACATGGCTGTTGTCTCCCCCGACAGAAGGCAAACTCCTTAACTGTTTCATTTTGCTTCATACTGTTCCCGGCACGTGTTGCTGTTGTCTAGTTATTTCAGTCCTGTCTGACTTTTCATGACCCCATCTGGGGTTTTCTTGGCAAAGATGCCAGAGTGCTTTGCCATTTCTTTTTCCAGCTCATTTTACAGAAGAGGAAACTGAGGCAAACAGGGTTAAGTGACTTGCCCAGGGTCACACAGCTAGTAAGTGTCTGAGGCTGGATTTGAGCTCAAAAAGAGTAGTCTTCCTGACTCCAGGCCCTGCATTCTATCCACTTTGACATCTAGCTGCCCCCTGGCACATACAGGTATTTAATAAATGCTTGTTGATTAATTGTTTCAGAGTGGAGATGAATGCTGAAAAGGCCTTTGGAAACACGATTCAGGATTAAGAAGACTTAGAGACTAAAGATATGGAGGGTGCTTAATGTAAATATGGTTATGGCAAAGGCCAGTGCATTAGATTGATACACATAAAGAGAAAACCAAACTATCTGGAAGTGAAATTAAACTAGCCAATTTGGTTTTTATATATGAAATGAATAAAGGGTAAAGTAACCTCAGTTTCTGTATTTATGAAATGAGGGAGATGGAATAGGTGATCTCTAAGGTCCCTTCCCACTGAAACACCCCATGAGTCTTCTCCAAGCATCCAAGGACCTCATTCCTGAGCCATTTCAGTTTTTGTACAAGCTATGCAAGCACAAAAAACCCTGTGGGATTATTGATGCAACTATAGATTGTTTATTAAAATAACAGGCTCATCGGTAAGTCAGTCAAGAAACATCTAAGCACCTACTTTGTGCCAGGCACTCTACTAAGTGCTGAAGTTACAAAGGCAAAAAGAGAGCTAGCCCATGCTTTCGAGGAGCTCACAATCTAATGGAGCAGACAGCGTGCAAACTGCTATGGACAAACAAGACATATATAGGGTAAATCACAGACAGTCAACAGAATGGGCTAGCATCAAAGTGGACTATGTAAGGCTATGCATAGAAAGGAGGATTTTGGCTGGGACCTGAAAGAAACCAAGAAAGTTAGGAGGCAGAAATGAGAAAAGAGAGAATTCCAGGCAAGGGGGATAGCCAGTGAAAATGTCTGGAGTTGGGGGAAGTAAAGTCTTGTGTGAGAAACAGCAAGGAGACCAGTGTCACTGGATTGTAGGGTCTGTGGGGTTGGGGAAGTGTAATGTATAAGCAGACTGGAAAGGTGAGGGAGGCATGAGGGAGGGGAAAGAGCTGGTTATGAAGGGCTTTGGATGACTAACAGAAGATTTTATACTTGATTCTGGAGGTGATAGACACTGGAGTTTATTGAGTGAGTGAGTGAGTGAGTGTGTGTGTATGTTAGTGTGTGTGTGTGTGTGTGTGTGTTTATGTTTTAGGAAAATCAATTTGACACCTGAGCAGAGGATAAACCAAGTGAGGAGACACTTTGTGGCAAGGAGTTCAACCAGCAGGCTATTCTAATAGGATGGTAGTAATGTTAGAGAGAGGCAGTTAGGTGGTACAGTAGATAGAATGCCAGAACTGAAGTCTAGGAAGACTCCTCTTCATTAATTCAAATCCAGACAATTTCTAGCTATGTGATCCTAGGTAAGTCACTTAACCCTCTTTGCCTTAGTTTTCTCATCTGTAAAATGAGCTGGAGAAGGAAATAGCAAACTACTCTAGTATGTTTGCCAAGAAAACCCCAAATGGGGCATATAAAGTCAAACACAACTGAAACAACTCAACAACAACAAATGACAGAAAAGAGGAGGAGTAGATGAAAGATGTAACAAAGGTAAAACTGACAGGCCTTGGCCACAGATTGTATATAAGGAGAGAGAGACACAAAGAGAGAGAAAGAGAGAGAGAGGAGAGAGAGAGGAGTTGAGGATGATATCCAGGTTGCAAACCTGGGTGGCTGGGAGGTTGGCAGTGCTCTGGATAGCAATAGGGAAGTTAAGAAGAGAGAGGTTTAGGGAAAAGATAATGAGATCAGTTTTGTGCATGTTGACCATTCATTCAACAAATACTTACTGAGTGCCTACTGTGTGTGTGTGTGTGTGTGTGTGTGTGTGTGTGTGTTGAGTTATTTTTCAGTCATGTCCAACTCTTCATGACCCCATTTGGGGTTTTCTTGGCAAAGATAGTGGAGTGGTTTGCCATTTTTTTCCAGTTCATTTTACAGATGAGGAAACTGAGACAAACATGGTTAAGTGATTTGCCCAGAGTCACACAGCTAGTAAGCATCTGAGGCCAGATCTGAACCACAAAGAGGAGTCTTCCTGATTGTAAGCCCAGTGGCCTATCCACTGTACTGCTCTCTTGCACTATTGGGGAATACAAAAGATAGCAAATGAGAAAGAGGCAGACACACGGAGACAGGGAGACATGTAGATAAAACTTTTCATAAGCACTTACTATGTGTCAGGAATTGTGCTAAGGCCCAAAGATACAATACGAGATGGCAAGACAATCCTTGCCTTCAAGGAGTTCATATTCAAATGGGAAGACGACCCATAAAGAGGCGCTAAAAGGTGGTGGAGCAGGGGCACCTGCACAGCAGCATGATGAAGAGTGTAGAGTCCTGATCCCTAGGAACATAAACTCTCGTTATCAGAATCTGGGGAAAAGTTCAAGATTCGGACGGGAGGGAGATAGCATGATGGGAGGGAGATGAGAATGATGGGAGGGAGATAGAATGATGGGAGGGAGATGAGAATGATGGATGGAGAAAAGCTAGCCTGGGTGAGCAAACTCTTCCATAATGAGGGGACATAGTATAACACTTAATCCCTAGCTCAAGGAGTTTATAATCTAGTTTTTAAAGTAAGCTCTCAATATTTCAATCTGAGTAGCATGGAAAAGTTATAAACAAAACTCATAATGAACTGAAAAGCTCAATTCTCTAGTCAGGCCCTCCTTCCCAAAGCTGATAACTACATTTTGTGGAATGTTTAAGGAATATCCCAGAGCCTTATGAAAAACCTCACTAAACAAAGACCTCACCAGATATGGTTGGAGAAGAATGTAAATATGAAAGCATCCAAGATATTTAAAAACTACTGTATAGTTCCCTAAATAATCACTCTGCCACTATTGTATGGGTATCCAATGGTATTATACATCAGTAATCCAAGTTTCTAGATCCACATTCTATCCAAGGTTCTAAGACTCATATGCCTCTTCTAATCATATTATTCTTTAAGAAATATATTCTTTGAATATTATAAAGTAACTTACGACTTTAACTCAGAATTTTACTATATAGTTTGTAGCAAATAGTTCTATTTTCAAGATGGAAAAACCAACCAACCTATGCAATAACTCACTGAAACTCACCCCCAAAGCCCATAACAGTACCAAGAGAAGAACCCAGATGTTTCAGAAGCAGTTTTCCTTCTCTTTAAGTACCTCTTCCTCTCAGATAGTATGAGCTTCCGTTTAAAAATTTAACATAACTTGATTTAAAGATTTTATGGACTAGATGAAAGAGGTTTCATAGATGAGGTTGGAGAGAGAGAGACAGAGAGAGAAAGTGAGAGAGAAGAGAGAAAGACAGAGAGACACAGAGAGAGAAATCCTTTTTGTGTGAAGACGTCTACAGAATTTTCCCCTAAGAAATTCATAAAAGGAAAGTTCTACCATTTAGGTGGGCAAGTTTGAATACGCAACACTCAAGCCTTTGGAATGTGCCTGGGTAGCACTGCCGTCTACTGGCTGGAGCCACCCATGCCCAAGTGCATGTAACTGTCTCCCTCTAGTGGAAGATATACGATAATAATTGGCACTCACTCATGGCACAAGGATAAATGTCTTTCATGAATGGCTTATCTGTGAGATAGCAAATGACAGATGAGACTGATCAAGCACTGCCCCATCTTGGACACATTTCCCAGTGGAACGGGTGGTCCTGAGTTGTTCTCTCTGTTGGCACTTCATTGTTTTTTGCTGAACCCACTTTTTCTGTTTCCTGTTGGTGTGATGGAATTTCCAGGAACAGCCCTGGCTTCCTAGCAGAAAATTCCTTCTATTTAGATACCCCAGGCAATAGAGTTCATGTTTCATTTCTTCATGTTGGCCTGACGTACTTTCTTTGCTTTCATCATAAGTTTCTTGATGGTGCTTACTAGGGAATATAGATCTTGCTTGTAGCAGGGAAAGTCCAGGATTTGAAATCAGAGGTTCTGGGTTCAGAGGATGATAGCAACAGAGATAGAAAAGACCTCAGAAGCCATCTGGTTTATCATCCTCATTTTTACAGATGAGGACACTAAGGTCCATGGAGGTTAATTACCCAACATCACAAAAGGCAAGATTGAAATCCAGGTTTTTTTGTCTCCATTGCCGGTTGTGTTTTTCATTGTATGGCTTGGTTCAAATCCTGGCTTTGTTATGTTACACCTCGTGATCTTGGTCAAGCCAGTTCTTTGGGCCTGAGATTCTTTGTCTGAAAAATGAGGGGATTGGACTAGGTGAATTCTAAAATATATTTTATCTCTAAATAGATAATCTAGAACAGGTCTCAAGATGCCTTTGAAACTCTAATTTTATATGATTCTAAGATCCTGTGTTTTAGGAGTCCCAAGTTAGGTGACCTGACCAATCCAGGGAAGTTGATGTTAAATGATCATCATGGCAGCATTAAATGTTGTAAGCCATTAACGTTGGCTGGTAAATGTTCTCCTTATTAGAAGGATTACCTACAGGAAGCAAGGATAGTGTTTATTTAGTATCTTGAGATGAATCCTGAATATTGTTCAAACCTCTGCACCGTGCATTAGGCTAGTAACCACAGTTATTTGAAGGATTATTGGGTTTAGCTTAGATCCTATCCACATGATACTCCTCAGAACAGGAAATCATGATCCTCAAATATCCATGTTCTCAAGCAACCAATGTGTTGAGTTGGTGTAGAATTTCTTTACTGATGTCAGTTTTCTATGAAAGATGGCTTCTTGGCACAGGAAATGCTCCACATTCTCAAGAGTCTTACCAATCGTCTGAATTTTTGGAATTTACATTTACTCAGTGGGAGTTTGTTCAAAGAAGACCTTGGTCTTAGCATTAAACCTCATTTTCATTTTCTAATGAAAACGTCTGTGATTTTTCTGAAGATCTGTTTCTTAACAGATTGAAGCTGAATGAGCAGAGTAAGGCAAGATGATCTTGGTTCGGGATGGAATTGGTTGAGGTTAAATTGGAATCATAGAAACATTAGTGCTAGAAAGAATCCTGGCGGTCCTCAAATTCAATCCCATAATTTTGCAGATGATGAAACTAAGGGAGCAGATACTCCTCTGGGGACCTAATCTGCCAGTCCCCTTGATGGTTGAGAGAGTGAGACCAGAGACCAGAATGAGATCTCCATGAGGTAAAGTGATGTGATCAAAGTTAGGAAAAGAACCAGGACTAGAACCTAGGTCTCTTATCTATCAGTACCATGTCTTTTCTACTTGGAAATTCTGGCTCCTCAAATGGAAAATGAATTAGTGGTTGCAGAGGAAATGCTGTATAACTGTTGTTGTTGTTGTTGTTGTTTTAAGCCAAAACTCTTTTCTGTTATTCAACACTGTTTAAAAGAGTTCGGAGACAGCAATGTAAATCCTTTTTATAAACTAAAAGCAGGTTTACCAGAAACCAGTAGGTTGAAAATAAATGGCTGAGAATTAATAGGTTAATTAAAAATCATCTTAAACTATTTTATGTCAAATAACTTTTAGACCAAAGTCAAGCAGATCAATGGGCAGTCTTATGACTCACCTTTGATGAGAAACAGCATGACATAATGATTAGGAAGCTGACTTTGTGGTCATATAGGGCTGTGTTCAAATCCCATACTAGCTGTGGCCTTGAGTAAGTCACTTACTCTTTCGGATCCTTAGTCTCCTCATTTATAAAAAGGGGATAATTATAGCACCTACCCCAGAGAGTCGTTTTGAAGCTTAGATATGTTTAAATTACTTTGCAAACCTTAGAAAGCTATATAAAAGTCAGTTATAATTGGTTGCCACTGGCCACGAAAAATTTAAATATTTCAAGGTTTCATGTTGATTTTTGGTGTCTTTTCCATTGGCCGTGGAAGATGTATGACATATGGAACTTGGAATAGGGAGAAGTCTGCTCAGAACGCTTCATCGAGAAAAAGAAACAGAGAAGGTTCTCGGCAGAGGTGGGGGACTGTGGCTGTGGCACACTGCACATAATGGCAAGTTTTCCAATATTTTTAATTGATTTTAATAAGTTTTTATTGATAAATTTTCATGGACACATGAACAGGTATCAATAAACACATTAATGAGTTGTACATATATGATGTGTATATTACATGTATATATGTTATGTGTGTACATTATATTAATTATATATGCATACACATATGCTTTACTACACCCATGTATGTGTGTGCATACACATGAATCTGCACATATGTGTAGATGTGTCTGTGTGTCTATGAACACATGTGTGTATGTGTGCATATGTATCAAATAAGAACCTAACTGGAGGAACTAGGATAAATTCTAATTAAAGGGTAAGGAAACAAGCCTTTATTAAGAGCGTACTATGTGCCAAGCACCATTTGGTGGAAAGAGCACTGTAATTAAAGTTGAAGGAGCTGGATTCAAATCATGATTTGGCTACTTAACTGTTTGTCACTTAATCTTTCTATACAAAATGGAAATAATACGTTTCTAACTTTCCTCACAAGGTTCCTATGAGAATCAAATGAAGCAATGGATTTCAAGTGTCATAAAAGTGATTGGGTAATAACCATAATGGAATGTTATTGTGTAATCAGAAATAATGAATTTGAGGAATTTATAGAAACCCTGGCAGCTAGGTGGTATGATAGATTGAGCCCTGGGCCTAGAATCAAGAAGATGTTCAAATTTGGCTTCAAATACTTACTAGCTGTGTGACCCTTAAACTCTGGCTTCCTCAGTTTCCTCATTTGTAAAATGGGGATAATAATGGCACTTGCTTCCGAGGGTTACTGTGAGAATCAAGTAAGATAATATTTGTAAAACACTTTGAGAACCTTAAAGCATTGTGTAAATGCTAGCTATTGCCAACTATTTTGTATACAAAAATGAAAGTGAAATAAGCAGAACCAAAAGGACAACATAAATAATAATTGCAATAATGTAATTTTTAAAATTATTCAATGGTCTAAGTCTAAATAATTGTAATCATCAGTTTCGACTGATAGGGTGGAATAGAAAATGGATAGAAAATGGAAAATACTTCCCTCCTCACGGCAGAGAAGTTGGGGACTACAAGGGAAGAGTGTTGCCTAAATCATCAAACATGGTCACTTTTTCACTTATTTTTGTTTTGCTCTTTTTCTTTGTTTTGAGAAGGGTACAATTCTAGAGTGGGGTAGGTACCTATATACAGAAATTACTGTGATTTTTTAAATATTATTTTATTTTTCTCATTACATGTAAAGAAAGTTGTCAACATTCACTTTTATAAAATTTCGAATTCCAAACTTTTTATCCCTCCCTCCCTTCCCTCTCCCTTCCCCAAGATGGCAGGCAATCGGAATAGGCTATACATGTATAATCATATTAAACATATTTCCATATTAGTCATGTTGTGAAAGAAGAATCAGAACAAAAGGGAAAAAAACGAGAAAGAAAAAGGATTAACAAAAAAAGGTGAAAATAGTATGCTTCGATCTGCATTCAGATTCCATAGTTCTTCCTCCAGATGTGGATAGTATTTTCCAACATGAATCTTTTGGAATTGTCTTACAGCAATTAATGTGATTTAAAAAAAAAGAATTATTAAAACAGTTTTAAAAATGTGTTCTTTATATAATACAAATTAAACTTTAAAATATATCATGAGCATTCCTTTTTTTTTTGAGAACTGATAGTTAAACATTTACTAATATACCCCTGTATATATAGGACAGCTTTTATAAAACATTTTGACACCTGAAGTAGGAAGAGAAGGTCAAAGTGGCAAGCATTCCTGCTGACTACTGACACTTTTATGATGCCTCCCAAGCCTGAAGTCTCATAGTGAGTAGCCACAAAAACAGACCCAGGAAAGGATTCAGAATGGAAGAAAAAATATTTTCTACTTTTCCCTGGTGAATAAAACATATCTGTGCACATGTTGTACATTCTCCTGTGGCACCATTTTCCTTTATTCCTCCAGGAATATGCAAGCTCTTGATTAGCAGGGAGTGTTTCATTTCGCAATTATTGTCATTGTTGTTGTATCCTCACTGGGCAACATAGTACCTTGTGCATAGATTTGTTGAGTTAAGGTGAAAAAAAAACCCCAACATTTTAAAAGTGTAGCTTGCGCATAGTTGAAACTTAATGAATGTTGAAGTTTAGATGGGGAAGGTGCCACGTTCCACTTGAATCCCCAAGTGAAGGGCCCTTTAAATCTTGACCGAAGTGGACTGTCTCTGGCTCAAATGAAGAGATCATCAGACACAGTTGTAAAGCAATTTCTCAACTACTTCTGTCCTCTACTGTCTCTGCTGGGATCTGACATGAACATCTCTCAAAATGGACTTTGGCTGACACTTTGATCTTAACTCTGGCTCTTCCTAACTGTGACTTTGACTCTTCCCTGGTCATGTGTTGATACCTGGCTTATCTCAGACTTCCTGTGTGCTATCAATGAATGCTAACCCCTGTCTCCTTCTTCCTCATCCCCCTTTCTCTTTCCCAGTGCTGCCTTCTCTGGTACTCTGTCCTTAACTCCCTCCTACCCAGGTTGTTCAACCAACCACTTCCTTCTAAATTGCCTGGTCCTGGCTTTTCTTTTTCCCCATATGTACCTAGGATTTCAGATACCCTCAGAAATCACACTTCCCCACCAGAATACAGGTAATCCCATTTCCCCACTGGGAATAGAGATTAACTCTTGACATTTGGGGAAGGCCTTTTGCATATATATATAAATACACTTTTAAAAACTGGAAGAGACTTCAGGGCTTATCTCGTTCAGCTCATACCCAAGTAGGCATTCCCTCTGCAACATTCCCAAAAAGTGATCCTTTAGCCTTTGCTTGAAGACCTTGATTAATGGGAAACATTACAGGAACCTCATTCTCCTGTTGAATGACTATAATTTTGGGGAATTTTTCATTGTTTATAGTTAAAATCTATACCTTTCACAACTTCTACTTACTGGTCCTAGCAATGCTTCTTTATTAAGCCTAATAACATAATTTTCATGAATGTCCTGCAAATACTTGAAGAAAGATGTCAGACTTTCCTCTCTAATCAGTCATCAGTCAACTAGCATTGACTAAGTGTCTGTTATGTGCCAGCTTCTGGCCTGCTCTGAAGGAGCTCCTTGTCTAATGCAGAAGACATCTTCTCTTTGCTTGTTGGACATTCCCAATTCCTCCATCTTTGTATGGTTTTCTTTCAAATCTCCTTATCTTCCTGGTCTCCTGCCTAAAGACCCCTTTCAGTTTCTTGATAATTTTGTAAAATGTAGTGCCCAAAATTTAATACAAATTTTCCAAACGTGGCGTGATAAAGATATAATACAATAGGACAACCACATCTCTCAGGCTGGAAATGGATTCTATTACTATCAATGTAGCCTAAAATCAGATACTTAGGTGACACAGTGGATAGAGTCAAACTTGGAGTCAGCAATACTCATCATCCTGAATTCAAATCTGGCCTCAAGATATTTACTAGCATTGTGACCTGGGCAAGTCTATTAACCCTGTTTGCCTCAGTTTCCTCATCTGTAAAATGAGCTGGAGAAGGAAATGGCAAACTACTCTGGTATTCCTGACAAGAAAACCCCAAATGGGGTTTCGAAAAGTTGGACAGGACTGAAAATGACTGAACTACAATAGCCTAATATTGCAGAAAGACCTTGATTCAAGTTCTACCCTTTGACACACAGTAATCTAGTGATCACTTAATAATTGTTGACTGATTGATTGATTGATTGACACATACTGGCTGTGTCCTTTAACCTCTTAGCCCTTTAAGCAGCTTTTTAAGACTCTAAGTTACAGAGAAGGGCGAGGGAGTTTCTTCATTCAAGATTTGCGTACATTAATTAAATTAGGTCTGGTTACTATCCCTAATATCATATTGATCACGTTAGCCTTTATTTTTTTTTTGGAGGGAGGGATAGGTTGTGATATTATTGTTGATTCTTCTTGAGCTCATAATCCACTAAAAGAAAATTTGGGTCTCTTTCACTTATCTAGAAATGTACTTTCCATCCTGCATTTGTGAAGTGGGGGAGGGGGAGAAGATGTTGTATACAAGTGTACTCTCTCTAAATATAGATATATACATACATATATAGATATCTATAATATATGTATATATTTACATTTATATGTATATTACATATATATGTGGGGAGAGAGAGAGAGAGAGAGAATGAGGGAATTTAATCTTACTAAATTTGACTCATCAAAACCAGTACAGATTTTTTTATCCTAAAGGCTTAAGGTTTGCGAAGTGTTTTCTTCATAAGAGCCCTGTGAAGTTTATACTAGCCTTATGATTCCTGTTCTACACATGAGAAAATGACAGTTCTGAAATATTAATCAATTCTCCTATGATCACACAGGCAATAAGTATTTGAAGCAGAATTCTAAACCAGGTAACCAAATTCCAACTCCAATATAGTGTACAGTAGGATACCTATTTAGCTGACAGATTATTCATTCCTCCCAGATTTAGGCCATCCACAAATTTGATAAGTTCACCATATTGTGCCTTCATTCAATTCAACTGAGGCAGCATTCATTAAGTACTCACTATATGCAAGGAATTGTCATTAATTTAAATGTAAAATTCAGACAGGGGTTGTGGGCGGGGAGAGAGAGAGAGAGAGAGAGAGAGAGAGAGAGAGAGAGAGAGAGAGAAGCAGAGGTGAAGGTCCAATGGTATTCCTTTGACCAAGTCCTGTGAAAATACAGCATTAAGGATGAGATTCTCAATTTAGCTTGGAACTGATGCAAAGGACCTTTGAAGCCATCCAGTGAAGCCTCTTCATTTTATGAATAAGAGAATCTTCTAGATCCAGAGAGGTAAAACAACCTGTCCATGGATCCCACATCTAGTAGCAGAGGCAATATGAGAATCCAGACTCGACTCCCAGGTTCGGGCTCTAATCATCAATAACACCCATTTATTGGGCACCCTGTGCATGGATACTACCAAATGATCACACAAACTCCTAGGATATTTAAGTTTAATAATAACAACCCAAAAAGGACAAATGGTCACATTTTCCATTGAGGAAGGAAGAAAAAGATAAGACGATGAGAACGTTGACTCAAAAAGAGAATCTGACAAGGGGTATTTAGTTTAGTCTTTTAACAGGTTGTGTATCCTGTTTTTTTTTTAAAAGGGAATTTCTCTCACTGCTAATCCAATAGGAATTCATTTCTCCCCACACGGTATGCTGAATTTTATTGGGATTAGTTTGTGGCTATAAATTAAATAGAATTCCATTAAAAAAAATAAAAGGAAAATGTGAGGGAAAATAACATTTCCTCTTTGGTTTGGAATTCCCCATGCAACTGGAAAAATCACAACATACCACAAATCCTTCAGTTTGCTCTCATAACAATAAATATATCATGAGGATGGCATAGTGATTATCAGAGTCCAGGATTCAAGCCTTGTCTCTTATACACACTGACTGAGAGACTCTAGCCAAGTCACTTAACTTCTCAGTATCTCAGGCAACTAACTCTCTAAGACAGATAATAAGTTTGCAGAACAAATAGAACCTGTGATAATAGAGAATTCCCTCACCAGGAATTGCACACAATAATAAGAGTACAAGTCCTAGCCAAAAAACAGGACGGTTTTCAGAACAAAAACAATGGAAGTTCTCTCTGTTCCACCTTCTGCAGCATATTCAGCTTATGCCTCAAAGAGAATGAATGTAGGGATATTTTTCAGATGACTCTTACAGGTGATGATGCACTCAGTGATATTGCAGAGGAATGAGACCAAATGGAGAGATGAAGACCATAGGAATAAAAGGGTTGAAAGAGAAAAAAAGAGAAAGATTCCTAGGGCAGAATAAAGGAAAAGAACCTGTCCCCATCTTATTTGTCTGTCAGTCAGTAACATTTATTAAGCACCTACTAGGTGCCAGGAGCTGTGCTAAGCGCTAGGGTTACAAAGAGGCAAAAGACAGTCTCTGTGCTTAAGGAGCTTAAAGTCTAACAGGGGAGACAAAAAGCAAACAAATGTGTATTAGCAAGCCATATACAGGACAAATAAGTAAATAAGAGAGGGAAGGCACTAGAATTAAGAGAGGTTGAGAAAGACTTTCTGTAGGAGATGGGCTTTAGTTGGGACTTAAAGGAAGCCAGGGAAGTCAGTAAGTGGTGAGGAGGAGAAAGAGAGAACATTCTAGCCATGGAGAACTGGAAATATGGAGAACATGGAAGATCTGGAAATAAAAAGATCATTGGTAACTTTGGAGAGATCAGTTTGGGTGAAATGATGAGGTCAGAAGCCAGACTATAAAGTGTTAAGAAGAGAGTGAAAGGAGAGGAAGTAGAGGTATTTACCCTAGATGACCTTTTCTAGTTTAGCTACAAAGAAAGGAAGATATAGGACAATAGTTAGTTGGAATGGACAGGTCAAGCGAGGGGTTTTTTGAAGGTGGGGAGACAGGAGTATGTTCATAGGCAGTAGGAAATGAGCCAGTAGCCAGGGAGAGATTGAAAACAAATCAGAGGGGGGCAATCTATTGAAGGAGATGGGATGGCATGGCATGGGATCACTTGAAGAGGTTGAGGGGCTACCCTTGGTAAGGAGGAAGGTCACCTTATCATTGGGATAAGGGTGAAGAAGGAGATAGTCACAGAAGGTGTTCAAATGATATGAGATGAGGGAGCGGGGAGAAGAGGGAGCTAACAGCAAATGGCCTCAATTTTTTCTGTAAAAATACAAGACAAGTTTCTCAGCTGAGAGAGCTGGAGGAAGAGGAGTCATGGGAAGTTTGAGGAGGGATGCAAAGGTTTGGAAGAGCCACGTTAGTGAGCGGGATAGTGAGTTGATGAGGAAGGTATAATGAGATTGCCTAGAGGCACTGAGGGCCCAGATGACGTAAAAAAAATCTGGAGTGTACCCAATCAGGATGGTTGCGTGATTTTCTCCACCTTTGTTCAGCAGCACATGTGCAGGACTGAAGGTGGCAGAAGGCAGGGGTGATCCGAGGCTTGGTAGGGAGTGATTGGCAAAAGGATAAGGGGGCTAGGGATTCCAAAGATGAGGACGGTGTAGAGTTAAATTGGTTCATCAAGGGATCAAGATGGGGAAAAGAAGAGACAGTGGCTAGTGCAGGGGAGACGGCCTGGAAGAGAAGCGAGGGGTCGAGGGATTAGAGTCATGACACGGACAAGTATGTTAGGTAAAGGAAGGCGAAGAGAGAGGTGGAAAGCTATTATCAGAGGTTGGGAGGCAAAGGGAAAATCCCAAGTTAATGTCACAGAAAGAGTACTGAACTTATACTCAGATTTAGTTTTAATAATAATAATTATAGCTATTCATATAACACTTTGAAGTTTGCAAAGATCTTCACAAATATTAACTAATTTCATTTTAAGGTTTTGAGTCACTGTTCTTCCACCTATTGGCTGTGTGATCTTGGGCCAGTCACTCTTCCTCTCGACTCAGTTCCCCCATTTGTAAAATATGACAGCTGGAAGAATTTACCCCTAAGGTCCCTTCCAGCTCTAATACTCTGTGGCTCCACATCTCCCATGGCCGTTGCTCCTGGACTCGCCCACAAAATGAAGCACTTTGAGCGCAGCTCTTCCTTTTTTCTCACAACCTCTTATTTTGAAACTGGGTCTGCGGCTAAGTTGGATGCACTTTTGTGTGTGTGCCATGAACTGAAGTTGATTATTAGTTTTAAATTTATTAACAAGCCCATTTTCCCTTCACTGCCCAGATGCATTTTTTCCCAGGCTCCCATAAGTCTTCCAAGCGGTTCTTGCGGCCTTGCCTGAAACTGATTCAAAATGACAATGGAAGATCAAAAGGGCTGAGGGTCTGGGCCTGTCAGATGATCTGAATGTGCAAACATGATGCAAACAGTAGATGTGTCATGCTAGAGGAATGCCCCGTACTCAGTCTGGTTTTCCACTGGGGTGTGAATGACATGTAATTTATGAGACACTTCAGGGAGTCACGGAGAATCCCACATCATCTCCACACACTGGAGGAGGGCACTCGGGTCACTTAGTTTCTCTGTTCATGATCACCCTCAGTACACTTCTTCTTTTGGGTGGATTAACAAGTCCCATTGAATCGTGGGCTAGAATTTGCTTCATACTTTGTCATGCAAAAGCATTGAAAGATAGGAATTAAAGATATAAGAAGAAAAGTGAATAAAGTAGTTTTACACCGAAGTGTCTTGCATCCTAGGCCCATTTCCTGTGATTTAATCTCCTTACCAGCTACCAAAATAATTTAGGGCTGTGGCCAGAGCAAATACCAGCTGCTGTGCAGAGGCAAATAAGACCAAAAACTGTTAGAAGAGCATTGCCTCACCGCCCCTCACTACCCCCCACCCCAGACCACTAGTGCTGGTGCTATCCCAGCACTTAACCATCATCCAGGGGAGCAACCCCATGGGAATATCACTGGGCAGCTGCCTCTGCAGATATTTCAGTCCCTGCCTCCTCTGCAGCCACAGCTGCTGAACACCTGGAAAAGAATTCTCACCATCCAAATCTTTGGCATAGTTAAATGACTCAAAATCAGAAATAGATGTCATCCTATCAATCCAAAGGACACTAAAGGAAAGGTATTACTCTTTGCCCTGCTGCTGCACCCCAAAGACCTCTGAGTATTTTCAGGGGTGCTGCAGCTGAATCTTCCTTCATGTACCTTCTCTCTCTATTAGAATATGAACTTCTTAAGAACAAGGACTGACTTGCTTTTGCACTGAGAACCTTACTGCTTAGCATAATGCTTTGCATATAATATACATTTAATAAATGCTTTACCATTTGTTATGTGCTAGCTATGTGACCATTGGCAAGTCAGCCCATGATCCTCTGGGAGTATCAGTTTCTTAATTTGTGAAAAAGGTATAATTTCACAGTAGTACCTATTTTAGAAAATTGGTGTGAGACTCCACTGAGGTAATTGATGTAAAGGACTTTGCAAACTTTGTGGTAGCAATATAAAAGCCAGTTGTTATTATATACATATGAAACATCTTTATCCCATTTGCATTTTAAAGGGAAAAATTGGATCTTCTCTTTTGTTAAAAAATTCCAAGTTAAAAAGTATTGTTTTGAGAAAATAGTATGCTATCTTAAAAGGTTTTGAGTTCCTCTTTTAAAAATAATAAGCATTTTGCTCTTAAAAAACACACACACACACACACAAAGCCACAAGTTGCCAGCAGTAAACAAACTTCCAACAACACAAGTTGATTGGAAACTCGGAACCCCTAGGGTTTGCAGAGCTTCTAAATTTGGCAAAATCCACTCCCTTAAACCCAGCCTTACTTTTGGATTGGTTACAATCCAATTCTTTCCATGGCAACAAACCATGATGTCACAAACATTAGATGATGGTCACTAAAGGATCCAGCAGTTGGAGTAGCTGCTGAACTATGAGAGGGAGAGATAAAATCTTATTAAAAACATACAAGTTGGAACAGACATAGCAGAGGGTGGATGGGGACATATTGGCAGAAAGATTTGCATTTTGACTAAATATTCCCTTTTCCACTTGATCTCAATGGGATAATTCCCTGCTTAGTGACAGTCAATATAGTTTTATGCTTGCCTTCCTTAGAAGATAGAAATAGGAATCACTGCCTACTATGGCCAACTTTAACAAGTAGAGGGAGTAGGAAGCAGTTGAAATGATTTGTCCTTCTCTGGTAGCTCACTGCCTGAAATTCGACCATTAAAGATTCCTTTCCTCCAGTTAAACATTTTTTTTCCTCTCCTTTTGAAATCCAAACACCACTGGGTCCTTTCCCTCTCTTTTTAAAAATGTCATGAGGGTATATGCTTGATAGTATGAATGCTGGTTATTCACAGGTTAGTGGCTTTGGGGGTATAGCTCCAAATTACTTTCCAGAATGGTCAAACCAAAAAAAAAACAAAACAAAACAATGGTCAGACCAATTTTGCAGCTCCACCAACAACACATAAGGTTTCCTGTCCTTTTACATCCCTTCCAAAATAGTTATATTTCTTTTTTTTGCCATCTATATGAATCACATGGGTATAAATTGAAACCTCATATTTAGCTAAATTTGTATTAATGATTTGAGACATTTTTATATGGTATTTCTTCCCTTAAGGACTGGCTGTTTATATGTGTTCTAATGGAGAATGGTTCTTGTTCTATTTGTTTGCCTTAATTCTCTGTTATACATCCTGGTTATCAGACCTTAATCAGAGAAATTTGCGCCAAAGATTTTTCTCCTCCAGTGATTTTTCTTCCCTTCTAATTCTAATTGAATTGCTTTTGTTTTTGCAAAGATTTTCAATTTTGTGTAATCAAAACTGTCTATTTCATTTTTTTGTGACTGTCTATCCCTTGTTTAAGAAATCTTTCCTTATCAATAGCAGTGAAAGGTATCTCATTTCATTCTCCTCTAATTTATATGACCTTTTATATGAAGGTCATGCAGTTGGATATGGAATATAGTTAGACTAGAGACTAGAGTATTCTAGGATAGATCATTCCAAGCCTAATTTCTCAAAGACTACTTTCCAATATTACCAGTAGTTTTTTCCCCCCAAATAGTAAGTCCTTACCCTAGTAGTTTGTGTCCTTGGATTTATCAAACACTATGCTATTGTATTCATTTGCTTCAGGATTTGGGGCACCTAATCTATTACAGTGATTAGCTTTTCTATTTCTAAACAGTACCAAATTGCTTTGGTGATCACTGTTTTGAGGTAAAGGTCTGAGATTTAGTACAGCTAAGTTTCCTTCCTTCTCTCCCTTTTTTTCCTCTTATGTCCCTTGAGATTCCTGACCTTTTGTTCCTCCAGAAGAATTTTTAAATAATTTTGTCTAGTCCTATAAAGTAATCTTTTGGTAGTTTAATTGGTTTGGAACTGAATCTGTAAATTAATTTAAGTAGTTTTATCATTTTTGGCCCAACCATGAACAACTAATTCCTCTTGATTGTTTCCAACTCCCTCATTTTATGACAGAGGAAACTGAAACCCAAAGAGATGAAGTGATTTGTCCAAGATTATACAAATAAGTAGCAGTGCAAGGATTTGAATTCAAATCCTCTGACTCAAAATTCAACACTCTTACCACTATATCATAACTTGTAAAATTCTGATCATATAGGCCACAGAACTCTTCAACACTAAATCCACGATCCTATAGGCAACAGAAGATCATGTAGATTGTCTTTGAAGATGTCTAGGCCATGGTATGCCCAATGTTATTGAACATTCACTCAACTCTAGATCAGGATGTCAACCACATTTTTCCCTTGATATAGTAACCATAACCTCCCTTCATTTTTAATTTATTTAGCATTCTAACTGTTCTTCCATGTCTAATCATTCAAGTCAACTGTTTCTGAGCACCTACTTTGTACTGAGTTCTATATGAAGCTATACAAAAAATTATAAGAAAAAGTCTGTATCTTCAAGAAGCTTAAAGTCTAATTTAAGGAGTTATTTTGGAAACAGTTAAATAAAAATGCAAGGCAACGTTTTAAGTACCAAAATGAAAATGATTGGTAGAAGTAATAGCTGACAAAAATAAGCGATTTCTATGGGCCCTTAATCTCTAGGACAGATCAATTTTCATTATCATATAATTAATTACAGAGGGAAGACTATAAAAGAAACTGAAACATAAACCTGTCTCCTCTCTATTTTTCTTCTTGTAAACAACCACAAAGAGATATCATGATCAAATAGATGGAGTAGTGGACTTGGAATCAGGAAAACCTGGCTTCAGATTCCAATTCTGACACTCTCTAGCTGTGTGACCAATGTTTGACCAACAATGGTCAAAGGTTGAACGATTATATCTAATAGACAAAATATATGTGTATTTGAATGACGAAGTTTATGTCTATGCTCCCTTATGACCACAGATGCAAGGCTAACTGTGTATCTTAACAAATCAGAAAACAAATTTAATCTGATAGAGTGGTGTATGGCAAAGCTTAGACAGTACAACATTATAAACCTGAGGTAGAGGGTCCCTTTTGGATGGCTGAGGGACAGGAAAAGATGCTTTCAGGTATCAGCAGGAAGGAAAAGCAAGCATCTTTCTTATTTTCCCCAAAACGTCCTTTATGGAGTCAATAATTCAATTTAAGAATCATTGTGTCCAGCACTGTGCTAGTATCTCAGGATATAGAGACAAAAATGAAACAGTCTTTTTCCTCAGTGAGCTTACATTCTACTGTAATAAAGCCTTTTGAAACAGGAGAAACTGATATAACTGATATTAACTGACTTGGGAGGGGAAACATCTCAACTTATCTGAGCTGTTGCAACCCTAAATCTATTGGGGAGAGCCCAGAATTCTGAGATTTTTTTGGACTTGGTCTTGACTGGTAAAACTGAACCTCCAAAATAACTTCACAGTCGTGCTCTAAAGAGAGAAAGAGAGAGACAGGCCTAGAGATAGAGAAACAGAGGCAGACAGAGACAAAGGCAGAGAGAGATAGAAACATATGGGGGAGAGAAAGAGAGGTAGAAAGACAGAAAAAACAGAGACAGACAGAGACAGAGAAAAGAGAGAGACAAAGACGGAGACACTGAGGCAGAAAGAGAGAAGGCTACAAACTCAGGCCTCTGCTTCTCAGCCCAGCCCCAGGTCAGCGCAGACTCAGATGGGCAAACAAGAGCCAGAGGGAGGCCAAGAGTTTTCCTGGGTCACTAGAAGGAAAGGGAAGTAGAGTAGAAGTAGTTATCAGGCTTCAGCAGCATCTAAGGAAGAGGACAAAGGTAAGAGCCTTTGGAACCATCAAACCTTTGCTCCTTTCACCAGCTGTCAGGCAAGAAAGCAGAAGCAGGAGTTGACTGAATCCTTTCCCACACTCACCACATATACAAGATTTTTCTCCCGAGTGAACCATTATGAATGTTCAAGGCTCTTCTTTGACTAAAACCTTTGCCACAGTAACTAACTACATGGATAAGGTTTCTCCCCTGTGGTAGATCCATTGATGACGTGGGAGATGGACTTTCTGATCAAAGCTTTTGTCACAATGATCACATTCCTGGGATTTTCCTCTCTTGATGGATTTTATGATGGATTTGAAGATTTACTTGATATGTAGATGCTTTATTATACATATCACATTCAGAAGGTTGTTCCCGTGTTCACCTTCTGATGCTCAGACAATTGATCCACGAATTCTTCTTCCATGTTGATTGCATTTATAGGGTTTCTCTTTTTTTTTTTCTGCCTAGGCAATGGGGTTAAGTGACTTGCCCAGGATCACACAGCTAGTAAGTGTTATATGTCTGAGGCCACATTTGAACTCAGGTCCTCCTGAATCCAGGGCTGGTGCTCTATCCACTGTGCCACCTAGCTGCCCCTATAGAGTTTCTCTATGGGCACTTTCCAGTATCTAGACAGACTTGACTGGAATCTGAATTCTCTTCCACACTGATCATATTTAAAGGATTTTTCCCCTGTGTGCTTTCTCTGGTGACATGAAGCCACCCAATTAATTCAGGACTCAATGTGGAATGTTTCTCTACTGGCAAAAGCTAGGTAAGGAAGGGACAAGCCCTTCTACTGGCCTTCTTCCCATTTATCCAGTCAGAAGACATCGTTTACTATGATACCGTGAGGGATAGTGGAATTGGGAACACCTTATAACATTTCACCCATAATTACCACCATATTATCAAGAAAAAGAGAAACTATAAGGCAATCAATTACCAAGGAAAGTGAGGAGTTGGGGATACCTCATAATTCTGGGGTTTGAATGAAGACTGGGGTTTATTTTTTTGGTTCTACAAAGTCTCTAGAAGTAGTCCCAAATTTGCACATTTGATTTTATTCAGAATCAATTCAGAGCACCTAGAAAATCAAGTACAACCAGGAATATCATAGATGAGGGTTTTGTTTGTTTGCTTGTTTATTTGTTTGGGGTTAATATCATTATAATCTAGTGGGTTTCAAGGCAAAACAAAAACTGACTGAGGATTTGTGGTCAAATTGAATTTCTGAGAGAAAGGGATGTATCTTGTGAAGCCATCCGAAATTCAAGAACTCTCCCAGTGTGTGCCCTTTGCTGTCCCGGAGACTGTGTCAATTCTTTGAAGCAGACTGTATTTTGATGGGCAAGACACCAAAGGGTGATGTAAACCTCAAAGGCTGACGAGTTGGGTTCCAGTTCCAGTTTATTCTCAGAAAATGTCTTACAAAATCTGTAGAGTGGTTGCTTTGTCTAGTGAGTGTGACCCTTACTGGCAACAAAGGGGCAAGAATTTAGTAATTGGACCAAAAACTAAGCTAACATCTTTGTTACCATAGAATGTTAGAGAAAACTCAAAGTTCCCAGTTAATTTTGGGGGGAAATGACAAATTACTCCAAATTATTTAAGTTGCTATGTTTTATATATCTTAGTTTATACCAAGTAAAAACAATATCTAGCATTTATATAGCACTTTAAGATTTACAGAGTACTTTACAAATATTTCATTTGCTTTTTACAATGATCCTGGAAGGTAGGTGTTCTTATTATCCCCATCTTACAGATGAGGAATTGAAGCAAACAGAGGTTAGGTGATTTGCCCGGACTCATACAGCTAGTAGGTGTCTGAGGCTGGATTTGAACTCAGGTCTTCCTGACTTCAGGTCTAACATGCTATCTACTGTGCCACTTATATAACATATTAAATACAGGATATAGAAAATACTCCCAATTTTTTTCAACTCTAATTCATAAGTATATATCAAAATGGAATTAATATGTCTTGCGTATCCAAGTGGTAAGTGACTATAGTAGAATGGAGCCAAAAGTCCTTTGAGTTGAGAAGGTTAAGAAACCCTGAGAAAAGGGTTCGGGAAGCAAGGAGCACTTGTGGAAGTCTGAGTCTGTATGAGGACAACAGTAGAGATGAAAAATTTGAGTCGGGTACTAAAATCCTAGAGAAAGGCAAGAGGAAGGAAGACATTCATTGGTGCTAGTGACAAGGATAAGGAGATGATTGTATAGTAAGATGGAATAAACTTCAAATGAAAGGCACCTTGGCTAAATGAAAGAGCCTAATTGCGTCAGTTGGTGCCAGACTTTCAATCAATGCTTTTTTTTCTTGAGATTTTGGTTTTTTTATTACATTCAAGGTATTAAAACAAGTACAAAACAACTTTGAAACCAGGATACCACCATACCAATCCATAAAAAATAATGTTGAAGATTTATGACAAGTGTGAAGAATTTTTACAAATGACTAAATACTAGATTAAGGCAGAAATTTTTAAAAGGCCCATATGACTTGAAATAAGTTGGAGTTGTGTGTGGTTGATATCTGTGTGTGTGTGTGTGTGTGTGTGTGTGTTCAGTGTAGATTCCCAAACTAACCAAAGTGGGATAGCTACCACGCTTTAAATATGTATAACCACCACAACTTGAAAGACAAGCCATCTTATAGTATTACTGTGAAAATAATTTTCAGGGCCCACTGCTTCTATTTAAAAGCCTTTGCCATGACATGCCTAACTCCCTTTTTTGGCTTGAAGAAAGTATAACTTTTAAATAATTTCTTTATTAAAAGAGAAGGGAAAGTTGCAATCCACAAAAATTCTGGAGATTCAAAGTCAAAAGTGAAACAGTCCCTGTCTCAAGGAATTGATATTCTGTGGGGGGAGACAATATGCACTCATAAATGTGTACAAAATATATACAACATGGGGCAACCAACTGGCACCGTGGAAAGGACACTAGGCCTGAAGTCAAGAAGACTTGAGTTCAAATGTGGCCTCAGACACTTACTAGCTGTGTGGCCCTGGGCAAGTCACTTAACCCCATAATAATAACTGGCCTCAGTTTCCTCATCTGTAAAATGAGCTGGAGGAGAAAACGGCAAACCACTCCAGTATCTTTGCCAAGAAAACCCCAAATGGGGTCACAAAGAGTTGGACCATGACTGAACAGCAACAAATATACAAAATGAATACAAAGTTGTACTGGGAGAAGGTATTAGCAGAAACAGCAAAGTTTTCGTATAGATAATCTCTCAGGGCTTAAGTTTTATCACGTGTAAGATGAGGGTGTTGGACTAGATGCTTTCTAAGGTCTCTTTCTATGAGCTCTATGATCCGATGAGACATAAAGTGATGGTAGCAGGTCTGGAAGTGGCAATGGGATCCAGGAACTCACCAACTTCACTTCCAGGCCTTGTGAAATAGAGAGTGGGAAAAGGAGTGAGCAACATTAGGAAGGCCAGTTAGAGATGCGCTCCCAGACAAAAGCCAGGCTTCACTTAATTTAAAGAGATAGTGAGAAGAATATGGGAGAAAAACAAAGGAGCAGAGGATAAGGGGGTTGTGTTAACAATGAAGCAGAAGTCACAAAGGGCATAATGGAAAGGGTGGGCTGGGGAAGATGGAGGAAGGGGGGAGGAAACAGAACGACAAGGAACACTGATAGTTCAACAATAAGTTACTTAATGTTCTATAGGGACAGGGACTGGATATGTGATTTCATTGATAAAGAGAATATCCAGGTGAGGAAATTTCTTCTGTCATCGCAGGCTGGCATCTCTGAAACTTACAGATTGAGAAACAGTAGTAGTCTAGAGCACAAGAGGTTAATTGACCTGTCCAGGGTCACACAGCTGGCATGTGTAAAAGGCAAAATTTGAACCTAGGTCTTCTGGCTTTGAGACCTGCTTTCTCTTGACCCTGTCACACTAATGAGGCACACTCTGCCTTTCTAATGTTCAACATTCTGTTTGCAGGTAAGGTACCTTACCTGTTTTCCCAGTTCAGTTTTTTCAGTCGTGTCTGAGTCTCTGTGATCTTATTTGAGGTTTTCTTAGCAAAGATACTGGAGTGGTTTGTCATTTCCTTCTCCAGCTTATTTTACAGATGAGGAAACTGAGGCAAACAGGGTCAAGTGACTTGCCCAGGTTCACACAGCTAATAAGTGTCTGAGGCTGGATTTGAATTCATGAAAATGAGTCTTCTTGGTTCCCAGCCTAGTACCCTATCCACTGCACCACCTAGCTGCCCCTACCTGTTTATAGGTAAAGTCAAAAAAAGTCTAATGTCATATGCAATATCCCACAACCATGGTGTTCCCATATTAACAGGAATAATGAATACCCTGAAATGTATTCAAATGTATTTGAATTCAAGCTATTTGAAGTTATAATTACGTGAAATATAATTATTTGTTCTAGCCCAAGGGAAATATTGAGTGTTCAATTAAATAATACAACCACGTCAAGGGATTCATTATTCTCACTATTCTAGTCCTAGTTGTAAATTAAAACACAGGTTCTCAGCATCTATTCTCAAAATTGTAGTTTATTTAACAAATCAATCACAAAAAGTGTCATAATTTAAGTGTGATTTTCACATGCATTTATGGGTATATGCACACACACAGAGTTCTACCCTCTTCATCAGGAGTCCTTCAGATCCAGGTGTTCTTCTCAGCAAGTTCCACAGATCCATTTATATTCATGGATCCTAAGGCCTCAGGACAGTGCTGGTGTTGTTAATGTTAATGTTAATACTGTTAACATTCAAGTTTCTATGGATATGAGCCACTTCAGCGGTGGTTTCAGATTAAAATAGAAATGGATTCCTGTGGCAGCATATTAACTTAGAAAATCACAAATTAGCATTACCCATGTTGAATTATATTTTTATTCATATTTTATTTTATTTTTATTTATTTTGTTAAACTTTCCAAAATGTATTTTAATCTGCACTCAGGGCTGATTATGGCCAGCCAGTTGGCCTAGAGTTTGACACCTCTGTCTGTCAGACCTGCAGTATCATGATAAAGTTGTTATAAGGCTCCTTTTGTGTCTCAAAGCACAGATTTCAACAAAATCTTGGACCTTACTTCATATGTAGTGAACAGCTGAGGAAAAGGTTCATCCTTATGAGATTCAAGTGTTGAACTAGGGGAAGTTTGAGGGGGAAGAGACTGACCTTGCCCCCTTTTCTGAATGCTGTTGATATAAGTTCTGAAAGTCCTCTGAGGAAACTGTTCTTTCTTCTCTTGTCAATTTGACACAATCCAGAAAACTATCAGAAGATTGTAAACTCTTAAACAACGCTTTGTGTTGTTCTGTCGTTTCAGTTCTGTCCCACTCTTTGTGACCCCTTTTGGGATTTTTTTGGCAAAGATGCTGGAGTGGTTTGCCATTTCCTTCTCCAGCTTATTTTACAGATGAGGAAACTGAGGCAAGCAGGGTTAAGTGATTTACTCAAAGTCACACTGCTATCAAGTGTCTGAGGCCAGATTTCAACTCAGGTCAAATATTCTACCCCCTGTACCACCTAGCTGCTCCAACGTGGTGTGGACTCTAAAAAAAAAAATTTAAGAAGCCAACTTTCTCTTTGTTACTTACATCAAGATAAAGAGTATATCAGAGCAGAGATTACTGATCTTAGCATCAGGAAGATCTGAATTCAAATTCTACCTTAGATACTTACTACTGTGTAATAATGAAAAAGTAATTTAACCACTCTGAGGCTCAGTTTCCTTATCTTTAAAGTCTAGGCCTAACAGCATCTCTCTCAGCAAGTTGTATGAGGCTTGTGAGATAATGTATGTAAAGTGTTTTGCAAACCTTCCAGTACTATGTAAATGTCAGCCGTGATTTTTATTAAGTTGGCAAAGAATAGGCAAAAATCATTGAAGTCCGTAGAAACAAAACCAAATAAAACAACTGGAGGTCATTGAAAATGAAAAGGCAGCCAATCTGGCAATATCATTTCTTCATTCCAGGAGGATTATAGCAAAGATTACATCTATATACAGCACCTTCTTCTGGTCTGTTACACAGAAGGCAATAAAAACATTCCTGAGAGGTACAAATTAAGAAAGAAAGGTATCATGTGAAATCCTGCTTGCATCATCTTGCAAACAGGGAGCAGTATGAGCCTCTAAATAGAGATGGGCAGTCCCCTCTGTAATGCACTGGACTGATACAGTTTTATTTCAACCTGTCAGGCAACCCTCCTTCCTGTGAGGAAATCCAGGCAGAAAGAAACATGACTTTAAAATAGGAAAGAAATGCAACACTGGAAATTTAGTCAATGCTATAGTAAAGTGTCAGTTCAGTATAATTCGACATCAGTGTAGATAAAAGGGAATTAGAGGTAGCCGAATCTTCTTCAGGAGAAAACATTCTTAAACTGCCTACCTTTCTTAAAGAGTAATCAGAGCAGCAGGAGCTATCCAGGTGAGGCAAATTCAGAAGAACCTGTAGTAAAGAGCTGGCTCTGCCTTAGCTGGGCATCACAGCCTGGACCACACAAATAGATTGCAGCAGATTGGCAGAATTCTTTGCTATAATTTGCTTGCCCCAAGTCGGCTCCCTTGGACCTCCTTATTACCTGTCCCCTCAGACTTTGATGATCCTGGTTTTGATCTTGCTTCTATTCTGTTATCAACCCCTTCCACGACCCTATGATTCCACGACTTATATGTCAATTTTGAACACTGGCTTTTATCCTTAAAAAAATTTTTTTAATGTCTTTATTGAATTCTTTTTTTTTTAACATCACCTTAATTTCTGTCTTTTTTCCCTACTTCCTTTCAGAAAGCCTTTGTTTAGGATAAAGAAGAGGGAAAATTAAAGTTCTGCAAAACTAACCAACATGTTTTTTAAAAAAATGATGTTATATTTAGTATCCCACAACTGTGGGAATAGGGAAAACTGTTCTCTCCTATCTTTTCTTTTGAGACCAAGTTTGGCCATTATAATTTCATAGTATTAACTTGAGATCATTTTGTCATTTGTTTTCTTCTTCTAAAGTTATAATTACTGTGTATGTTGTCTTCCTGGTTCTGCTTATTTCACTCTGCATCAATTGATATAAATTTTTCTAGGTTTCTTTGTATTCATCATGTCCATCACCTCTTATGGCACAGTAATATTCCACTACATTCAAGTGTCACAATTTGTTTAGTCGTTTTCCGATCAATCTGCATCTTTGATTCCAATTCTTTACCATCAAAAGTGCTACTATAAATATTTTGTTGCATATAGGGTCTTGCATCTTTGATACTAACCTTCTGGGATTTATGCCTAGCAGTAAAAGCAGCAATAGCAGATTCAAAGGGAATGGACATGTTAGTCACTTTCTTTGCATAATTCTAGATTGCTTTCCAGAATGGTTGTGCCAAGGTACCATTCCACAAACAATGCATTCATGTACCTGTTTCTACAACCCTTCCAATACTGACAAATCTCATCTTTTGTCATATTAGCCAGACATTGGCTTTTAAACACAAATCTTTAGACTCCTATCTGCAGAGTATATGCGAGACATAACATACTAGCTATGTCACTTCCGTACTGCCAATACTGGAAGGCTTAAACCATTACCATGGAAAAGGTAGGTGGCACAGTAGATAGAGTGCTGGGTCTGGAGTCAGGAAAACTCATCTTCCTGAGTTCAAATCTGGCCTTAGACACTTACTAGCTGTGAGATCCTGGGTAAGTCACTTAACCCTGTTTGCTTCAGTTCCTCATCTGTAAAATGAGCTGGAGAAGGAAATGACAAACCACTCCAGTATCTTTGCCAATAAAATCTCATCAGAGAATAGTTCATATGTCTGTATTTATTGTCCTGGTTAATAATATTTTAACTAGTATTTTTCAGAATATGTAATCAAATGAAGGTTACTGAACCTGTTGTTAGCATACCAAAGTCTCAGGATTTTTATGGTAAGCTCCAAAATTGCCTCCAAGTAAAAGTAGATGTGGGGTAGCTAGGTGGCGCAGTGGATAGAGCACCAGCCCTGGAATCAGGAGGACCTGAATTCAAATCTTACCTTGGACACTTGATACTTACTAGTTCTGTGACCCTGGGCAAGTCACTTAACCCCACTGTCTAGCCAAAACAAAACCAAAAAAGTCAAAAACAAGTAGAACTAGATGCTTAGTTTTTGTAGCAGGGTGAGAAGGTTGTAATAACTGACTTGCTCCTTTCCATAAAATGATACCATGCGTTATATACCTCCCTATTTTAATGTCTTTACAACCTCATCGTTGTGGGCATACTCTCCACCAGTACAGATCACACCCATCCATGCCTCCTTATTTGTACAATTCTTGTTCATTTGTTTCTCGTAACCCTCCATAATAGATCTACTCAATGCTATAAGCCATCCTCTGGGTCTTGCCACCCGCCTATCTGCTATTTTTTTTGTCCTTGCTACATGACTAGCACAACTCACTTTTAAGTCATATATGTCCTTGATGTTGTCTTTTATTCTCACATGCATACAAGTCATAATTGTTAGCATGTTGTACTCTCCTTTTGTCCCCCAACTCCCTCATGTTTTCTCTACTTTTTAAGGTGCTTAACCATTTATTTTGCTTTTTCCCCCTGAAATCATGGGTAGTCAGTCATTCAACAAGCATTAATTATACACTTAACACACATAAAGCAGTGTGCTAAGTGCCCTGCCCTCAAGGAGCTTATATTCTAATTGGGAGAGATAATACTTAAAAAGGAGCTGAAAAGTCAGGGAGGTAGAAAGAGGTAAATGTACCCAAGCAAAGTCATGGTGGAAAAGTCCAAAGAGTGAGAAGCAGAGCCAGGAAAGAAATGAAGGGTAGGCAGCCTAGGCCCTTTCTCAAAATGAGGCTCTGCAAGGAACTCACCAATAAGGGAAGAGGACCAGAGGGGTGGAGAGATTTCTAGGGAGAGAAGATAGCTAGAGACAGGGCGGCGAATTCTTAAGAATCGGAAGAGGAAATGGTGTGTCAGAATTGCATAGAAGTAGAGTGTACTTAATTGGCTTTGAGGAATTGTATAGCACTTTCAAGGATTCCAAACTTCTCTCTATTATACAAGCCTTTCTTTTAAATACCAAAATCCCTCCAATAATGCTATAGGGCTATACATCCAGGTAGCAATAACCTTAGATAGTTTGATGGATTAGTGATTTCACCTAGGCTGGTGCTTCCTCTAATGGTGTAGCTCCCAATCCATCCATGCTTTCTCATTCTGAACAATTCTTGCCCATGTGATCCTATAAATTCTTTCCAAGGCATCTACTATAGGAAATCTCTTTGACATGCTTGGGATATTCTTCTGGCTTTGTTGACATTTCATGGACACCAAGAGAGCATGTGGGCTGTTCGTCACTTATCCCTTGTTCTCATTACATGATTGAACCACCTCCTTTTCTAGTCATACCTCTCCTTTATGACATGCTTTATGCCAGTTTTCCTGCCAGTGCAGGAGAGAAAAGTAAGGGACAGAAGAAGGCTATGTCGGGTTCTAAAACTAATAAGTATGACAAAATTCACAATAGTCAAGATTATCCTTGAAAACCCCTTACATCATCCATAAAGTACATTATACTATCTTTACAATTGTACTCAGAAAGGGGTTTTGTGTTTTTAGTCATTTTTAGTTGTGTCTGATTCTTTGGGACCCCTTTTGGGGGTTTTCTTGGCAAAGATACTGGAGTGGTTTGTCATTTTCTTCTCCTGCTCATTTTATAGATGAGGAAACTGAGGCAAACAGGGTCAAGTGACTTGCCCAGAGTAAGAAAGGGGTTATAGATTATTTAAAACAGGAATTCTCAATCTTCTTTGTGTCAGTGGATCCCTCTGACAGTCCAATGAATTCTATAAATCCTTTCTTAGAAAAAAAAAAGTTTTTGAATGAATAAGATAAAATGTATAAGATTGCAAAAGACACCTGTTGTATTTAAATACAATTATAAAAGTATTCAAAGTTTCAAGATTACAGAACACCCCCCTTGAAATCTATCCATAGATTCCCCTTTCCTCCTTGTGAGGGGCCTGTGGACCCCAGGTTAAGAACTCTTTAGTTAAAAGAATGCAGTCTATGCTAGAGAGCAGATTCTGGATCTGGGATAGTTGCTATTGCAACAATTAAATATATACGTTTTATTTTTCACAATACCTAGATAAAGTATTAATCAGGAGAAATGAACAAGGGTTTCTGCTCAAAGAGAAGAGTACCAATCAGGTCAAAACTTAGCTCGAAGGAAAATTGATGATTAGGGAAGAAATACTCTTCAACACATTTCCTACATGAGGGTGATTATGTTCAAGGGTGACCACATGACCACATTTCTTCTTGTTTCACCCTCAGTAAAGAGTACATAAGGAGGTCAAAATAGAACCCAGCAAGAGCCTTTTAACTGGCAAAAAAAAAAAGTTAAAATGATAAACTAAAGCTATTTATACTATTTGAGAATAGGTCCTATGACATTTTTTAAAAACTTATTTTATTTTTAATTTATGGAATGAAACAAGCTTTTCTGTAACATAGTATAATAAAAAAGATGATTGCACATGAAAGTGCAAATCAACTGTGTATAAATTGCTATTCCTTTTAAACATGTAACAAAGTTACCATGTAAATTTCTTTTTTCTTTTTGTATATTTAAAAACAACAGCAAGCTATACATAGATTTGCAGTTTCATGGGCAATCATCTTTTTCATTATTTGATGTTACAGAAATGCTTATTTTATTCCATAAATTTAAAAAAATTTTTAAAAAGAGAATGCAGCCTATAGCATCCATTTTTATATATCCTACAAAATGCCAAGTATGGTGCCTTATATGCCACAGGAGTATAATAAGTGCTTGCTGAAAGAATTTGTTAATTGAAATAGTTATGAAAGTTACCTGAAAATTAAAGAAAATTTTTAAATCATCCTTCAAAATTGCTGGAAGAAAAGGACAAAAATTACTTGAAATAATAAACAACTTTAGCAAAGTTGCAAGCTATAAAATAAACCCACATAAATCATTGACATTTCTATATATTACCAACAAAGCCCAACAGCAAGAGATAGAAAGAAAAATTCCTTTTAAACTTACTGTAGACATTATAAAATATTTAGAAGTCTACCTCCTGAAACAAACCCAGGAACTCTATGAACACAGTTACAAAACACTTTCCACACAAATAAAGTCAGATCTAAATAATTGGAAAAACATCAGTTGCTCATGAGTAGGCTGAGCTAATATAATAAAAATGACAATTCTACCTAAGCTAATTTACTTATTCAGTGCCATACCAATCAAACTACCAAAAAATTATTTTATGGAGTTAGAAAAAATAATAACAAGATTCATTTGGAATAACAAAAGGTCCAGAATATCAAGGGAATTAATGAAAAGAAATGCAGGGGAAGGTGGCCTAGCCATTCCAGATCTTAAATTGCATTATAAAGCTGCAATCATCAAAACTGCTTGGTACTGACTAAGAAATAAAGTGGTGAATCAATGAAATAGGTTAAGTATGCAAGACACAATAGTCAATGACTATAGTAATCTATTATTTGATAAAACCAAAGACCCCAGCTTCTGGGATAAGAATTCACTCTTTGACAAAAACTACTGGGAAAACTGGAAAAGAGTATGGCAGAAACTAGGCATAGATCAAAATCTCACACCATAGACCAAAATAAAGTCAAGGTGGGTTCATGATTTAGATATAAAGGCTGATACTGTAAGCAAACTGGGAGAACGAGGAGTAGTTTACCTATCAGATTTATGGAGAACAGAAGAATTCATGACCAAACAGGAGATGGGGAACATTACAAAAAGCAAAATGGATAACTTTGATTATATTAAATTGAAAAGTTTTTGCACAAACAAAGCCAATGCAACCAAGATTAGAAGGAAGGTAGAAAATTGGGAAAGAATTTTTACAACCAGTCTCTCTGATAAGCCTCATTTCTAAAATATATAGAGAATTAAGTCAAATTTATAAGAACACAAGTCATTCCCCATCTGATAAATGGTCAAAGGATATGAACAGGTAGTTCTCAAATGAAGAAATTAAAACCATCTATAGTCATATGAAAAAATGGTCTAAATCACTGTTGATTAGAGAAATGCAAATCAAAACAGTTCTGAGGTACCACATCACACCTATCAGATTGGCCAACATGACAAAACAGGAAAACAATAAATGTTGGAGAAGATGTGGGAAAATTGGAACACTAATGCATTGTTGGTGGAGTTGTGAAATGATCCAACCATTTTGGAGAGCAATTTGGAACTATGCCCAATGGGTTATAAAAATGTGCATACCTTTTGACCCAGCAATAGCACTTCTAGGGCTATATCCCAGAGAGATCATATAAATGGGAAAAGGACCCACAAGTACAAAAATATTTATAGCAGCTCTTTTTGTGGTGGCAAAGAATTGGAAATTGAGAGGATGCCCATCAACTGGGGAATGGCTGAACAAGTTGTGGTATATGAATGTAATGGAATACTATTGTGCTTTAAGAAATGATGAACAGGCTGACTTCAGAAAAACCTGGAAAGACTTGTATGGTCTGATGCTGAGTGAAGTGAGCAGAACCAGGAGAACATTGTACACAGTAACAGCCACATTGTGAGATGACTAATCTTGATGGATTTAACCCTTCTCAGCAATACAAGGATCTAAGACATCTCCAAAGGCTTCATGATGGAAAATGCTATCCACAAAGAGGAAAGAATTATGGAGTTTGAATGCAGATCGAAGCATACTATTTGTTATTTTTTTTCTTCTGTTGTACTTTGTTTCCTCTTTCTGGTGGTTCCTCCTGTTGGCTCTAATTCTTACTTACAACATCACTAATGTGAAAATATGTTTAATAGGAATGTATATGTATAGCCTATATCAGATTGCACACTGTCTTGGGAAGGGCAATGTGGAGGGAGCGGGAGAAAAATTTGAAGCTCAGAAGCTTATGTAAGTGATTGTTGATAATTCAAAATAAATTAATTTTAAAAAATAAAAATAAATAAAAATAAATTTTAAACCGTCCTTCAGGATTGCTGGGAGAAAAGGACATAAGAAATTGTAAAGCACACTATAAATGTAAGTTATCACTACTATTGCTATTACTAAGAGAGAGAAAAAAAGCCTTTGGGACAAATTTACTGGCTTTACAGATAAAATTATTCAGCTGTCCCTCTGTTTTCCACTCTAATTTGCCTATGCCATGTTAAAAGTTGCTAAGTAAAACATTCGATACTTTTTTGTCTATGACCCAAGCTATGACCAAATATCCATGTCTAATGGATGGTAAAGTGTATTTGCGCATCCATAATGAAGGACCCAGGAGGAAATGGTGATAAACATATTTCCCAATCAGTGAGGCAGCACTTGATGATTCTATTACCTCATCTTGGGTAATTCCTTAGAAGAGAAAGATCCATTATGCCTTAACTTGTTCTTTGTCACCCCTGTTGTTTTAATGTCAAGGTAAAGAATGTCTCAAGACCTGTTATAATATCAATCATCATAACAGACTGATGTGAACAAACATAGTTAGGTCGTGGTAATCAAAAACCTAGTAGGAAATGTTTAGGCAGATAGAAAGATTACATATTCAGACAAGAAAGCTGCACAGAAGCAGTCACATTATCGTTAAAATCCACAAACAGGACTAATATATTACTCTTGCCTAAAGTGTTGGGGGATTTCTTTAGTAAGTCCTCAGCTCATGTTATATGTATAGTTAACAGGAGAGATAGTAAAACAAAACAAAATAAACATCTTTATCCTTTAAATAGGTAAACTTTCTCATTTGCTGGATTCAGGACAAGGACAACATTACCGCACTCAAGTTTTTAATACAACTTTTTGCAGTAATTTTTTTTTGGCTTGGTAAGGATCTAGGGGAGAAAGGGAGAAGATGAGGTCATTTGTAGGTAAGGGCTTGGTGGCTTTATAAATCAGAATGTTGAACCTGGAATAAACTTTAAAGATGATCCTGTCCACCCCTGCATTCTATTACGCATTTCTAACTCCTACACCGTGTCAGTGCTTATGACATTTGATGCCACTTTAAATTGAAGCAATATAAAGTGATTTCTTCAGGACATCTATTGTTTCCTTAAATACAGTCCTTAAATACAGTCCATCTAATATCTTTGGCAAAACAATTCTTCTGCTGTACCTTGATTTAGGGTCCCTGAATGTCTCTCTAATCTCCCAGTTCCATTCTGGTTTTACTTCCCTCTCTTATCTAGGGATCTCATGGTCAGACATCTCAATAATGCCATAAATGGAACCTTGAATCATTTTGCCACTTATCTTTCTGCTTGTCTGCCATTCCAGTCCCCAAATTTGGGCCTATACTCATTCTTAACTTTTTCCTCTTTTACTCTCATATTTCCAAGCATTGCGAGAGAAAGTCAAGAGACCATGCTAATCAGACCCTCTAAAAATTCATGATCTAAATCAGGGATTCTTAATCTGAAATCCATTAATGTCTATGTATGTATGTGTATATAAAACCATAATTAAATATGATTTGGTTTCCTTTGTAATCCTATTATTTTATTTTATGTATTAAAAAACATTATTCTGAGAAGAGGCCCATAAATTTCACCAGACTGCCAAAAGGATTCGTGATACAAAAAAAGATTAATGACCCCTCATCTAAATTTAACTGGCCCTTATTGATGCTCAACAACTTTGTGATTTGTCTCTTGTTGAGTTCCCATTGCACTCTCCATGGCTATTTCAAATTTTTCCATAATTCTAAAGGCCCCAAATTTACCTTGGCCTCTCTCACTCTAAAGAGAAGATTTCACCTCCTACTTTACTGGAAAATTAAAACTACTTCTTTGCATCCCGTGCATCTTCCCCTCCTTTTTACTGTTTCAGAGGAAGAAGGAGTGCTTCAAACTTTCCAGGACTAACCCCTCCACCTATACCCACGCTCCTAGTCCCTACTGTGTCTTCAGTGCTTTGCTGCATCAATTATCTCCTCTCTTGAATTTTAATCATGTCCTAACTATGGGTTCTTTCTTCTCTGCCTACAAGGTGCTTAAGTCTCCTCCAAATGAGATAACGACAGAAACAACAGCTTGATTTCAACCCGGATAACCCTTTAAGCTATTCTATCGTCTCTCCTTCCCCACCTTATTTCTTGAAAGAGTACTATACACCCACTTATCCTTCAATCCCTTGTAATCTTACAAACCTGGAAATCTGGATGCTCTCATCACTCTACAGAAACTGCTCTCATCAATGATCTAATCACCTAATCTAATGGGCTTTTTCTCAGAAAAATCATCTTTGGATTCATTTCAGCTTTTGACACTGGGAACAGCCCTCATGCTTGAAATTATGATCTCCCTTGGCTTCCAAGATATATACATACACACACACACACATACACACATACACACACATATGAATGCTGAGCCTCTGTTGTCAGTCTTTGGAAAATATTGGATAGCAATAGAGTTTCACAAATACTGTTCCTTTTTTTTCTTAAAGGAAAAGTATATATTCATCAAACTGTAGACTGACTGCATTCCAAGCAAAGTTCTAAAATATTACTAAGGAGGTAGTTTGTGACTATTTGGGAAAGGAAGCAGTAATTACCAAATATTAGCATGGTTCCTTCAAGAACAGATCATTTCAGACTGAAGTCATTTTCTTTTTTCTTTTTTTGACAGCCTAACTAGTCTGGTTAGTGAAAGGAATGTTAAAGACATCATAGATCATTTGACAAAGGCATTTGACATAAAGTCTTCCATAATATCCATGTGATGGAGAAATTTTGACTAAATAAATGTCTTGAAATACTCAAATGGATCTGTGAACTCATTGATTCAGGGGTTCCCTCCAGTAATACAAACTGCAGCCTGCCCCTACTGTGTAACTCTCATTTATTTCCTCCCAAAGATGTACCACAGACGTTCCACCCAATATTCTGGAGGCCTTCCTCCTTTTCCCTTGGATTTTTAGCCTGGAGGAGTCTTAGAAGAACATGATAGATGTCTTCAAGTATTTGAAAGATTGTCACAAAGAAGGGCAGCTAGGTGGCCCAGTGGTTAGACACTGGCCCAGACAGAAGAATCTGTGTCCAAATCTGATCTCAAATACTTACTTGCTGTGTGACTCTGGGTAAGTCACTTAATGCTGTTTACCTCAGTTTCCTCATCTGTAAAATGAGCTGGAGAAGGAAATGGCAAACCACTCCAGTATTGTTGCCAAGAAAACCCCAAATGAAGTCACAGAGAATCAGACATGAGTGAAACTACTCAACAACAATGACAACATATGAAAGAAGGACTAGATTTATTCTGCTTGACTCCAGAGGCAGAACTCAAAAGCAAAAGGTAAAATTTGCCGAGGAAGAGACAGAAGCTCAATTTCAGAAAGAATTTCCTAACAATTAGAGGTCTGCAAAATTGTAATGCGCTGTTTCACAAGGTAGTGGGTTTTCCCATCACTAAAGATCTTCAAGTGGATTCTGGATTACCAGAATGATGTAGAGAAGTAAAATTCCTCATGTATAGCCTTCATGTGTGGGTTAGACCAGAGAGCCTCTACAACTCCTTCTTATTCTGAGATTCTGTAAATCTACACAATTCTATTTAACCTTTCTCCCTACCATTGATCACCTTTTCTTACTCTTCTTCATGGGTTCTATTTCCTTCTCCAAGCTCCTAAATATAAATGTTTCCCAAGTTTCTATCTTTAAGACTTTTTTCTTCTACACCGGCAAACAATACATTTCATGGTCAAGATGAAGTAGACTTAGCAAGTAGCTGTGACTTAGGGTCAGAAGAGGTCTCAAAGAAAGAAAGAAAGAAATAATAATAATAATAGCTAGCATTTATAGGGTTCTTTAAGGTTTGTGAAGTGTTTTACCTATGTTATCTCCTTTGATCTTCACAATGATCCTGCAAGGTGGGTGCTATTATTATCCTCCTTTTACAGATGCGGAAACTGAGGCAAAGAGTGGTTAAGTTAATAAGTGTCTGAAGTAGGATTAAAATCTCTTGACTTCAAGTCCAGAGTTCTAACCACTGTGCAATTTAGCTACTTCATAAACAAATTTATGGTACTAAAGTTTACTATCAAGAAATATAGCAAGGTGATGGAGTTTTGCTGAGAAATTTTAGGCTTCAAGGAACCCACAAATCAGTGGATAAACGGAGACCTCCTCTCTATAAAGTTGTTGAGAGACTAGGCAACTTCCAGTTTACAGAATAACACTGGAGGGTAATGGGGGCTAGCACCAAGCAGTTAGAGAACCCACAAGGCAGTGGGTTCTGCCCACTTATGCTCAAAATTCCTTGGATCATTTTTTTAATTAATTATTATTTGGTTTAACATTCTTTCCTTTTTAAATTAAGTTCCAAACTCTCTAACTCCCTCCCACCCCTCTTCCATCCACTGCAAAGGCAAACAAAATAATAGCCATTATATATGTGCAATCATGCAAAACACATTTCCATACTCCTTGGCTCATTTTTTTTTTTGTTTTTTTTTGTTTTGTTTTGGTATTTTTGCTAGGCAATGGGGTTAAGTGACTTGCCCAGGGTCACACAACTAGTAAGTGTCAAATGTTTGAGGCTGGATTTGAACTCCTGATTCTAGGACCGGCACTCTATTCACTGCACCACCTGGCTGCCCCACCTTGGCTCATTCTTAATGAGCCCTCCTTCTATCATCATCACACCTATCACCTGCCACCACCACCACTGTCCCCATAATCAAGTCAAAATAATAAGAATGTTCTCTTCCTGCCACACTGTGTGATTTTTCTTCTTTTTCAAGGCTACTTTCAAAATTAATTTTAACCTGATCCTACCTCTACATGTGATGAAGTGAAGGATGAGGTAATATGTTGGGGTCTTTGTCAACGTGCTACAGCAGAAAGCGTATTGGATTTGAACTTTGGAATAGACATCTGAGTTCAAATCTCAATTCTAACACTTATTAGCTATGTGACCATTAATTATCCCAACCTCTCTGAGCCTCAGTATCCTTATCTGTAAAATGAGGTCCATGATACTCATACTACCTACTTCAAAGGGTTACTATGAGGACATGACTTTGTAAATGTTAAAGTATTATATAAATATGCCTTATTATTAATTATTATTATTAATATTCCCTATCTCTAAAATACCTTAAGGAAAGTCCAGCGCAACAAAGAGGTAGGAGATTGGGAGACAGAATGTTTACATGATAACATTGAACTTTTCAAAGAAAAGACAATAGATTTGAGGTGATTTTTATTTAGAAGATTTTGGGGGTGTCTGTCTCTTCTCAGATATTATTCATAAAAACATGGAAATTCATTCCCATGCAGGAGCCCAACACTAAGGTCAATTGAATAGTTACAGTGATGAGGGCTAGTCTACTAGCTGAGGTGAGATTGATTAGTCAAAGGTCATTTCTTCAGGATTTCCCAGCACCAAGGATACTGCAAGCAATCTTTCTTCTCTGAGATCAAACTGGCATACAGCCATAATAAACATCAAATCTCCCTCACAGGGAGGAAAGATTAAATATCTGATTAAAATTTCTGGCTGCTAATTTATTGAACTTGGCCATGTGGACAATTTGGAGTCACGTGATTTTCACTGTGTGGTTGTTGTTGTTATTCCCAGTAACTGAAAGAGGAGACTACAACTCAGTTGAAAAACAGGGAAACAGACTTGGGCACTCCAAGTGGAAAGTCCACTTTGACCATCTCTGAAACCTTAGGGCCTAGGCTCACAAATCTTGAATGTTCTTTCCTCAGCCACGTCAGAAAGGTTGACTGTTTCTGTTTCAGCCTCTCACACTGCTCAGCTGAATTTGTGGATTATATTCCTTTCTTTTCTTACCACCCCCGCCTATTGTTCTGAGCTGTCTTGCAAAAATGATGTCATGGGTGGCTTAAAAATGTACGGGAAGTCTTAAAAGCCAAATGACCCCATCCACTCTATTCCTTGTGCTCTGGCTGCCTGAAATCGATGAAAAAAACATACCATGCAGAGTTCAGGTGGGCAGTCACAGAGACAGCCCTTAGCTGCTACATACCCTTGCCCCATTACCAATCCCCTGGTTTGGACAGTAGCCAGTACCAAAAAGAGAAGAGAAAGACAGCTAGGGGAAAAGAAAGGCTAGAGGAATGAGAGGTCAAGGAGAGTTTCCTCACAAAAAAAACAGGAGCGAGACAGTTCCATGAGAATGACAGGATGATTTTCAGAGCTCTTGTGTCCCGAACTGCAAGCTAACCAAGCAGACAGATTGGCTCGCCATGGCACTGTGCCCGAGGGGAGAGTAAACACTGAAATCCATCAATAAATCTTCCTGCTTCCCCTGGTTATTGCATTTACATTTGACAATACTGTTATCCCTTCAACATCACTGGGGTTAGGGGCACAGTGTCCCTGTGATCTGGAAAATCTGCGTAAAATTTTTTGGACCTTCCTTCGTACCAGAGAAGAAGTCTGACTTTTTTTCTTTTTCTTTTATGGGGTGTATGCAGTACCTTATTGTAAAATTTGGATTGATATTATACAATACTATATATATATTTTATGCACTTCTGAGTTTCCAAACTTTTTTTCTGTGTCATCCGCTGGCCTTCACATGTCATCTGTAGCTTCCGCAAAGCTGCCCCAAAATTCCCATTTAATTTCTTATGCCTACCAGTGATGTATGGAAACCTTGAGGGGGAAAGTCTCAATGTGGACAGGATAAATGTCATGCCACCCAGTCTAGGTCAGGACTGCAGTGAGTTTCTGGTACGACTCAGAAAGACTATCGCAGAAGTCTTGGGTTATGATTCTGCATCCCTTTAAATTACCTCTGGGAGATGTTTTGAGTGGACTGACACATGCAGGTAGTTTGTGTTTATTGTAAAGACTGTGCTCACAATGGAATCTTATCTGCCCCATTCTGTGAAAGATGGCCCCCGTGGGAGTCTAGTTTTCCCATGTGCCTTTATGTCACCTTGCTGTCTTGTCACAGAACTACACATACTAATAATCCTAGACGTATTCCTGGCTGTTCAGCTAGGTTTAGAGAGCCCACTGTCAGATAGACTTGCTTTTATTGCTGTTATTCAGAACAACTATCTCAATAATTCCATTCACTGCATGTGGTGTAGGGGAAAGATCACTGAATATGGAGTCAGAGAACTGCGCTCTGCCAGCTACTGCCTGTGTAACTTTGGTTAAGTCACTTTAGCTCTTTAGGGCTCAGTTTGCCCATCTATAAAGTGGGGAGGTTTAGGTCTCTTAGAGCCCTTCCAGTTCTGGATCTATGATTCTAGATATTGATATTGATAACTATCTCTTCATTCATAGATCTCGAGCTGGAAAGGACCACTGAGGCCACCAGTTTAGCCCCATCATTTTACAAATGAAGAAACTGAGGTCTAGAACACTTAAGTGACTTGCCAAGGGTCATATACCTAGTAAGAATCTGAGGTAGGATTCAAACTCTGGTCTTCCTGACTCCAAGTCACTATGCTATTTTTTGTACCACCATTGATTGCTCTATTGACAGACAGATAGATGAAAGAAAGAAAGAAAGAAAGAAAGAAAGAAAGAAAGAAAGAAAGAAAGAAAGAAAGAAAGAAAGAAAGAAAGAAAGAGAAATAAAGGAAGGAAGGAAGGAAGAAAGAAAGAAAAAGAAAGAAAGGAAGGAAGGAAGAAAGAAAGGAAAGAAAGAAAGGAAGGAAGGAAGGAAGGAAGGAAGGAAGGAAGGAAGGAAGGAAGGAAGGAAGGAAGGAAGGAAGAAAGAGAGGGAGGGAGGGAGGGAAGAAGACAGGTAAGATATATGTGGCCCTTCTCCAGACTTTCCTGATTTCTCCACCATGCCCCCATGCGGGAATCTTCTTTCCCTTCTCTCTGCTTGTCAGCTCACTTTTACATGATGTTTTATCCCATTAAAATTTAAACTCTGAGAATAGGGATTGTCTTTCTTCTTTGCTTGTATTTGTATTCTTAGCACTTAGCACAGGGCCTGGCACACAGTAAGCAATTAATAAATGCCTTATCTATCTATCTATCTATCTATCTATCTATCTATCTATCTATCTATCTATCTATCTATCATCTACTTGTCTATGTATCTGTCTATCCATCATCTACTTATTTGTCTGTCTACCATCTATCTACCTGTATGTGTCTCTCTCTCTATTTATCTGTTTACCATCTATCTATCTATGTATCTATCTATCTGTCTATCTATCTATCTATCTATCTATTTATCACCTATTCTGCCTCATGTACTTAATAGATTTATAACCTTAGATAACTCACTTAACCTCTCTGGGCCTCAGTTTACTTATCTATAATATTAAAATTATAATAATTATACCTAGATTGACACATGTTTTCCTTTATATCATGTTGTTTCTCTGGAGAACACCAAATGTTAGTCTTTCCTTTTCTTTCTTAGGAGCCATTCCTCTATGGGGCATATCCAGACCCAGAACTAATACCCAAATTCATTGAGAGTCTCGTTACCTGATCTACATGAACCTAGGCAAGCAAAAATGTGGCAAAAATCATGCAACTGGGTCTACTCTGACTGGGTCTACTACAAATTTATGCTACACAACCTTAACTGGACCCTTACTACTGTTAGGCAATCCTACATATCCCTAATTAACTCACTGTCTCCCTCACTACAGCAGCTCTTCCAAAGTTTTTCATCCCTCCTTAAACCTCCCACATATCATCTCTCACAGCTATTGGTAGGAGATATATTCTTAATCAAATAAAGGCAATTACAAAAAGTAGAATATATAATTTTGATTACTTGAAATGGAAAAGCTTCTGCACACACAACATTAGCACCTAGGATAAGAAGGAAAGCAGTTGAATGGAGCTGGGGTGGGGGGGAATCTTTGTACCAGATTTCTCTGGTGAGACTTTGGCATCCAAGATATATAAGCAATTAACCCACACATATGTGTGTATGTGTATATGTGTGTGTGTACACATATATATGTATGTATGTATACACATACAGTGTGTATGCATATATTGTATACATATATTGTATACATATATATATATATATGACTAATAGCCATTCACCAATAGATAAGTGGTCAAAGGATATTAAAAAAAGAAAAACTGAAAAATACTCACAACCTCAAGAAAGAATGCTCCAATTACAAATAATAAGATAAATGCAAATCAAAACAACCTTGAGGTTTCATAGCGAACTCTGCAAATTGGCAGAGATGGCAAAAAAGGGCAATAGTCAATACTGGAGAGGTTGTGGGATAATAAGCCACTAATACATTGATGGTGGAGCTCTTAATTGGTACAACCATTTTGGAAAGCAATTGGAATTATGTAAAAAAGTAACTAAAATATCCATACTTTTTGACCCACAGGTTCCATTACTGACCTTACACCCCACTGAGAAGAAGAAAGTGCTCCTATACACTAAAATATTCACACTAGCACTTTTTGGTGATAGCAAATAATTGAAAACAGAGTCGATGCCTATTGATTGGGAAATGGCTAAAGAAACTGTGTTACATAAAAGAGATAGAATGCCACTCAGCTATAAGTAACGATGAATGTTGATGAATATAGAGAATCAAGGAAAGACGTGTGAATAAACGCAGAGTGAAGTAAGTAGAATCAAGAAAACAATGTACACAACAACTGTGACGATGTAAATGGAAAGAACAACCAAAAGTGAATATAGCAAAATTATAAAGATCAAGCATAACTCAGAAGAAGTATGAGAGGACACCCCCAATCCACCCCTTTCTATATATAAGGTCCATCTTGTCTCCATTAAGATGCTTAGATTCTTACAATCTAGCCAATAGCTCACTAACGTTCAGACTCCTTTAGAGTATGCCCGATATGACAGATGTTCTAATAAACCTTGTCTTTGGCTGAAAAAAAATTAAATTAAATTAACTAAAAATAAATAAAAATTTATTTTGAAAAAAGAGACCACTAGTCACCTCCTGAAAAACAAAATGAAAACTCCAAGAAACATTATAGCAAATATCCAGGTTTTCAGGTCAATGAAAAAAAAATACTGCAAGGAGCTAGTAAGAAAGAATTCAGTTACTAAGGCGGCATACTCGAGAATGCACATGATTTAAAAGCCACCAATACAACAAAGAAGAGAATAATACAATATTCCAGAAGGCAAAGGATATATGCTTCCAGCCAAGGATAACTTACCCAGCAAAACTAAGTACAGTCTTACTGGGGGGGAAATGGATCTTTAATGAAATAAAGAACTCCTTGATGAAAAGACCAGAGCTTGAAGTACAAACACAGGAATCAAGAGAAACATAAAAAGGTAAACCTGAGCAAGCAATCGTAATGGACTAAAGAAGGATAAACTGTTTATACGTTAAATATGGGAAAATGATACATGCATCCCCTCAGATCTCTCTCATCAGGAGGCACAGGAGTCTAATTAGAGAGACCTGAATTCTATTATGTTTTGATAATATTAAAACAAGAAGGGAAAAGAGGAGGGAAAGGATGGGGGGAAAGTAGCTCACATAACTGGGATGTGCAAGTAGAAGTCTATACAAACAAGGAGGAAGGGGTAGGTAGTGGGCAACACTTGAACATCACTCTCATCTGATTTGGTCAGAGGATGGAAGAAGACACATGCAAGGAGCTGGATGCAGAAATTCATTTCATTCAACAAGGAAATGGGAGGGAAAGGGGAGACGGGTAGGGGGAATAAAAGGAAGCCTATATTAAGGAAGCAAGTAGTCCTAAGCAAAACAAAACTAAGGAGCTTGTATCTTGAAGAGTGACTTAAAAGAAAAGAAAGGATCTATAATGAAACATGCCACTCACCTCCAGATAGAGAGGTGATGAACTCAGTGCAGATTTAGACTTTTGAAACTTTTTTTTTGTGGGGGTTGGAGAACATAGGCAATGTGAAAATTTGTTTTGCGTGACTATACACATTTGTAACCAGGATTTGTTTTTCTTGCTTTTTCAGTAGGATGGGGATGGGTGTGAGAGGTGGGAAGGAAAGAAAGAGAATTTTGTTGATTGAAAAAACTTCAATTAAAAAGTCATTTTGGGGCAACTAGGTGGTGCAGTGAATAGAGCACTGGCCCTAGAGTCAGGAGGACCTGAGTTCAAATCCAGCCTCAGACACTTGATACTTACTAGCTGTGTTACTCTGGGCAAGTCACCTAACCCCATTGCCTAGCACCCCCTCAAAAAAAAAGTAAATAAAAAAATTAAAAATAATAAAAAATCATTTCACCTCTAGGCCTCAGTTTCTTCAGCTTAAAATGGGAGTAAGAATACTTGTGTCCACCTTACAGTGTTTTTGTGAGGAAAACACTTTATAAACAGATAACACTATATAAATGTGGGCTATTATTATATGGGTGCGACAAGGGTGGAGGGAAATGAGAGTTCTCCCCTCTGTGGCTCCATAACATTGCATTTTGTGACCTTCAAAGTCAGGAAAAAATGAAAATCAGGTGGGATTATAAACAACTAGGGACCAAAAATACATTTGGTTTCCTTTTATTGTACTTGTGGGAACCTAGTTATTATTTTCAGCACTGTGGGTGATTGGCAGGCTTCTGTAAGCCAAATTCGAAATCAAAACTATTCATGTGATTGTATTGCTCATTTAAAAATTCTGTTAGGTTAGGAAGACCTGTGACTTTTGTCATGCAGTCACAGGAGTAATAACAAATTCACTCTTAAACTAGCAAATCAATCAGTGTGCTGGTGATCAAAGGTGGTCTGGAAATGCAACTAGAGATACTGTTCTATTGCTTCCATTCAAAGACCACAAAATAACCATAAAGAGCAACACACATACACACACACACACACACACACACACACACACACACACACACACAAACATCCCACCATTACCACCACCACCACCCAACACACTTTCTAAGAATAGCCCTCTAAAGGGATTTCTTATGTTCTGACTTGCCACCAATTTTCGTACTTGACACATAGAATCACATGTTCTTTGTACACACAAAAAAAAGCCCATATACCTTATATTTAGATCCTAAACAAACCTCAGAAAACTCTTAAGTAAGGAAAAGAATAAAAGGTTGATATAAAAATAATACTTTACATTTATTGAGGCCCAGACCTGTGTTTTCACTACTAAGGGTAACTCCCAAATTTTCCTTACCTGATATAGTTCTACAGTTTAGAGTTATAGAATGTTGCACTGACTTACCCAGGCTCATACCACCACTATGTGTCAGAGAAGGAACTTGAACTTAGGACTTCTTTGTTCCAAAGCAGGCTCTCTATCCGTCTATCCACCATGCTTATGTGTGTGTGTGTGTGTGTGTGTGTGTGTGTATGTGCTTGTGTGTGTGTTTCTCCCTCTTTCTTCTCTCTCTCTCTCTCTTTCTCTCTCTGTATATATACACATATATATTTATAAATATGTATATACACAGACAGAATAAATATTGACTATGCACACTTAAGGAAAATGCCTCACAATTTTATAACTATAAATGAAATTTGCATGCACTTTTCATCTATAAATAACTTTTCTCACTGGAACCACATAATTCAGCTAGTTGAGTGCAGGAATGAATCATCATCCCCATCTTTAAAATGAAGAAACTGAGGCTCTGAGAAAGAACAAGTGACTCTCCCTTGGCAGAAGCCAGGATTCTAATACAAGTTTTCTCACTGCTCATCAGAAGGGTCCTTCATTGTACCCTGGTCCAAGAATATAGAGTTTGCAAAGTGAGTGTTGTCTCCCCCATTAGACTGAATTACTCAAGGGCAGAGTGTCTTTTGCCTCTTTTTGTATCCCCAGTGCTTAGCACTGTGCCCGACACATTGTAGATACTTAATAAATGTTTACTAATTGATTGCTGAATGTAGTGATCAAAGCCCCACCAAATCCTGCTTCATTGTCCAGATAAGGTGCTTTCAAAGTGCTTTCATCCTACACCAGAGGGCTCTCTGAAGTAACTGTAAGCTCTCTCTGACTCTCAAAGAGCTGGCTGCTAACCCTAACTGTACCCCCAATACTTTCGTCCGTAGTCTAAGGGTTTGGTGTAGATTTAATCAATCAGATGGTGGCTTGCTATACTGAGCCCCTCAGCCTCCAACTCATCTTAGACTGAGTCCTTTGCTTACAAAGTAAATTATATAAAATTTTAACTCAAATATTAGAAACGAATAAAGCAGACAATGGTTAATTAACGTAGCATGGACACTTCTCCCCAACCTGTATGATACTCCTCAGAGGAGGCGGCAAACCAAAAGCTAAAAACAAGACAGAAAACAACACAGTGGTTCAGTTACTACACTGCCACTTCCACAGGGAGCTAGCAAACAAAGCATTTACCATGATAGCTTTTGACTCATGGCAAAATCCCTAGACTGGATCAGTGTCTAGTCTGCTGTGCTGATTCAGCTATGCAAGGCACTTCTGTTGGTTTGTCTCCATGGTTGAGGGCTGAGTCTACAACAGACCCAATCCAATGTCCTCTTGTCAAGGCAATCTTGACCCTGATCCTCAATCCCAGGTGTATTAGTTACTGTCTCTGCCCTTGTGACCACACCCCCAAGCTCAGTGGGAATTTCTCACTGGCACAGATTTCCTTGACCACCTCAATCTTGCCAACGTGGTAGGAGGGAAAATAGAACCCTCATTGTCTTCTTATATTGAAAAAAGCCTTCGAGCTCAATGATATCCTTGCATCCCAATTCACCTTGTTTCCATATCTCTGTATCATTAAGGGCTGAGATGAGAGAAGTACAGCTACACCAAGCACACACACACACACACACACACACACACACACACACACACACACACACACACATGGATTCATAGGCTTAGAACTAAAATTCCTATCTCAGCGATTGCTGAGTCCAACTCCATTTTACACATAAATAAACTGCATAGTGACTTACACGAGTAAGATATTTAACATGTTGTTGAACTGAAGCCAAAGAGGCCATGGGGTTGGGAGGGTGAGGAGGGAACAAAAATTTATTAAGTGCCTACTATCTACCAGGTACTGTGTTAAACACTTCAGAAATGTCATCTCATTTAATAATCGTAACAACCTTATCATCCCCATTTTACAATTGAGGAAACTGAGGTATATAGAAATTAAATGACTTTCCCAGGGTCACACAACCTATAACTATCTGAGACCACGTTTGAACTCAAGTCTTCTTGACTCTAACTCCAGGGCTCTATTCACTATGCTAGATAGCTGCCTTTAAATATGAGATCATATATCCCAGAGGAGTTTTAGAGGTCTTACTTAGACCTTAGAGGACCACAGAAGACCTTAGAGTTCAATGTCTTCCCTTTTACACATGAGGAAACTAGCATTCAGAGAGATTAAATTATTTACTCGAGGTCCTACAAGTAGTAAGGAACAAAGCAGAGATGGGAATTCAGGTTTTCTGTACTGCAAATTCAGGTCTCTCTTCACAATATAACACATAGATCTGGGAAGTTGTGAAGCTAAAACAAGAAATCAGATCTTCTGAGTCCTGGTTCAAGATTCTTTCAGTTTTTATCACATTATGCCATGAGAGAAGATAATACTAATACTAGCGACAGTAAAAATAATTCAAAAGATCTGATTCCACCACATCAGAGTGCAAACTTTCTTTATGTCAGTAACTTTTCATGAGCTGCTAAGTCCAAAAAGGAAAAACCATCACCTAGTGCTCCATGCTCTGATGATGAGCCTGCCTCTCTGAACTTGGCTAAGCTGTTCCTGGATGAAAGATACACATTTGATTGTTGAGCCCACACCTAAAGCCTTTCCAGCTTAGGAAGGTTTGCCAAGCTTTTGCCCCAAAGGCAAAATTCTCAGGAACTCCACAGTATTTCCATGCCAAGTTGCAGCATCAGAACAGGTCATTGTTGTTCTTCCTGTCCCCATTTGGGGTTTTCTTGGCAAAGATACTAGAGTGGGGGCAGGTAGGTGGCGCAGTGGCTAGAGCACCGGCCCTGAATTCAGGAGGACCTGAGTTCAAATCCGACCTCAGACACATAACACTTACTAGCTGTGTAACCCTGGGTAAGTCACTTAACCCCATTGCCTAACCAAAAAAAAAAAAAGAAAAAAGAAAAAAAGAAAAAGAAAAAGAAAGATACTGGAGTGGTTTGCCATTTCTTTCTCCAGTTCATTTTACAGATGAGGAAACTGAGGCAAACAGGGTGAAGTGACTTATCCAGGGTTATACAGCTAGTAAGTGTCTGAGGCCAGATTTGAACTTGGGAAGATGAGTCTTCCTGAATCCAGGCTTGGCATTCTATCCACTGTGCCACCTAGCTACCCATCAAAATAGGAATTCAGTGAAATTACTAGAACAACAATAATAGTTTATGTGCCATACCAATACTCAAACTTCCAAAGAATTATTTTATAGAATTAGAAAAAATACAAAATTCATCTAGAAGGACAAAAGGTCAAGAATATATAGGGAATCAGTGGGGGGGAAAATGTGAAAGAAGGCAACCTCACAGTACCAGATTTCAAGCTCTATTACAAAGTGGTAATCATCAAAATAATCTGATACTGGCTAAGAAATAGAGTGGTAGACCAGTGGCATAGATTAGGTACACAATACACAGTAGCAAATGAACATAGTAATCTAGTATTTGATAAACTCAAAGATCCAAGTTTTGGGGACAAGAACAAAAATGCTGGAAATACTGGAAAGCAAGTTGGTGGAAACTAGGTATAGACCAACATCTCACACTGTTTACCGAGGTAAGGTCAAAATGAGTACATGATTTAGATATAGAGGTTGATATCATAAGCGAATTACGGGATCATGGAAGATTTTGCCTGTCAGGTCTATGGATAAAGGAAGAATTTATGACCAAAAAAGAGATAGGATCACAGGAAGTAAAATGGATAATTTTGATTACATTAAATTAAGAATTTCTTGCGCAAATTAAACCAGTACAGCCAAGATTAAAAAGGAAACAGAAGTCTGGGGGGTGAGGGGGAATTTTACAGCAAATTTCTCGATAAAGGCCTCATTTCTCAAATATGAGAACTATATAGGGACTATATATAGGGAACTAAGTTAAATTTATAAAAATAAGAGCCATTCCCCAACTGATAAATGGTCAACTGGCAGTTTTCAGAAGAAGAACTCAAAGCTATCTATATAGTTATATGAAAAAATGTTCCCAAATCACTATTGATTAGAGAAATGAAAATTAAAACAACTCCGAGATACTTCCTCATACCTATCAGACTGGCTGACATAATTAAAAAAAAATGAAAATGACAAATGCTAGAGAGTATATGGAAAAATTGGGATACTGATGCACTAACTCATAGAATTGTGAATGAGTTCAATCATTCTGGAAAGCAATTTGGAACTATGCCCAAAGGACTATAAAATTGTGTATATCCTTGGCTCTAGCAATACCACTACTAGATCTTTATCCCAAAGAGAGCAAAGAAAAAGCAAAAGGAACTCTATGTACAAAAACATCAATAGCAGCTCTTTTTGTGGTGGCAAAGAACTGGAAGTTAAGGTGATGCCCATCAATTGGAGAATGACTGAATAAGTTGTGGTATATCATTGTGATGAAATACTAACATGCTACAAGAAATGATGAGCGGGTTGGTTTCAGAAAAACCTGGGAAGATTTATATGAACTAATGCAAAGTGAACTGAGCAGAACCAGGAGAATATTGTACACAGTAATAACAATATTGTAAGGATGATCAACTGTGAAAGATTTAGCTACTCTAATCAATATGATAATCTAAGACAATTCCTAAGGACTCACGATGAAAAATGCTATTCCCCTCCAGAGACAGAATTGAAGAACTCTGAGTAAAGATTGAAGTATAATTTTTTTCACTTTCTGTATTTGTCTTTCTATTTTGTAACATGGCTAATACGTAAATGTGTTTTGCATGACTTCACATGTGTAATTGATACATTGCTGGTCTTCTCAAGGGGTGAGGGAGAGGTGGGAGAAAGGGAGAGAATTTGGAACTCAAATTTTTTTTAAAAAAGAATGTCAAAAATAAATAAATAATAAATGTATTAAAAAAAAAAAAAACTTTCCTCACAGGAACCATATGATTTAGCTAGCAAGTCCAGGAATTATTATCATCATTTCTAAGATTAGGAAATTGAGGTTCTGAGAAGAGAGCAGGTGGTTCTACTTTGGCTACTAAGTACAGAATCTTGAACTTTATGCATGTCTTCCTATTTCATGCCAGAAGGGCTCTTTCCTCTTTATCACTTCTATTCCATAGGACATTGATCTTTCCTAGAAACATGTCTCTAATTGTTACAAATTAACTAGAGGACTGATGATACTATGGATTAGAAACAAAACCAAAGACAAAGGTATTGAGGGGGCAGGTAGGGAATATCAATACTATTTTTTATCCCATTCATCTTTCCCTCCCAAAAAAGAAAAAAAGAAAGCAATATTTTATAGACTCTCTCACCAACACACTTCACTACATACAGCGATATAAGTCAATCAGAGGCTCTTTCTAGCTTTCTTAGTTTCTTCAGGTCCTTTTCAAAACCCACAACTAGATGGGCAACCCATAAGGGTCTCAGAAACCAAGCTTCCCTTCCCAAGACTGGGAGTTTAATTTAAAGCTAATGAATGAAGAAATGCCCAGGAAGCAAGATGGTTCAAGACAAAACACATATCTTTGGAATCAAAGCAGCAGGAGTTATCTGAGACTTTTCCAATAACTTTCCATACAACCTTAAGCAAATTATTTGACTTATCTGGGTCTTTGCTTTGTTATCTACAAAGTTATGGTGTAGTGGGGGAGTCATTGCTCTCTCATGCCCAGCATAAAGTTCTAATTCTCCTTCCACCACTTACTTGATGAGTAGATATCTAATTTATCCTCTCTATCAAAGTTGCTTGATTTGTCTAAAAAAAATTTGTATGACTTATCTCAAGGCAAAAAGCTAAAACAATTTTTGAGGTCTCCTCTGGCTTCAAGATTACACAAGAACATTTATACGCAAGCCTGTTTTACAGATGATAAGTGCAGACATTATGCTAGTCCACAAAAAGTTTTGGATTTTATTTTTACAAGCCCATCCTTAGCATGGGTTGCACCACCGATACCTTTAAGACAGTAAAATAAGTGGTAATTCCCTTTACTGGTAGGCTGTCAGAAATTTTTGTGGTCTCTGGACACATAATCAGGAAGCTGTCATAAGAGGATTCCAAGATAATTTACCACAAAAGGATCTAGAAAGAGCTCTTGGTCTTTGGTGCTGGTCTTATGGTGAAGTGAGTTTCTAGATGAGACATTTTTTTTTTAAAAATCTTCCCTTCATTTCACTTTTTTGGTATCGTCATAAAGTTGACTATCACAATGAAGCTTGACAAAAAAAGAGATTGAACGATTATGAAATCACCAAAAAAAAAAAACCACCCCATGTAAAATAACTATGCTCATCATGTGGAATTGTCAAGGGGAGGGAAGGGGAAACAGAAAAGGAGAGGAGAGGAGAGGAAAGAAGAGAAAGGCCTCCCTTTCAGAAAGGTTTGCATTCAGATCTGGCTTCAGACACTTACTAGCTGTATCTACTCTGGGCAAGTCTTAATCTCTGTCTGTCTCAGTTTTGTTATCTGTAAAATGGGGATAAGAGCACCCATCTCCCAGGCTTGTTGTGAAGATAAAATATTTGTAAAGCACTTGGCGAATCTTAAGGCACACCTGAATGGTAGTTATTATTATTATTACTCCTAAGGTTATTTGGAAAATTCTATAAGCACTGTATAATATGACCTATCATTACTATACTTTACTAATTTTAGAACCACAGGGCTGTAAGGAACTTCTATAGTTGTCTAATCCAATCCTTCCCCAAAGCATAAATGCCATCTATGACACTCTCAGCGTGGGGTCATCTAGCTTTAATTTGCAGACCTCTATTGATGGAGATTTCAATACTCCACAAGGTGGTTTATTACATTATTGGTCAGCTTTCCTGGTTAAGAAGTTTTGCTTATATCTAATTGAAATCTGCCTGCCAGTAGCTTCTTCCTTCCCCTTTCCCCTGATTCTCTTCTCTGGGGCCACGCCAAGCAAATCAAATCCTTGCTCCATGTGAAAGTCTTTCAAATATTTAAAGGCAACTCTCATGTTCTTTCTGTCTTGTCTTGTCTAGGCTACAAATCTTTTCAACCAATTCTCAGAGAGCATGAATTAGGGTTCCCTCACTAGCTCAGTTACTATTCTTCAGATGTACTCTGCTTTGGCAATGTCCCAGAACAAGCCATCATGCTCCATATGTGTTCTGATCGGGGCTCAGTACAAATGGACTAATATTTCCTTTGCTCTGGATATATATTACTATACTTCTATTAATACAGCCTAAAACTGTATTCACTTTTTTGATTGCCAAATCTCAGTGATGACTCATATTGAGCTTGCAGTCCACTAAGACTTTCAGATCATATATATACATATATATGTACATACACACACATATACATATATACATATATATACACATGCATACATATACACATGTATGTATATCTGTATGTGTGTGTTATATATAATATACATATGTATTATATATAATTTTATTTTTCCCAATTATGTTAAAACAATTTTTAATATTTTTTAAAGTTTTGAGTTCCAAATTCTATGCCTCCCTCCCTCCCCTGCCCCTACCTGAGACAATAAGCAATCAGATGTAGGTTAATCTCAGATCTTTTTCATATGAACTTCTTTGAAGCCAAGCCTCTCCCATTCAATATTCATAGTCAATTTTTTTAGAGCTTAGGTCAAGGTTTAATGTAACCTTAGCTATGTTTTCCCAATAAATGAAGAGATGAATGTATTCTAGCAGATATGCCCCATTGCATGAATAGGAATGAATAGAAAAATTAAGTGCATACTATCTATGCCAGGCACTGTGTTAATTACAAGGATATAAATGCCACAAGTAGGATAGTCGAGACCCTCAAAGAGCTTTCGTTTGAATGGTGAAAGACAAAACATAAAAGCAGTCTAGAAGTAAGGTGGCGTGAGAGAGGATATGTGGCACGGCTCAGATATAGCTGCAAAATGTGCTGAAGCCTTATCCTGGGCAATCTAAAGTAAAAGTTCACCTACAGAGCTTAGGGCCCCATGAACATAGTAGACTGGGTTGTTTATTTTTTAACTTTAATTAGATGTTGGACCTATCCATTTTCTGTGTGTGTCACCACCTGTTTTAGTCTGGGCCAGACTCAATCTGATCCAGTACTTTGCTCAGGTAGACTCTGGGTCTAGTTAATGGGGCAGACTTAACATTCCAGACATCCACCAAGTCTGAAGGGCCCTGTCTCCAAGTGGTCAGGCCTCGTATCATTAGATGAATAGGAAGCCACATCAACATGATCTAGGTCTACTAAACAGCAATACCAATGGCAAAGGGTTTGAGCCTTAACCCTCTGGGCCAGTCAAGTCCTGGTGACAATTTCCCGGCTTTTCAGAGAAAGAACTAGCTTAATCTCCATGACCATACAATAAAGTAATACTCACTGTTCAAGAATTACTTCAGCAATACTCATCTTAGGAATATTCCCACCCATGCATCATTGCATCATCTTAGGAAGATTCCCACCCATGGATCATAGCCTCCTTCAAAGTTTTTCTATGATTTTTCTGGAACTGTGATCCTGATAATATTGGTTTAACCCTTCCATGCTCCATGAGAATGAAGTACGAACAAGCTGAACAGTAGATTTGCTTAGAGTCTTGGTCAGAGGCAATATTTAATTCTTTCCCAGCAGGGTCCCCTTAGTGTTGAAAGAACACAATTAGTGCTTCTAACAGTCTTCTGTGAAATGAGACAGCTTGGTACAGCAGAGTGAGTATGCTTCTAGAGCCGGTCTCTGACCTCAAAGAGCTTACAAAGGAGACAATATGCAAACAGCTATGCATTTACAACATATGGAAGGTAAATGGGAAGTAATCTCAGAAGGAAGATAAGACAGGTGCTAGCAGTGGAGGGAAATGCAGAAGCTACATTCTAACCCAACACTTCTACCTTCGAGTTGTACTGTATTAACATCATCTGATTATGTGAGAACAAGAACATTCAAATGCCTCTCCCAGTCCTGTAGGATTTTGTAAAGTGACCCATTCCTTTCTATACAGTATTTCCTTCCCAAATCAAGAGTATTACATGGGCTTCATCTACAATTGCATTTTGCATAAGGAAACCTTCCTCTCTAGGACTCTTAACTGAGTTTTCAAATTCAAGAAATCCATGTAATTAAGTCAGTATTTTTTCCAAAATATCTTGTACTTAAGTAGTGCCATTTTTTAAATCAAGACTTGTTGGTTTTATAACACGAGACAACAGCCTGAAGTAGATAAGAGCTAGTAGTATTATCCTTTCAGATAAGAAATTGGAGGGACAGAGAACCTCTGTCATTTGCTCGGGGTTATCCACTACGTCAGTGGCAGAGCAGAAAATCAGAGCCCCAGCCCCCTAACCACAAGTTTAGTGTAGTTTGATAAGTATTCCAGAATAGGATACCTATTGATTTTACCCTATGATATCTCCCTGAAATTCCATAGCTAATTAAAGTAGTAAACATTTTTTTTTAAATGTACTGACATTTCAGTTTTATATCATCTCTCTCTCTCTCTCTCTTTGTCTCTCTCTCTGTGTGTTTGCTGTTGTTATTCGGTTGTTTCAGCCATGTCCAACACTTCTTGACCTCATTTAGGGATTTCATGGCAAAGATATTAGAGTGGTTTGCCATTTACTCCTCCAGTTAACTTTACAGATGAGGAAACTGAGGCATACAGGGTTAAGTGACTTGCCCAGAGTCACACAGTTAGTAAATGTCTAAGGACAGATTTGAACTTGTCTTCCTGGCTCCAGGCCCATCGCTCTATCCATTGCTCCACCTACACATACATACACACACATTAACACATACATATACACACATATGGAACATATGTGTATATGTTAAATATAGATAAATATATTTACATTATATATGTGTACATACATATATGTGTGCACACGTATAAATAGATATCTATCTATCCCTCCTTCTCCTTTACCCAGAAAGCCATTATTTATAACAAAGAATAAAAAACAAAGAGGGGAAAAAAGTAGTTTAGCAATTCTAACCAATACATCATTCAAGTCCAACAGTCTGTAATTCCACTTCCATAGTTCTCCACCTCTGCAAGGAAAAGAGAAGGTACATTTTCATATCTTCTTTTGGGTCCAGCTTAGCTATTATAATTTCCCAGTATTCAGGTTTTTTTTAAGGCAATTGGGGTTAAGTGACTTGCCCAGGGTCACACAGCTGGTAAGTGACAAGTGTTTGGTCTGAGGCAAGATTTGAACTCAGGTCCTCCTGACTTCAGGGCCAGCATTCAGTTTTAATTGCTATTTTTTTCCCATTTATATTATCATAGTCATTGTGAATATTGTTCTCCTGGTTCTACTTGCTTCATCCTGTATCAGGTCATCAACATCTTCCCATAACTCCCTGCATTCACCATTTCTTCTAGAGTAGCAATATTCCATTACATTTATACATCATAATTTGTTTAGCCACTCCTCACTCCTCAACTGATGTGCATCTACTTTGTTTTTGGCTTTTTGCTATCACAAAAAAAATGCTGCTAGAAATATTTTGGTGCACATTAAAGCTTTCTTTCTATCTCTGATCTCTTTTGAGGTATATACTTAGTAAGATTTCTGGGTCAAAAGATATGAACATTTTAGTAACAATCAGTATAATTCCAGAATGCTTTCCAGAATGGGAAACAAACATCTATGAAGTATTTGTTTAGCATTTTATAGAGCTTTAAGTTTGCAAAGCACTTTACAAATATCTCATTTTATCTTCACAAACACCTTGGGAGATAGGTACTATTGTTATCTCCATTTTACATATGAAGAAACTGAGGCAGAAAGAAGTAAAGTGACTTGTCCAGGGTCACATAGTTAGTAAATGTCTGAGCACAAAGTTGAACTCAGGTCTTCCTGACTCCACTATGCCATCTAGTTGGCTTAAAGCACTGCTAGCACGCAAATAACTTGTTCTAAGCCTGGAGATCTAAGAGACAAACAGACAGACACTTAGGCAGACAGAAAATAAAATAGTTCAATCTTTGTGGAACTGACATTCTACTCATTCTACTGGGGGAAGTATGTCATTAACATCACCAGTTTGACCTTTGGAACAACATCCCTCTTACTTTTCAAAGAATATATTATTCCTACTTAGAAAAGAATTCTCTATTTTATAAAAACTACTGGGAAAACCAGAAAGCAGTATGGCAGAAATTAGATTTAGATCAACATACACACACATACACACACATACACACATCAAAATGGATACATGACTTTAAGATTAAAGATAATACCACTAAATAATTAGATCATGTATCTCTCACAGCTATGGATAGGAGATACACTCTCAACCAAACAAGGAATTGAGGTAATTACAAAAGATAAAATAGAAAACTTTGATTACATGAAACTGAAAAGCTTCTACACAAAATTAACACATCTAGGGTAAGAAGGGAAGTGATCTAATGGGGAAAAAAATCTTTGTATCAAATTTCTCATGTGAGTTAGTTATTCAAGATATATGGACAACTAACATCTATGTGTATATAAAACCAAAAATCATTTCCCAATGAATAAGTAATCAGAGAACATGAACAAAGAGTTCTCAAATGAATTGAAAGCTATTAACAACCATATGAAAGAATGCTCTAAATCAGAGAAATGCAAATCAAAATAACCCGGAGGTTTTACCTCACACCCTGAAAATTAGCAAAGATGACAAAAAATAGGAAAAGTCAATGTTGGTGGGATCATGGGAAGATAGGCACACTAGTATATTGTTGAAGGAGCTGTGAATCAGTACAACTGTTTTAGAAAGCAATTGGAATTATGAAAATAAAGTGACTAAAATGTCTATAACTTCTGACCCAGTTATCTCCCTATTGTGCTTATTCCCCAAGGAGGTCACTAATGAAAAGAAAGCCTCCATATATTAAAAATATTTCAGGGCAGTAAGGTGGCACAGTGGATAGAGCACCGACTCTGGATTCAGGAGGACCTGAGTTCAAATCCAACCTCAGACACATAACACTTACTAGCTGTGTGACCTTGGGTAAGTCACTTAACTCCATTGCCTAATCAAAAAAAAAAATTCAATAGCACTTTTTGTGGTAGCAAAGAATTGGGACCAAATTAGATAACCATCTATTGGGGAAAGACCAAACAAATTGTGGTAAATGAATGTACCGCAATGGAATATTACTGTGCTATGAGAAATGATGAAATTGATGAATATAGAAAAGTAAGGAAAGACTTACCCAGTCTGATGAAGAATGAAGCAGAGCCAAATATATGTGTGTGTGTATATATATATATATACAAACATATATATAATGTATACATACATATATGTATGTCTGTGTATACACACACACACACACACACACACACAATGATTACAACAATGTAAATGCAACGAACAACCACAAAACAACCAAAAGTGAATTTGCAAAATCAAAATCATTTCTTTTTGTTTGTGCTTGTGTCCCTCATGCTTAGCACCATGCCTGCAACAGAGTAAGCATTTAATAAATTATGGTTTCCTTCTGTACAAAGAACAGATATGGCCCCAAAGAAGAGATATGGAAATATACTCCCTACCCCAGTCCTTTGCAGAGGTGAAAGGTACATAGATGTGGTATATCATATATATTTTCATGCTTTTTTGATGTATTGATTGATTTACCTGATTTTTTCCCCCTCTACGTCTTCTTTCTTTTTTTTTTTTCTTCTTTAAAAATATTATTTGTTGGGGCAGCTAGGTGGTGCAGTGGATAAAGCAACGGCCCTGGAGTCAGGAGGACCCGAGTTCAAATTTGACCTCAGACCAAACACTTGACACTTACTAGCTGTGTGACCCTGGGCAAGTCACTTAATCCCAACTGCCTTTAAAAAATATATATTATTTGTTTTGGGATGTTCTTCAGAAGAGGTCTGGGGAGGGATGCTGGGAGAATTTCTGGTACACTATGATAGTTGTCTCTACAGCAATCATCTTATAGTACTTTTCCCCCTTTAGTAGATTGCTATATCCTTGGATGAAAAAGAAAGAATGTTGGATCCTTTTCTTTTATACATGTGGACTGCTCAAGAAAGTGGAAGAATAGCATTTGCAAAGTGGAGAAGAATAGCAATGAAAGATTAAGGAATTGGTTTAGAAATAAAGCACATGGTGGGGGGGGCATATGAAAAAAGTTTAGTTGCATAGATTCCACTAAAAAAAAAAATTCCAAAGCAACTCTAGTCAACTTGTCTTAACTGTATTCTTGTGCCTCTTCACACTCCTGGACCAAAAAAATGGTGGAGAAAGGAGAGTGTTGGGGTCCAGTGAAAAAGCCTGGGACAAGTAAACAACCCCTAGTACCATTTATAAAGACACTTCTCACTACATTCCTCTGGCACACAACCCTCTGGCCAAAGCTATCCTCTTCCAGGAGGAGTTTCAAGTTCATCAGAGTACGGGAAATGAGGAGTTGCCTGAATTTCTGTTGACTAGTGCCCAGGGCAGAGCAAGGATGAAAAGTATAAGTCAGAGGAGGAGGAGGAGGAGGAGGAGGAGGAGGAGGAGGAATTTTACTCCTGAAGAAAATATGCTGTTTGAGAGCTGTGAAATGTCATTGGCAGGGAGCCCATTACCCTTAAGAAAATGCAAAGTATGTGCACTACAGACAAAGGCAGTGAATTGTAAACATGATGCGATAACTCTTTCAAGTGAGAGAGGGGTTGTATTTACCTAACAGAGACACTGGGCTACCCAGCATTACCTCGGAAGAAGGAAATGTCTCTAACACCTTTGCATCTTGAGTACTTACCACATACCACAGAGCTCTATCATGGCCCCTTAACATGCATAGCGGTCACTGAAAGGTAACCAATTCAGCAAATGCATTCATGTGGGTAATGTTTTTGGGTGACTTCTGGATGGTAATTCCGCATTCAACAACAAGAGCAATAGCTCAACACATTTTTTTTTAAATTAAACTCCTTATATGAAAAGCACTGTGCCAAGTGCTAAGGGAGGCAGTTTGCATGGCACTTTTTTTTTTTTAACATGAGTTAGTTTCCTTCTCTGCTCTATGTGCCTGAAATCAGGAAGACCTAAGTTGAAATCTGGCCTCAGACTAACTATGTGACCCTGGGTAAGTCACTTAACCCCTGTTTGTCTCAGTTTCCTATTCCATAAAATAGGAATATGGCAGCTAGGTGAATACAGCACCAAGCCTGGAGTCAGGAAGACCTCAATTCAAATCTGGCCTCAGACACTTACTAGCTGTGTGACCCTGGGCAAGTCACTTATCCCTGTTGGCCTCAGTTTCCTCATCTGTAAAATGAGCTGGAGAAGGAAATGGCAAATTACTCTAGTATCTTTTCCAAGAAAGCTCCAAATGGGATCATGAAGACTCAGACATGACCAAAACAACTGAACCACAACAAAAATGGGGATAATAATAACACCTATCTCTCAGGGTTGCTGTGAGATCACATGAAATAATCATTGTGAAGTGCTTAGCACAGTGCCTGTCATATAATTATATAAAAACTGGTACGTAGCATAATAAAACTGACATTTACTAAATGGCCAGGCAACCTGAAATTGGGGAAAGAATGCTGATGGGAGAGAGGACTTGAATCCAAATCCTGCCTCTGTTTCCTAGTTCAGTGACTCTTGGCATTTAGAAAGACAGTGTGGTGCAGTGGGTAGTATCTTGAAGCCAGAGTCAGGAAGACTAGGACTCATGTCCTGCACCGGATACTTACTAGCATGTTACCCTGAGCAAGTCACTTAATTCTGGCCTCATCTGTAAAATGAGGGCATTAGAGGTTAGCTTAAGTTTATGATCCTATCTCTCAATCTATTCCCTTGTTTGTAAAATGGGGATGAAGATAATATTTATACTATCTATTTTACATGATTATTGTGAGGAAAGAGTTTTGTAAAAGCTCAAAGGACTGGAGAACCCTGAATTGTTTTATTATTATTATGATTATGATTATGATTATTACTATTATTATTATTATTATTAACCTCCCAAACAATTAGAGACAGTAAATGAAGTCTTTTTTATATGAATAATATAGAAAGCTTCAACTTGAGATGCAGAGGTCACAGGTCTTTGATCAAAGATCTTCAATCAGATCTTTGCTAGAAAAATAATACAGCCACTCATAGATGGTGAGACATGATTCTGGAATATGTCCTAGACCAGGGATGGGGAACCTGCAGCCTTAAGGTCACGTATGGCCTTGTAGGCCTTTTGACTAAATCCAAATTTTACAGAACCAAGATCTGTTTGGATTCAGTCAAAAGACCACAAGACCTAGAAGACCACCACATATGACCTTAGTTCCCCACCCCTGCTCTAGATAAATTCACAATGTGACAGAAGGATAAACTGAGATGTCCTTTCTAGTCTTGCTTAATTCAGTTCTGGCAAACAGGGCAGGATTGGACAAAGAGGACAGAGTGGACAGAGGCCTTGGTGGAACTGAAAATAAAATGATAGGACACAGAAGAACAAAGGAAAGAAAGAGAATAAGCCAGGTGATCACTTGCCAAGAGACGTTGTAGATGGGATTCCTGAATTGTGTTGGGGAGAGCCTTCAACAGAAGAAGGTGGTTAAAGTACTTTCCCTGATCTATGATTACAAGACTGTAGGCCAGCCAGGAAAAAAAATGACATTCCAGAATATGGATTCAAATAAATGAAGCTGAGGAAGGGCCTGAGGAGAGCAAAGAGAAAGAGATTAAAGTCTGGGCCAGCTGGATCTTCTCTCAACCAAAGTTGTTTTTCTCTGAAAGATGTGCCCTGCAGAGGAAACTGACAAAAGAGACTTTGCTCTTTGACAGTCAGCCCAAGTCCCAAAGGAGAGAAGAGTTCTAGGGCACACTGTTGAACAGTTTCTCCAGCAAGAGAGGTTGGTCTGTGTGAATCAGCGGCTGTGTAGGTCTCAATGAATAGACAAGAGAGAAGCAATGAAAGATGGGAATGGAGTCTTGGTGCTATGGTTGAGCCTGAGGCTGGGTTGGGGCTGGGAGAGCAGTTCTCTTCTTTGCTATAACCTTAGAGAAGGGTCCTTAGCAGCTGACTAACTTGTTCAGCTGTTTTCAGTTGTATCTGATTCTTCATGACCCCATTTGGGGTTTTCTTGGCAGAGATAATAGAGAATTTGCTCTTTCCTTTTCCAGCTCATTTTACAGATAAGGAAACTGAGGCAAATAGGATTAAGGGACTTGCCCAGGGTCACACAATTAGTAAGTGCCTGAGGCCAGATTTTAACTCAGGAAGATGTATCTTCCTGACTCCCAGCCTGGCACTCTACCCACTGCACCACCTAGCTGCCCTCTGACTAACTTATAGTACTAGTAATAGTTTTGTTTTACTTTTTTGTTTAATGGTGCTGGTGGTGGAAACAGTTACAGGAAAAAAAGTAGCAGTGACTAGAAAAGAAAAAGGATGGTAAGGGGACAATAGTAATGGTGGCAGGGATGACAAGAAACAGTATGGACAAGATTCCCCTCTCCCCAAGAGAAATGGAAGGGTGCATATCCATTTTGCTAACGTATATTAGTGGAAGATAGTCCTTAATGAATGGAATTTCATCCTATTGTTTAAAGGCAACCCTTCTAGATCACAAAGGCTACTTCTACGAACAAAAATACCAAGGAGTAAAATAGTCAATCTGGAAGTTCCATAGGCTACACAGATGATTGTACCTATCATACAGAACTCAGGAAAAGTAAGCTAAGTAAGGAAAAGGCAATCAGCTTTCAAGAGGGCCTAGGAAAGAGCAGGACACACTGATTAAAGACATCATAATACTAACATTTAACAATTATATAGTACTTTAAAGTTTGCAAAGTACTTTACCTGGGTTATATCATTTGACCCTTACAACAACCCTATAAAGAAGGTGCCTTTATTATTCCCATTCTATAGATGAGGGAACTAAAGAAAGGAGAGACTAAACGATTTTCCCAGGGTCACAGTCAGTAAGTATCTGAGGGAGGATCTGAAGTCAGGTCTTTCTGACTGCCAGCCCAGCACTCTAGCTGGGGTTGGGGGGGGGGGGGGTGACGGCTGAAGTAGGGAAAAGGGGATGGAGAAGGACTTAAGACATATCTTCAAGCAAAAGAAAAATTATAATTATACTGAGCTGTTATGCTCTATCTCCACAAGACCAAACAAGAGAAGTAGGCTTATGTTGAAACAAGGGAAAACTTAGTTAGACATAAAGAGGAACTTTTTTTGACTCTAGCAGTGATATTGTTGGTTTCTAAGAAAGGTTGTGTACTCTTCATCCTTGGAAATCTCTGAAAATATGATTAGAGGGCTGGAGTAACAAATGTTTGTTGGATTGGATTGGATTGGATTGGATTGGATTGGATTGGATTGGAGTAAGCACCGTTCTGTCTGTAGCAAGGAGCAAAGGCCAGCTGACCTCTTCTGGTTCTTTCCAGCTCTATGATTTTATTCAATTTTCTTCTTCTTATCTCCTAAATGTGCTTGTAATAACCTGCCCTCTTGCTGGCACCTTCTTGTAAATGAGATGCCTATCTCAAGAGTTTATCCCAGTTAAATAAACGGAATTCAATAAAACCCATCCTGGGTTATCCCACATGGGAGAATGATTACCCCAGTAACATGCTACTGAGGCTACTGTTACCTAATGTAACAGATGCATTAGCTTCTCGTCTAGGCTTGAGTTATGCTGTGTTACTGTATATCTGAGATAAGAGCATGTCTGGAGTCTGTTGAGTGTTATCACATAATACACAGTGACTTTTTTATTGAAGGAGTTCTCCAAGTCTCTCTGAACTGGTGCAGGTTTTATTGAAACTAATTCAGAGGTTAAAAAAAATTTAAAGATAAATGTTAACCTGAAAACAAAATAAGTCATGAGGTTATTCTCTCACAGCCAACTGGTAATCTCTATAATAATTCATTAAACCAGACTGCCCTGCACTGCATTAAATACAAGCCTAAAGGCAGTTACAGGTCTGTTAAACCCATACCAACCAAAATGAGCAGTGGGTTTGTTTTTTGTCTTTTTAAATGCTTAAAATCCCCTATACTTCAGTTTCTTCCTTTGTCAAAAGAGGAGAGTGGAACAGAGAATCTAGATGTCTCTTTTAGCACTAGGAAAATAGAATTTAGAGCTGAAAGACCTCTGGGACATCGTCTATTCCAGGAGTTCCCCCAACCCTTTCCAGCCCCTAGGCTCTTTGGCTTTCATTTGTAGATGAAAAGAAGTCAATTCTAGAGTTTAGTGTTTATGTATATGCATATAAGAGATAAAATATTTTAATATCAATTAGGAAAGTCATTTACCAAATATTCCCATACTCCCCTCACAAGCTTCTTATACTACCTGGGGGTATGTATATACCACATTAGAAATGCCTTATAGGGGTTTCATACATCACCCTCATTTTATAGCTGTGGATATTGAGACTCTAAGATGACTTAACCAAAATCACTTATGTAGTAGTGGTAGATAGGACTCAAACCCATGTTCTCTGATTCCAAATGCAGTATTCTTTCCATTAGACCACACTGTCCCCAAGACTCTATAAGCCTTTGTCACACAGTCTTTTGCTAATTACAGTCAGGGGTCTCTCAGATCTGGTATGTTGGGGATGAAGTGTACAAAACTTCCCCAAAACCGATGCTCGAAGGAGGAAAGCTACAGGATGACTGAGAATGTGAGCAAGCTTCTTCATTTTTTTCTTTTACCAAAATCATCACAAAACTCCATTTTTTTTCTGGCTGGATTTAATTTTCTGGTTTATTTTTATTCATTTCATCAAATATTTCCATTTGCATGAAAAAATAATTTTTTTAATGATCTTTGTTAAAATTTTGAGTTCCAGATTCTCTTCCCTCCTAAACCTCCCCCTCCTTGAGAAAGCAAGCAATTTGATATTGATTATACATACGAAGTCATGCAAAATATATTTCACTATTTGCCATGTTGCAAAAGAAAACACAAACAAAATATAACAATAACAATAGAGAAGGTTCAAAAAATGTTTCAATATGCATTCAGAATTCATCAGTTTTTTTCTCTGGAGATGGATAGTATTTTTTACCATGGGTCCTTTGGAATTGTCTTCATTGTCTTGATCAAAGTAGCTAAGTCTTTCACAGTTCATCATACTTACAATATTGCTGATACTGTGTATAATGTTCTCTTGGCTCTGCTCACTTCACTCTGCATCAATTCACATAAGTCTTCCAAGGTTTTTCTGAAATCATCCTGCTCATCAATTTCTTATAGCACAATAGTATTCCACCACAATCATACACCACAACTTATTCAGCAATTCCTCAATTGATAGAGCATCCCCTCAATTTCTAATTCTTTGCCACCACAAAAAGAGCTGCTATAAATATTTTTGTACATCTAGGTCCTTTTTTCCTTTTCCATGATCTCTTTGGGATACAGACCTAGAAGTGGTATCACTGGTACAGTGGGCATGCACAGTTTTATAGACCTTTAGGCATAGTTCCAAATTATCCTCCAAAGTGGCTGGACTAGCTCACAACTCCAACAGTGTATTAATGTCCCAATATTTCTACATCCCCTCCAGCATTTGCCATTTTCTTTTTCTGTCATGTTAGCCAATCTGATAGCATACAACTCTTTCTTCTCAGGATTTTCTTTCTCAGATTTCTCAGGAGTCATTTCTTTGGCAAATTTGCAGCCCAATGGCTATTTTGTTTATATATTTTGGATTCCGACCTAGACCTGGAAGGAGTTTTAAATATCATGTCCAACATTTTCATCTTACAGATGAGGGTACTGTAGAGAGTAAAAATGACACTGAAGCACAGTGTTCTCCGGGGCAAAATATCATTTTATTAACAGTGATACATATACTGTTAATAAAATGTTCTCACTGGCACCTAAGCAAGAAGCCAGGACCTGAGCAAGATCAATTTATTAGAGTTACAGTAACCAATAAATTTAGGTCAGTGGTCTCTCTTTAGATGACCAAAGACCTGGAGTGAGGGTCTACAGGGTCTTCTAAGTGTGTCTTCCTTCTGATTGGCCCATCTGATTGGTACATCATTTGGACCTCCCCTGGCAAAGGCAAGGCAATCTTGATTGATTGACATTTTAATGAGGTGAATGAGAGTTACCTCAACTCCTCCCAGTTACTTCACGGTTGGGAGGTGGGAGTGAACCTCAGATTATAGGATTAATCTACGGGGGTGGGGGGGGTTGGCCTTCAGGTGTGGTTGATCATGATCCTCTTTGGCAATTAAGGAATGCTAACTGCTTTTTGAGACCTAGCTACCTCTAGTAATCTTGACTAGAAAAAACATATCTCAATCAAGTTTCCCTACTCTACCCTCCACCACCCCCATCCACTCTCAACCCGCTCCCCCACCTTTGACCTCCCCCTTGGAGACCAAGTCACCTCTAACTTTGAAAAGAAGCCAAGATACTAGAGTGGTCCCCTGGGGAGGGTCTACCCCAAGCTGGTTCTCTGTTTATAGGGTAAATAGAATAGGGAGTCCCACTTTCAACTGGTTAAGGAGTAGATGCCCCAGGGGCTAGGAGAGATCCTCTTCTTCAACCACACCTTAATTTGGACCAGGAGAGGTCTCCTTTTGAGCTCGACTGAGAGAGGGGGTTCTGACAAAATGGGGAAAAGGAAGGATTACAGAGTAATAGTAATTATCGAATGATACAGCATAACATTAATTTTCCTCAGTACCGAAGCCCAGAAAAGTAATTCTCTCAAGGTCTCATAGGTAGTAAGAGGCAGAGCCAAGATTTGATGTTGGGCCCTGTGGCTCTAAATGTAGTTCTCCTCCCACTGTACCTCTAGCATGGGTATGGGATTGGAAGTAGCTGAAGCACTGTCCTGGGGAGGGGGAGACAGAGACCTTGGGGCACTAGGAGGCTGCTGGTGTAGGTGGGAGAGACAGGAAGGAGGATGCACCTGGAATTAGGAGCTCATCTCAGCCTGGCATCTGGTAGCTTCCTCATTTAGCAGAAAAGTCTTTTAACTAGGTGCTAAACTCACATACTCACCTAGAAATCACAACACTTGAAAATCAGAAGAGATCTCAGAAGTCATCAAGTCAGACTAAAAAGGAATCCCTACTTAGCACATATCTGACAAGTGGCCATGCAATCTTTTTGAAGACCTCTTGAAGATGGAGAGTCCACTACCTTTAGAGGTAATCACTTAATAAGCATTCATTAAGTACCTCCTTAAGGCAGCTAGGTGGCTAAGTGGATAGATTGTCCTACCTAGAGTCAGAAAAACTCATTTAAAGGAGTTCAGATCTGGTCTCAGACACTTACTAGCTCTGTAATCCTAGGCAAGACATTTAACCCTGTTTGCCTCAGTTCCCCACCTAATGAGCTGAAGAAGGAAATGGTAAAGCACTCCAATATCACTGCCAAGAAAACCCCCAAAAACGGGTCACAAAGAGGGGGACTTGATTCAATAACAAAATGCTTCTATTAATGCAGCCCAAGATCACAGGACCTCTTTTGGTTCTCCTATCACAGGACTCCTATTGAATGTCCAATAAAAGTCCATCTTTTTCAGATAAACTGTTTTATAAACATACCTCTCCATTTTAAACTGTTGACTAGGAAGTCAGTGCCCTCTCAATTGAATGTCCTTTAAATTCAGTACATTGAGGCAAAACCCTAGTTGTCCCCCTCCCCAATAATGACTGTGTACAAAGTACTTTGCTCACAACTGGTATAAATATTATGTTCATTTTACACATGAGGAAACCAAGGTACTCAGAGATTAAATGTCCTGCCCATGTGCACACAGCTGTGCTGTATCGCACTTGGAGTTGTGCCATCCTGCCTCTCATCTGTAAACTAGGAATAATGCCTTTAGCACCTACCTCACATGGGCTGTTGTAAGGACCAAATGAAATCACAAAAAATACAGAATCACATAAATGAAACCAATAAAGATGAATTTATTATCTGATATTTGGCAAATGTAATCCCCCCAAAAAAGCTTTTCATAAACAAGGAAAACTAGAAGACCTGGAGTAACAAGGCAAATTTGGCATTGTTGATCATTGAGACTTGGGGCATTCAAATCCCACGAATGAAATATTGTTCTGGATTTTTATGGATTATTCAAGAAACAGAGGAAAATGGGGAGCAGAAGTAGTAGATTAAGAAATATCCTCATGTGAAGAATTCAAGAAGCACGAAGAAGATTATGAGAAACAGATGTAATTTTGCCTTTAGAGTATACCACAGACCACCTAAACAGAAAGAAGAAATAGATGAGGGATTCAAGAAATTATAAGCCTGACCCAGAGACGTGATATAATAGCAATGGGGGATTGTAATCACCCAGACATCTGCTAGAGTTTTAACTCTCTATGCCAGCAAAGCTGAATAGCAAAGAATTTTTTTTTCTGAAACCAGATTTGATTTATCATGAAAATACATAAAACAGACTGGATCCATTAAGGATCAGAGTACACAAAACACTTGGGAACGATCCTCTTCGGCTTGCAGTATGGAAGGTGAGTTTCAAATGAGTGAGCACTGACTCTTTCCTTCATCAAGTGAGTGATGCTTATCTTCTGCCAAAGGAAGTCTGGAAATCAAAGGACTCCTCCACTGGAGAAATGCTCAGAGAGATGAATAGCAGCAAGCACAAAGATGAGAGTTGACCGGACAGATAGCCATGAGGCCAGCTTTTGTTCCTGGAAGTGGTGGGCCTGGGGAAAAGATGGGTGTGACAAGCTCTGTGAATGAAATAGGGTTGAATCTATAAATGAGGGAGCGCTTGACAACATTGTAAAAGAGGAGAGTGCCAGCAGTGTGCTCCAGGTATACCCCAACCCTTGGTACAGGGTCTTTCATTTGATAGTTTAATTGTCCAGGATAGGTTTGGAAATAGTAATTATTTCCCTTCTTCACACAGCAAAGCAGGAACACGGAGGCAAAGGAGTCTAGGCTACTTCCTCTCAAGTACGCTGTACGGACCCCCAGTCCCCACTGAGGTACTTGTGCCACATCCACCTCCCAGTACTGTCTGCCAGAGCTGAAGGCCTGCTCAGCAGAGACAAAATGACAAGCAAAGTTCTCAGGATGGTCAGGATTCATCCCCCAGCCTTCTCCAGCCCTCATACTCTTCAGATCCTCAGAAACAATCACATAGGAACTGGCTGATTGAGGATTCACTCTGATGTCCACTCTGAATTTGTTGAGGATATCCATCATCCCAGTAATGGGGTGCTCCATCAGGTCTGGGATGACAGCCTTGGGCCTTTGGGAGAACACTGACTTACTCCTTCCCAACAGCTCCCTGAAATCCTTCAGCAGCTCAATAGTGGGTTTGTGTCTTGATTCTCGCAAGTCGGACATGATTTCCCAAAGGTTATGTATATGCTGAGATACCCTGTCCTTGCTGGTCCTTTGCTCTTCCTTCAGCCTTTCCAGACATTGAAGTTCTTCCTCCATCAGGAAGTGGTGCAGGTTGTAATATTCTCCCATAATCATCTGATTCCAGTCAACTAAAGGTCTCTCCATCTCCTTCTTGACCTGAGAAAGAAGTTTCTTGGCTTCCTCAAAATCCTTCCCCACACGATTCAGAATCCCCTGGAGTTTCCTCCTGTAGTTGTGAGCAGCTTCTGCCACAGGAGAGAGTGTGTGAGCTTCATGCTCTGGAGTCTGGCTGCAGAGGACACAGAGGGCTGTCTGGTCCTCCTCACAAAAGAGCTTGAGGACTTTCTGGTGAATAGGACATTGGTTCTGCTCTTCAGTGCTCTGCAGAAAGTGGGAGCTGAGCTGCCTCACCTTGTCCGTCAATTTTTCCAGTGTCACATTGAGTTCTGGGAGTTTTCTGGTCTGGCAAACTAGCCTGCATTCAGGACAAGAGAAAGGTGAGGTGCCAGCTCTCCAGCTCCAGGAGAGACATGCTCTGCAAAAGCTGTGCCCACAGTCAATGGTAACTGGCTGAGAAAAGTAGATCCTGCAGATTCCACACATGATTTCACTCTGCATTTTCAGGACGAGATTCACAGCAGCAGCCATTTCTTCTCTCTGAAAAGGTAACCAATGCTTCATTCCCTCACTCCACACCCCTGGAACTTTCCCTTCCCTCTGTGGATGTGGAATTCAATTCTCCAAGTTAATGTCAAATGCCCTAGGAGGACTCTTACCTCTCTCAGGAGCTTCTTTCCTGCAGCAACTGAAATCGAAGAGAATTCAGTTCCACTCAAGGAAATGTTTCTGATCAGAATGATCCTCCTCTATTATAGAATGGAGCACCACCCCTGTAGCACCTCCCTGATGAGATGAGAGTTTGCCTTGCCTTGAATGCTTAAATTCAACAAGTTAATGCTTCTGGTTGGTTGACTTCTAAGGATTGACAGCTTTCACAATGCAGAGCCCCTCTTTTCATGAGTAGTCCCAGCCTTGCTTGAAATAGAATGCCCTTCTTTTCACCTTTCATTACAAAAGGTTGACAGCATATTGTAATTTCTGCCTCTGAAGCTTCCTGGCTTTGCAATCCTCTTCCTTATTTCCCACCCGGCTGTACTCCATTGGGATTTATCTGACTGACTTTTCCACTGAGCCCTCCAGCTAGGGTTTGGGGATACCAGTCTCTCCTGGTTCTCCTCCTACCTATCTGCACCCTCCTGCTCAGTCTCCCTTTATGAATCATCATCCAAATCCTGCCTTCTAGTGGTAGGTATCCTTCAGGTATGAGGATAATTTCTTGACTTAATGCATCCTGCAAAACATGAATGATTTTAAAAAGGGAAATTCTATTGTAGATCTGATTCTCAATAATAGGAAGGAACTGGTTACTGGACTGGAAATAATTGAAACTTGGGGACAAGTGACCACTGACTCTTAGAGTTAGTGACCAGAATGGATACCTGGGCACTTGGACATGCACCTTAGATTTCAGAAGATCAGACTTCAATGTGCTTGGAGAAAAGATACTATTGGGGAAGTCAGCCCAAGAGGGATGGTAAATTCATAAGAATGAAATTCTGAGGACACAAAGGGAAATCCCAATGAGGAGAAAAGGGAAGAATTATCTGAAAAGACAGAAGTGTATGTACAGGAAACTCAACACTTTCCAGCTAACTGTACTCCTGGATTTCACCAGAATCTCATCATCCTACAAGATCACATCAACCCATAAAGTCCCACCTCTTTGATATCCCACTGTCTCTAAGGCCCCTCTCAGTTTCCCTCTACTTGGAGAAGGTAGAGGATAAAGGGTGGAGAGCTCCTCCCAAATCCTCTACTTGAGGGAGATGCACAGGGCAGCCATCTCATAGTTTCCCACAATTTCCCATCTGAATACATTCCTCTGGACTTTATCATAGTGTTCCTTTGATGTCCCCACTTTTTAGTTTCTTTTTATGTGTTATTTCCCCCATTGGATTGTGAGCTCCTTGAGGGCAGGAACTTTCTTTTACCTTTCTTTTATCCCCAGTACTGAGCACAGTCCTTGACTTGGAGCAGGTGTTTAATAAATTTGTATTGACTGACTGACAGCCTAATTAGACTTTTCTGTACAGACTTTTTCTGTATAGACTTTTCTATGTACAGAAGACGGAAACAAAGTCAGGTAATAGAAGAAGAAATGGAAAGTTAGCCAATGACCCCCTAAGAACAGTATTAAGACTGCTTAAAAATGCAGAATGAGCTTAGGCTGGAAAAGCTAAAGACAACAAAAAGGACATTGGGTGGGAGAGGGAGAAGGGACTGTCAGTTCTATTGATGGAAAGCTGAGTTTCATCACTAGGTGGTGCTGCTGGTCACTATACTGATCCTTTCCAAGAGGAATGCCAAAAGTTTTCCAATCCCATTAAGACCTAGGCAGTTAAGCATCTCCACCCCACTTAGGAAAGTGCTGACAGGAATGACTTTTTATCACCCAACTTCTGCCCTTCTGTAGTACATCTCTAGTTTGTCATCTATGGGGTGTGGATTATTATGGATTTATCCCATTAGAAACAATTTTTGGACACCCACCTCTGGCAAATCTTGCCCCTTCCAGGACCTACTATATGTCAATGAGTCCTAGTGACATGACCTTGCTGTAATGAACTCCCTCCTTATGGTGAATGGATGGGACATGTATGTATATTGTACACAATATTTACTCTAAGCATGGGAATAAAAGAAGCAATGAACAATACATGATAAAAAGTCTACTGCTCAGTTGCACACCCTATAGGCTTAGCAGAAATGCACAATTCCATTTGCTTCACTCCCAGAGCCACTCCAAATAAGCAAAGGAGTATGGACCACGCAACATTATTCATGACAAATCTTTGATTCAAGCATCCAGTGGAGCTCATAATGATTTGGTTAAAGACATAGATCAAATCTACAGATGACGAAAAGATGAAATAGATAGCTAACTGACTGAATGATAGAGTAAAGATCTAAAATTATCTTGACAGGAGAGAATCAGGCTGAATCTAATCAGGATGAAATTCAATAGGGATAAGAGTAAAGGCTTCCACTTTAGTTGAAAAAATCAACTTTCCAAGTACAAGACTGGGAGGCACAGTTAGATACTGGTTATTCTGTCTAATCAGCTTTGTCCATTCTCAACTACAATGTCAGATAATTGGCCAACAAACATTTATTGTTTACTATGTACCAGGCACCAGGCTAAGCATTGGGGATACAAAAAGAGGCAAAAGACAGACAAACTTTGAACTCAAGGAGCTTATAATTACAGCCTCCAGTAATATTCAATTTCTCTACATAGATATAGAATACAAAGTAACCCGAGGTAGCAGTAAAAATAGTAAGAATTTAGCTAGATGGGAGCTGTAAAATAAGGATGAAAAGCAAGGCTGTAAAATAGGGGAGAGGGTCACACAGAACTTGTCTAACAATTGCTTGGTGCGGAACATAGCTGAGAAGGAAAGCAATCTCAGGTATGGGGCTCAGGTAAGAGTAATGATCATTGCTCCTTCAAACTGGAAAAGCTCACCATTTAGAGTCACTGCTATTGTTGGAACTCAAAATGGATCTCTTTAGGGGACAAAGAGAGGCCAAGAAGAGATAGCTCAACTGCAACAGCTATTGGGTCTGATTTTTCATTACATCTCTTTCTTTCCTTTAACCTTTATTTTTCACTATTATCTATGTTTTCTCGTATTTTTATTTTGTTAAATATTCCCCAATTACATTTTCAAAATTTTAATTATTTTAATTTTTGAAATAAAAAAGCATTTCCATAACATAGAACAACAAACAAGATGATTGCACATGAAACTGCAAATCTATTATGTACAACTTCCTATTCATTTTAAATATAGAATTATCATATAAATTTCTTTTTATTCCCTTTTTTTTTTCCTTCCCCCACACCATCCTCCCTACCCTGGCCTAGAGATGGCTACCATTAGACATAAATATGCATATATATGTAAACTCTTTTTTTTTTTTTTTGCTTTTCAGTGAGGCAATCAAGATTAAGTGACTTGCCCAGGGTCACACAACTAGTAAGTGTCAAGTGTCTGAGGCCAGATTTGAACTCAGGTCCTCCTGATTTCAGGGCTGGTGCTCTGTCCACTGTGTCACCTACCAAATGCCAGGCTGAGATGAGCTCCTAACTAGAGTTGCAGTAACCAATAAATGAGGTCAGTGGTCTCTCTTTAGATGACCAAATACCTGGAGTGAGGGTCTACAGGGTCTTCTAAATCTAAGTGTGTCTTCCTTCTGATTGGCCCATCTGATTGGTACATCATTGGGACCTCCCCTGGCAAAGGCAAGGCAATCTTGATTGATTGACATTTTAATGAGGTGGTTGAGAGCTACCTCAGTTCCTCCCAGTTACTTCAAGGTTAGGAGGTGGGAGTGAATCTGATATTGTTGGATTAATCTGCGGGGGTGGGGGATGGCAACTGGATTGGCCTTCAGGTGTGGTTGATCATGATCCTCTTTGGCAATTAAGGAATGCTAACTGCTTTTTGAGACCTAGCTACCTCTAGTAATCTTGACTAGAAAAAACATATCTCAATCAAGTTTCCCTACTCTACCCTCCACCACCCCCATCCACTCTCAACCCGCTCCCCCACCTTTGACCTCCCCCTTGGAGACCAAGTCACCCCTAATTTTGAAAAGGAAAAGCCAAGATACTAGAGTGGTCCCCTGGGGAGGGCCTAGTCGAAGCTGGTTCTCTGTTTATAGGATAAATAGAATAGAGAGTCCCACTTTCAACTGGTTAAGGAGTAGATGCCCCAGGGGCTAGGAGAGATCCTCTTCCTCAACTACACCTTAGTTTGGACTAGGAGAGGTCTCCTTTTGAGCTCGACTGAGAGAGGGGGTTCTGACAAAATGGAGGAAAGGATGGATTACAGAGTAATAGTAATTATTAAATGATAACATTAATTTTCCTCAATACCAAGGCCCAGAAAAGTGATTCTCTCAAGTTCTCATAGGTAGTAAGAGACAGAGTCTCAATTTGTTGTAGGCCTCTGTGATTCTAAATGTAGTTCTCTTCCTCCTATACCTCTAGCAGGGGCATGGGATTGGAAATAGATGAAGCACTGCCCTGGGAAGGGGGAGACAGAGACCCTGGCACATTGGCACTAGGAGGCTGCTGGTGTAGGTGGGAGGGACAGGAAGGAGGATGCACCTGGAATTAGGAGCTCATCTCAGCCTGGCATTTGGTAGCTTCCTCATTTAGCACAACATTCTTTTTAACTAGGTGCTAAACTCACATACACACCTAGAAATCACAATCAAGTCAAGTCAGACTAAAAAAAGGAATCCCCATTTAGCACATACCTATCTGGCAAGTGGTCATTCAATCTCTTTGAAGACCTCTGAAGATGGAGAGTCCACTACCTTTAGAGGCAGTTACTTAATAAACATAAATTAAGGATCCTGAGCCCCAGTGAGGTAGAGCAGGCAAATACCAACACAAGGACCCCCTATGTGCTGATGGGGTTTTAGACTTCTTTTGCCATTTGGGTTAGGCTGCTTTTTAAAGTGTTATTTCTTCGGTATTTTGGGGGGATCTCCTTTAGCAAGCTGTTGACTTGCTTTTCATGATTTTCTTGCATCACTCTCATTTCTCTTCCCAGTTTTTCCTCTACTTCTCTTACTTGCTTCTCAAAATCCTTTTTGAGTTTTCCATGGCCTGGGACTGATTCATATTTTTTTTGGAGGCTTGGATGTAGGAGTTTTGACTTTGTTGTCTTCTTCTGGTTGTATGTTTTGATCTTCTTTGTCACCAAAGAAAGATTCTATAGTCTGACTTTTTTTTCGAAGTTTGCTCATGTTCCCAGTCAATTACTTGCCTTAAACTCTTTGTTAAGGTAGGGGGTCTGCTTCCAGTGCAGAGAATGGACTGTCCCAAGCTTCAGGGGTTTTGTGCAGCTCTTTTCAGAGATACTTCTAGGGACCTATAAATTTTCCATCCAAAGTGGTACCCACATGCTGATGGAGATGGGATCTGAATCCCTAAAGGGAAAATATCATGTCTTTGGTATCTAGATCCCAAAAAAGAAAACCCCATGACTTTCCCACCTGGCCAAATCTCTGGCATTCACCTGAGGTTAAAATCCTATCAACTGGCCTTTCATTGTGGCTACACTCAATCTCCCAATTCTGTTCTGTTACCTCCCAATTTGCCCTGGCCACTTCCCACCCTCAATCCTATCTAGACTCCATTGTTCCTTGACCACATGGAGTTCTGTTCACCCCAGCTTACTGGCCACTCACATCCAGATCCTCCTTAGACCCCTCTTCCAGTCACTCCAAACTACTTGGCCACTCTTAGATCCCTCTCACAGTCTTTCTATATATAAAGGCCCATCTTGTCTCTATTAATGTGCTCAGATTCTTAAGATCTGGCCCACTTGCATTAGAGATACAAATGCTTAGATTCCTTAAGAGTCTGGTCAATATGGCAGATGTTCTAATAAACCTAATCTTTGTCTTTTGGCTTGGGTCAAATTCATTTGGGCAGGACCCATGTATTGTGATTTTTGGGGTCCCAGCACCCTAAACCTCAACAGTGCCTCAGCCTAGCCAGGGCATAGGCAGTCTCTAGCTCAGAAAACTGACACATGCTTTAACACAGTCCTTGGAAAACAGGTATAGCCAACCCCATATGTTCCTACACAAACAGGCAGCCTCCAGGGGCCAGACCCCCATATACTTTACAGTAGTCTGGGGGAAATGCAGAAACACCCCACCAGCCTCAGCACATGCCAGACACCAGCACCCTGGCTCAGCACCAGATAGCCTGCCAGACCCCCAGACTCCAGCAGGATCAGCCATCCCCGACCCCACCCCCTCAGCCTAGCACCAGACAGGAGCATCTGCCACAGGTCTCAGGCAACATCAGTGCAGCACCAGGTAAATATCAAGGGCCTGCAGCCCCTGCAACAAGAAGCCTGAGACAGTGGTCTTTCCATTCCAGGAGCTGAGCTCTAATTTAAAAGAAAAGAAAAAGGCCAAAAAAAATGGGCCAAAAAAAAAAAGAATCTGACTCTAGAAATTATTATGATGACAGGGAAGATCAAGACACAAACTCAGAAAAGGACAATGATGTCAAAACACTTATGGGCAAAACCTCAAAGAAAAATGAGAAGTCATCTCAAGCTCAGAAAGAACTCATGGAAGAGCTCAAAAAGGAGTTTAAAAATCATATAAGAGAGGTAGAAGAAAAATTGGGAAAAGAAATTAGAGTGATGCAAGAGAATTATGAAAAAAGAGTCAACAATTTGGAAAAAGAAAACAACTGCTCAAAAAGTACAATTGACCAAATGGAAAGAGATACAAAAATCTGATGAAGAAAACAACTCTTTAAAAAGTACAATTGACCAAATGGAAAAGGAAGTACAAAAGCTACCTGAGGAAAACAACTCCTTAAAAGTTAGAATTGGGTAAGTGGAAGCTAATGACTCTGAGATATCAATCAAATTCAAAAGAATGAAAAAATAGAAGAAAATGTGAAATACCTCATGGGAAAAACAACTGATCTGGAAAGTAGGTCCAGAATAGATCAGAATCATTGGACTACCTGAAAGCCATAATCAAAAGAAGGACCTGGACAGCATCTTTCAAAAAATTATCAAGGAAAACTGCCCTGATATCCTGGAACCAGAAGGCAAAACAGGCATTAAAAGAATCCACCAATTACCTCAGGAAAGAGATCCCAAAACAAAAACTTCAAGGAACATTATAGCCAAATTACAGAACTATCAGGTCAAGGAGAAAATACTGCAAATGTCCAGAAACATTTCAAATATTGGGCTTGCCACAATCAGAATTGCAGAGTACTCAGCAGCTGTAACATTAAAGGAACATGATATTCCTGAAGGCAAAGAAGCTAGGAATACAACCAAAAATCACTTACCCATTGAAATTAACCATAATACTTCAAAGGAAAAAATGGTCATTCAATGAAATTGAAGGATTTCAAGCTTTCATAAGCAGAAGACCAGAACTGAACAAAAAAAAATTGATCTCCAATATCAGGAATCAAGATTTGCAAAAGAATCTTTGCAAAGAATCTGAAAAGGAGAGAATACATAAGGGATTTAATGATGCTAAACTCTTTACATCTCTACATGGGAAGATGATACTTGTTATTCTTAAAAATTATGCCACTAGAAGGAATATACATAGACAGAGGGAATGGGTATAAGGTGAATTTGAGAGAATGACATAAATGATATAAAAAATAAGGAATGAGAAAGAGGAGTACACTGGGTGCAGAATGAAGGGGTAAATTATTCCACATGAAGAGGTGTGAAAAACCTATTACAGTGGAGGGAAAGATGGGAGAAGTGGTGATGGGCATGGCTTGAACCTTACTTTCATCAGTATTAGCTCAAACAGGTAATTATATATACTATCAGTTGAATATAGAAATATATCTTACCTGATAGGGAAGTAGGAGGGGAAAATTAAGTAAAGGGTGGGGGGGGACTGAGAGAAGAGAGGGGAGACTGAGGAAGGCAGTAGACTGAAGCAAAAAACTGTCAAGGAGGGAAAGGGTGAAAAGAGAGAGACAAACAGGAGGAAGAATAAGATGGAGGGAAACACATAGGTAGTAATCATAACTCTGTATGTGAATGGGATGAACTCTCCCACAAAATGGAAGTGGATAGCAGAGTGGATCAAAAACCAGAATCCTAAAATATGTTGTTTACAAGAAACACAATTGAAGCAGAGAGACAGGCACAGAGTAAAGGTAAGAGGCTGGAGCAGAATGTATTCAGCTGAAGTAAAAAAGCAGGAGTAGCAATCCTGATATCACATAAAACAAAAACAAAAATAGATCTAATTAAAAGAGATAAGGAAGGAAACTACATCTTGCTAAAAAGGTACATAGAGAATGAAATAATATCAATACTAAACATATATACACCAAGTGGTATAGTATCCAAATTCTTAAAGAAGTTAAGTGAGTTACAGGTTCATGACCAAACAAAAGATAGAGCATTCTGAAATGTAAAACAGATAACTTTGATTATATTAAATTTAAAAGCTTTTGCAAAAACAAAACCAATGCAACCAAAATTAGAAAGAATGCAGAAAGCTGGGAAACAATGGAAAATAATCTTTACAGCAAGTGTCTCTGATAAAGGTCTCATTTCTCAAATATATAGAGAACTGAATCACATTTATAAGAATACAAGCCATTCTCCAATAGATAAATGGTCAAAGGTATGAAAAGGCAGTTTTAAGTTGAAGAAATCAAAGCTGTTTATAGGCATATGAAGAAGTGTTCTAAATCACATTTGATTAGAGAAATGAAAAATTAAAACAACTCTCAGATACCACCTCACACCTTTAAGATTGGCTAATATGGCAAAAAACATTATAAATATTGGTAGAGGATGTGGGAAAATTGGGACACTAATGCACTGTTGGTGGAATTGTGAACTGATCTAACCATTCTGGAGAGTAATTTGAAGCTATGCCCAAAGGGCAATCAAACTATGCATACCTTTTGATTCAGCAATACTATATCTGTATTCCAAAGAGTTCATGAAAAAGGGAAAAGGACTTACATGTTCAAAAATATTTATATAAGCTCTTTTTGTGGTGGCAAAATATTGGAAATTGAGGGGATGCCCATCAATTCAGGAATGGCTGAACAAGCTGTCGTATATGAATGTAATGGAATACTATTGCTCAATAAGAAATGATGAACAAGCAGATTTCAGAAAAACCTGGAAAGACTTGTATGAACTGCTGCAAAGTGAAATGAACAGAACCAAGTAAACATTGTACATAGTATCAGCAACATTGTGTGATGATCAACTATGAATAACTCAGCTCTTCTCATCAACACATTGATCCAAAACAAACACAAAGGACTCACAAAGGAAAATGCCATCCACATCCAGATAAAGAACTGATGGACTCTGAATGCAGATTGAAGCATACTCTTTTCACTTTATTCTTTTTCATGTTTTTTTTCTTTTGATCTGTTTCTTCTTTCACAACTGTGACTAATATGAAAATATGTTTTATATGATAGCACATATATAACCTATATCAAATTGCCTACCATTTTAAAAAGAAGGGAGGGAATGAAGGAAGGGAGAAAAAAATTGGAACTCAAAATCTTGTAAAAATGAATGCTAAAAATTGTCTTGACGTGTAATTGGGGGAAAAAATACTATTTTTAAAAATAAGCTTTCAGAGTACACAAAGCCAGTGACCAGGCCCTAGGCTCCCAACACAAGAAGCTTGGGTCAGTGCTTTCTGCTCCCCAGCAGGAGAGCTCAATCTCTTTAAAAGCCAGGAAATAAGCAAACACCACAAGCAAAAAAAATATACGATAGATTCTTATTATGGTCAGAGTGAAGATCAAGGCAGAAATTCTGAAGAGGACAACATTGTCAACAAACTCACATCTGGATCCTCAAAACAGAATGGTCTGAAGACCAAAAAGCCTTCTTAGAAGAGCTCAAGAAGGATTTTAAAAGTCAAATGAGAGAGGTAGAAGAAAAAAATGGGAAAAGAAATGAGAGGTATGCAAGATGGAGTCAATAGCTTCAAAAGGAAGGACAAAAATTAACTGTAGAAAACAAGCCCTTAAAAAATACAATTGGCCAACTGGAAGAAAAGCACACTGAAGAAAACAAGTCCCCCAAAAAATACAATTGGCCAAATGGGGAAGGAGGTATAAAATCTAATAGAAGAAATCAATTTGTTAAAAATTAGAATTGGGCAAATGGAAGCTAATGACTCTATGAGGGAGCAAGAATCAGTCAAACAAAAACAAAAGAATGAAAAAATAGATGAAAATGTAAAATACCTCATTGGCAAAACAACTGACCTGGAAAATTGATCCATGAGAGACAATTTAAAAATTATTGGTTTACCTAAAGATCATGATGAAAAAAAGAGCTTGCACAGTATCTTTCAGGAAATCATAAAGGAAAACTGTGCTGAGGTCTTAGAACCAGAAGGTAAGATAGTCATAGGAAGAATCCACTGATCACCTCCTGAAAGAGATCCCAAATTGAAAATGCCAAGGAATACAGTAGCCAAATTCCAAAATTACCAGGTCAAAGAGAAAATACTGCAAACAGCCAGACAGAAATAATTTAAATATCATGAGACCACAGTCAGGATTACACAGGACCTTGCAGTTCCTACATTAAAAGACTGTAGGGCGTGGAATATGATATTCCGTAAGGCAAAGGAGCTTGGATTACTGTGAGGGACTGTCTGATGTTGGCAGCTACCAGGTTGGGCACTGTGGCAAGAGTAGGGTAGGATCTGGGTATTTTGGAAGTCGAGGCAGGGGCTGTGGTAGGCAGAGTCATGGTGAACTGGGATGGGCTGGATATGGAGAAGCCCTGAGGCAGTGGGCAGTGCTATGTGAAATAAGCTGGGTGCAAGGAAGTAGCCAGAGCTTGAGCTCCTGAGGCAAGGGGCGGTGCCACGTGGGAGTGGGACGGCAGAGGACTGAGTTCCCTTTGCTTAGTCCCCTCCCTATATGCAACGTCATCCCCAGACGCCTCTTGTGACCTTCCTGACTTCCTGGGTCCCTTTGTGCAGCACTGACCCCAGACCCCTCCTCCCAGTATCTGAGTCTGACTTCCTAGGTCACGTACTCTGTCTATGTGATAATCCTAGATGCCTCCTCCCTGTATCCGGTCCTAGCCTCCTACATCACTCCCTCCCCCTTGGTGTGCTAAACTCAGACAGCCCCTTCCGGTATCTGACCCTACAATCATTGGCTAGTAAGCGGGCTGGGGAGGAGGGGCTAAGTAGGTACTTAGGAACGGAGCCGTGGTCAGATCACGCGCTCTCTCTTGGCTCCTGTTCTGTTGCTCTGGCCTTGCTGCTTGGGCTTGCTGTGATGGCTTGCTGTGATGGCCTCTGAATAAAGCTCTGGTGTTGGCGCCTCCCGATGGCTCGTCTCTGAGTGTTTATCCGGCTGAGGACTGAAGACTCGGAAGTGAGTATGACTCTGGCAGCCTGCTCCTTATAGGAGGAGAGGGTACCGGCACGCGGCCGGCAGAAGGTCGGCGTGCGGCCAGTTCAGATTACAACCAAGGATCAACTGCCCAGTGAAAATTAGCATGATCTTTCAGGGGAGGAGATGGATATTCAATGAAATAGGGGACTTCCAAACCTTCCTGATAAAAAAACCAGAGCTCAACAGAAAATTTGATCTTCAAATATGAGACTCAAGAGAGACATAAAAAGGTAAACAGGACAGAAAGAAACAACATGTTATTAATAAGGGCAACCTGTTTATATCCCTACAAGGGAAGATGACACTTGTAACCCTTGAGAACTGTATTGTTATTACACCATGTTAAAGGGGTATACATAAAGGGGGTGGGTATAAATTGACTTTGATATAATGATAAAAAAAATCTAATCAAGTGGGTTAAATGGATCCAAGTAAGTGGATTAATCTGAGCTGAGAAAATGTACTGAGAGAAAAGGAAAGGAGGAGCCAGACAAAGGTAAATTAAATTACAGGAAAAGGCACAAAAACCTATTATAGCAGAGGGAAAGGGAGGGAGATGAGCATTATATGAACCTTACTCTCATCAGATTTGGCTCAAAAAGGGAATAACATAATCAGTTAGGTACTAATACAGACAGATTTAACCCTTCTCTGCAATACAAGGATCTAAGACATCTCCAAAGGCCTCATGATGGAAAATGCTATTCACATCCAAAGAAAGAACTATGGAGTTTGAAAGCAGATTGAAGCATACTATTTGCTATTTTTTCTTCTTCTGTTGTGTTTTGTTTCCTCTTTCTGGTGGTTCCTCCTTTTGGTTCTAATTCTTACTTACAGCATCACTAATGTGAAAATATGTTTAATAGGAATGTATATGTATAGCCTATATCAGATTGTACACCATCATGGGGAGGGAGGGGGAGAAAAATTTAAAACTCAAAAGTTTATGGAAGCGATTGTTAATAAAATTAATTTAAAAAAAGATTAATAAAAAAAAGCATTTATTAAGTTCCTACTGCTGCTGCTTTTTGTCCTTCATTCTCAAAGAGGACCATGACATCAGGGAGGTAATGCTATGACATGCAAGAGAATTGGATTTAAGCGAGGGAGGGCTGTTTTAGGGCAGCTAGGTGGCTAAGTGGATAGTGCCCCACTTGTAGTCAGGAAAACTCATCTAAAGGAATTCAAATCTGGCCTCAGACATTTACTAGCTGTGTGACCCTGGGCAAGTTATTCAACCCTGTTTGCCTCAGTTCCCCATCTGTAAAATGAGCTGGAGAAGGAAATGGCAAACCACTCTACTGTCTTTGCTAAGAAAACTCCCAAAAATGGGTCACCAGGAACGGGACTTGATTGAAATGACTCAATTACAAAATGCTTCTCTTAATGCAGTGGAAGATCCCATGACCTCTTTTGGTTCTCCTATCACAGGACTCCTACTGAACTTATTCAATAAACATCCATATCCTTTTCAGATAAACCATATAGCATAGATAGGAAACAATGCTCAAGTTACCATAATCTATAGTTCAGGAATCTTAAAAGAAAAAAATCATCCTTGTATAACAAATCAATCCAGTTTAAATCAACTCAAAATCTACTTTGAGTCATCTCCCCATAGAACTTGAGACCCCTGGGTCTCTTCTACCCAAGGAGGCTTGATGGACTGAAAGGCAAGTGTATGAAGCAAAGACCTTACTTTTCATGATCTCCCTTTCCAGTTTTCTCCTCCCCACCCCCACCCACCCACTTTCTCAATGCCTTGGACTGACATACTGAAATAGCATCTCCCAAGTCCCTGATGGAGACCAACAGAGCTTATTATATAATCTCATCTCTCCTTCCAAAAAACCCAAGATCAATCTCAAAGAGCAGCTCTCTGAACTTGGCAGTCGCTCGTGTGGGAAAATCTTTAAACAAAAACAAATTTGTTGATGTACTGGACAAGAATCTCAGAGAACAGATAGACTGTCCCATGAGCCAACAGTGCCCTCAGTCACAGAATTCGCTCTGTTTTCCGCCTGCTGTCTGGATACTTATACCGATGTGTACAACTGAAGGCTGCTCGGCAGCTTTCTTTAATACAGTAAAAGACTTTATGCCAAAGGGTCCTGGGTGATGCTGAAACAAAAAGAATAGCAATTGATTCCTGATTATGAAGAGTTATAAGGAAAATGTCTTACGTTTTTCTTTCCTACCCAGTTTTGTCCTGCTGATAAATAAGCGCTATTAAACCAAAGAATGATTAATCCTCTGTTTGTGCAGGAAGCTCAACACCAAAGGTGAGGTACATGGTTTTCCCAGTTCAAGATGGGAAAAGAGGTGAACTACCCGCAGTTTAAAAACAACAGCTATGGTATGTTTCCTTCTGAAGAGAGGGGAAGGCTATCTCTGGCCACATTCCACTCCACTCCAGGGCAACGTGAAAGTTTCTGTCCAAGGGCTCTATGAAAAAATCTTTCTCTGCCACATGGCAGTGAAGGACAACATGGCAGCACTTAATAGATTTCTGCTCCAAAATAGAAATCAAAATAAAGATTAGTGTTCCCCGAGGAAGGAAGTTGCCTTGATAACTTCTCCTTTCCCAAGCTGCACACTGAAGGAGATATGGTGAAGAGAACTCTGGGTAATATCAAAGGGTTTGCCTTAAGCCAGGGAAAGAGTTTCTTGAGAATGGGTATTCTTTAATTCTTGGGGAATAAAAAAACAAAACAAAACAAAACAGGAGTGTTGGATATCATCCCATCCAGAAAATGCATGCTGAAATCACCTAGGGTGGGAGAGGAGAAGGAAGGCAGTAAGAGACAGGAAAGGAATCTAACCCTCAGGTTTGTATCTATGACACAAGGGTGTATGGAGTGTTCAGGGAGCACTAGCACTTCTGGTGTGAGGGCTTACCAAGCCGTTTTCAGGGCTGTTCATCCATCTTTGGTGTCCACCTATCGTCCAACTCTCACCTGTGGCTCCAAGAAGCCGTAGCATGTGCAGTGGCCACAACCCAGTTAAACTGTCTTGGCAGATGGGCTAAGCCAGGTTGAGGGAACTGATAGGCCTCCAACCCATTGGTGAGTTAGGGGGATGTCTACCCTAGGCATGTGAAGACTTTTCCCCAGTGGAATGGATGGATGAGAACAATTTGTTCCTACAGCCGTGAAGGAGGCTGAAGCAGGCACTGTGGGGCACCTAGAGAGTGTTAGAGCTTGGTCAGACATTGAAGATGCCAAGGTCACCCACTGCCTCCCGGGCCATTGCCATCTTGACTTTCGTCTTGCCACTGGACTTGGATGACTGTGGAAGAGAGAGTGAGGATAACGAATATGCAAATCTGTCTCACTTAAATCCAATTCACACATATGTCAGGACATCACCCTGTGATATCATTCGTCCTCTTCAAAAAAGAAGGACAAATAACAACAACAACATCTATGACATAACTGTCTTCTGGGGGACTTTTGGATGGTACAGTAGATAAAGCACCAGTCCTGGAGTCAGAAAGACCTGAGTTCAAATCCCATCCCAGATGCTAGCTGTGCGACCCTGGGCAAGTCACTTAGCCTCTGTTTGCCTCAGTTTCTTCATCTGTAAAAGAGGGGGTAATAATAGCACCTCTCTCTCAGAGTTGTTGTGAGAATCAAATGAAACATTGATTAAAAACACTTACTACATTGCCTAGCATTTAGTAAGTACTATATAAATGTTAGCTAGTAAGTAGTAGTAGAAGTAGTAATAGTGTTATTATACCTTCAATGTATTCTCACAAAAACAAGGTATCAGAAAGATAGCCTCCTCAACACCAAATAGGTGGAGAAAAGGAAGACTATCCTGTGCTAAGACAACACAAGAATCTTTAAGGACATGGATTTTCTTACTTTTTACCCTAGGACTAAAAGGATTTTTCTTTTTTGGGTGAGGCAATCGGGGTTAAGTTACTTGCCCAGGGTCACACAGCTAGTAAGTGTCAAGTGTCTGAGGTCAGATTTGAACTCAGGTCCTCCTGACTCCAGGGCCAGTGCTCTATCCACTGTGCTACCTAGCTTCCCTTTTTCTTCTTTTTTTTAAGGGAAGAGAATGACCAAAAACTACAAGCCAGTAAGATTAATTTTGATTTCTGGAAAAATTTTAGAACAAAATATTAAAGGGATAGTTCATAGACTTCTAGAAAGGAAATAGTAACTACAAAGAAGCTGATCTTCACCAAGAGTAGACCATGCTTGATCAACCTCATTTCCCTTTCTGATAACATCACTAGACCAGCAAATCAAGGGAATACTGTAGATATAATTTATAGTAAAGCATTTAACAAAGTATTTCATTCTCTCATACTTATTTGGCGGTTTTCAAAATGGCAATGTTATCTGGATAGTAGTTCAGTTAGGTGATTCTGAAATTGGTTGAATGGTTAGACTCAAGGAGAAGTTATTGATGGCATTATGTCAACCTAGAAGGAGGCCTCTAGTAGTAGTGACTCACTTATCTATGCTTGACCCTGAGTTATTTTAGGTTAGGAAGCAGAGTTAGGATTCAAGAAGATCGTGACAGGCTAGAATATTGGGCCTGAAGAAATAAGATGACATTTAAGAGAGATAAATGTTAATAGTGTGTCTTCGGATTTAAAACCGTCAACTTCAGTAGTATAATATGGAGGAATTATTCCACAACAACAGTTTATCTCAAAAAGATCTGGAAGCCTTAATGGACTGCAAGCTCAACAATGCAATATGGCAGGCAAAAATCAATTAATTTATTCTTGGGATGTGTTAAGAGAGTCATAGTGTTAATAGGGAGGTGATAGTTCCATTGTATTGTGCTCTGGTCATATAACATATAACATACTGTATTAAATTCTGGTCACTACATTTTAGGAAGGATGTTGAGAAGCTGGAGAATCAGCAGCGGAGGGTGACAACAAAGGATGATAAAGGTTAGTCAGTCAATAAACATTGATTAAACACTACTATGTGCCAGGTCCTTGAGGTCATGCCAACAAGGCTGGCTATATCTCCTTCTCACGGTTCTAGGGGCACCCCTGAAGGGTTATGATGTCTTTTCTCTAAATCCTATGGGATCTAGCCTCAATTCTGGGCGTGTAGCCCACTCCACCCCCAGTGACTGGCATCCCTTTTCCCATTTAACCAATTAATATAGTTTTTTTTAAGATATATATTCCCAAGAAATAGCAAGAACAGAAGGACAAACATTTACTGACAAGATCTGAGGGGCATATTCTCCCCTACACCACTTTAGTCTCTGAGAAGAGTGGGCTCATATTTAGACAGTTTCTACATAGCATTGGCCACACCAAAGTCACTTCAAAACTCAGTATCATTGCTAAATGAGTTCTTGCTTAGCCACTGCAGGGCCAAGTCCTGAAGATTGCTCCTCACTGCTCAAGGCCTCAAAGATGACATGGCTGAAAGGAAAACCTAACATGTATTTGTTTCTTTGACCTTTAGAAATACACAAGATTGTAGCTTCCAATTTTTACCTACAACAAAACAACTAATGCAGAGGCAAAGAGCCAAGGCCCACGTTCATGGACCTCACCTAGCCTCAGATGGAGAAGGTTCAAGGCCTCTGCCCTGACAACATTGTCTCTCTTTTTTCACCATAATGCCACCAGGAAGGAAGAAGTACATGAAGAGAGAAGAACAAAGTTGATTAGTGCCTTTAAATCTCCCCTTTTTCTTTCTCTAGTTCTGGCTATGTAGCTACAAACAATCAAAGCTACTCCTCCTCTCCATGTGGTTAGTAGATAAGAACCAATAACAGGATATCTGTGCATGCTCCAGATCTATCCGAGGCATTTCTATTTCATATTATCATGACTCTCCTAGAAGCAGGCTCCCAAGCTCCTTCCACATGGGGAATTGAATTAGAAGCATTCTGCATGTAAGAAGTAGGTTCATCAGCTATTCCCCCACCATATGGATAACGTTAACGGTAGCAGTCATGCTAAGTCAACTTACCTTGGTCTCCAAGTTTCTCAAAGATGTCATAGACAACATTGCTTTGATCCATGGCTATATTCGATGCTGTTGGGAACAAAATATGGCCAAGATGCTAAATTTGACTACTAGACATTAACTCCATTGTCCAAGTTATGGCTAACTCTGTCCAATGGTAGAGCAGTTAATGCTTTCTCCAAGATTCTTCTTGAGTGTCTTTTTCTATGTCAAGTCTCTCCTGAGCCCCTCAGGCGTTAGCACTTTCTTTCTCTTCAAGTTATTATGTATTACTTTGTCTCTACTTAGTATTTACTTATCTGTGCTAATGGAATAAATCCCAGTAAAAAGTAAGCTCCATGAGAGCGGGACTATTTCGTTTTTGTATTTCTATCTCCAGTGGGTACACAGTGGGGGCTTAATAAATGTTTGCTGAAGGGCACCATGGATAGAGCATCAGCCCTGGAGTCAGGAGGATCTGAGTTCAAATCTGGCTTCAGACACTTGATACTTACTAGCTGTGTGACCCTGGGCAAGTCACTTAACCCCATTGCCTAGCGAAAAGCAAACAAACAAAAAATTTTTTAAAAAATGCTTGTTGAATGAAGTATCCATACAGGCACCAGGGTCACCATGGAAATTCTGATGACATCAGAGCCATCTCAATGACAGCTTTACCAAGGTCAATACTACAGTCTATGATCAAAGGGTTCAATTCTATGAACATTTATTATGCACCTTCTGAGTGCAGAGCTCTGTGCCAGGTACTGGGGAAGACACAAAGTCTAAGCAAAACATTGCCCTTGCCTTCATGAAGTTAAAAGTCTAGTAGAGGGGAAACTTTGACATGTCAGTGGATTCATGGTGCAGATCACGGTCCCCTCCCCGATGCCCTCTCATCCAGTGCTGTTCTTACGCGTGCTCTCTCATAAATCCTCAGGAGAAGATTCATCCAGTGTTCTGAAGGTCTTCTCTTTGCATTCCTATCCTCTAGCACGGTACCTTGTCCGAGGTGATGTTCAATACGTTTTTATTGAATTGAATTGAATTGAATGGGCAGTGGTGCAGGACATGGGCTGCCTCTCCAGTAGTCATCCCCTGCTCCTGCTACATGCTCGGCTCACACCTTTTTTCCAATCATAGATATTTTGGGGGATAAAATGTTTATGCTACTTCTTGCATATACAAATAATCATTGGTAATATGCTGAGGCTATCTCTTCCTATTATTCAAAAATAAATATAACATAATATGTAATAACCTAATATCCTCAGGTCCTAGTGCAGTGTCTTGTTCTAACTGGCAACTTAATAAATGTTTGTTGACTTGAATTGAATTGGAATGTATTCTGTAGACAAGAAGAGGGCCTCTCAAGTAAGTAAATGGCTTAGCACGGTGCCTGGCACATTGTAGGTGCTTAGTAATGGTTTATTATGTTCCCCTCCCTCCCTTAGCAGTAGACTTACCATTAGGATGATTAATCTGTCGGTGGTATGAAACACAAGGGCTAGAGAATGTATTTGACTGTGTGATCCGCGGCAAGTCACTTAACCCCATTGCCTAGCCGAAAAAAAAAAAGAGAATGTATTTGAGAAGAGAGTAGGTAGGATACGTGGTAGGAGATTATTGATCAAATCAAATGAGATATGTGTTAAAATATTAATGTTAATTAAATTAATTAAAACATTAATGTTGATTAATATGTTGAAAATATTAAACCACTTCATGTTAGTTGTGATTATCACTATCATTGTTATTGTTGTTGTTACAATCGTCCAGGCTGGGGGGTATGAGAACCCGAACTAGGGCATGGACATTAGGAGCAGAAAAAGAGAAAAATATGCAAGAGATATTGTAGAATGTTGGAAAGCCTACAGCAAAGCAGGCAAGCTAATCTGTTGCTAATGAATTAGTCTAATTATTGTGGGAAATAGTTTGGAATTACACAAGAAAAATTATTCAATTGCATATATATATATATATATTCTTTGAATCAAAGATAACACTACTGAGTTTGCTCTTCAAGGACATTATTGGCAGCAAGAAAAGACCTACATATAAAAAAATATTGATAACAGTATTATTTGTGATAACAAAAATGAGGAAATAAAATAGGTATGCAATTGGACAAACTGTGGGAAATTAATATAATGGGATATTACTGTGGTATAGAGAATGGCAAATGTGATGATTTCAAAGAAATATACAAAGACTTGTCTTTCCTTATGTAGAATGAAATAAACAAAACCAAAAAAGATACACTGTGGCTACATGTATATAAAGACTACACTGGATTTATGGATCTGGGTCATCTACATAGAAATAATGGAAACAATGAAAGGAGGTTGCCAAGGCAGAGACTATAGAGATAGAAAAGGTCTGGAAGAGAGACAGTACACCTACTGTTAGGGATTTGATACAGATGACAATCCATCAAAGGATACTGAGCAGTTGTCATTCAGGAAAAGGCAAAACCAGGAGAGAGTAACAGCAAGAAAACTCAAAAAGGAGAGAGTATCTAAGAAAAGAGGGTGATCAATACTGTCCAATACAACAGAGAAGTCAAGAAGAATGAGAACCGAGAAAAGACCACTAGATTTGGCAAATAAAAGATCACTGTTAGCTTTGTCAAGATCAATTTCAATTAAGTAATGAGGTCAGAAACCAAACTGTAAAGGACTGAAGAGTAAGTAAGGGTAGGAGATATGAAGGCAAAGGGAATAGACAATTTTTTCTAGGAGTTTGACTAAGAAATAGAGGATAAGCTAAACAAAATCATTTGAGAAAATGAGAGAGTCTAGTGAAATTATTTTAAAGATGGAGAAGACTTTGCCTTGTTTGAAGGGGTTAGGGAAGAAACCAGTAAATAGGAAGAGATTAGACATTAGAAAGAAAGGGGAGAGGGCTATAGTTGCAATCTGCTAGAGAAGAAAGGAGGAGATGGTATTAAATGCACATGTAGAGGGGTTGACCTTATGTAAATAAACAAGGGCCACCCTGTTGTCAGAAACTACAAAAAGCAGAAGATGGGAAGTGGTGTTAAGGGACTTTGAGACAAGAAAAGGGGAGAAGATACATAGATCCACATGTGAGTCATCTGCTTAGGGATGATCATAGAATCCATGGAAGCATATGAGGTCACCAAGAAAAAGAAGAGAGAGATAGAAGAGAGCCTAGGACAGAGCCCAGTAGAGGGGTATGATGCAGACAATGATCCAGGAAAGGATGCTGAGGAGAGGTCAGAGACATAGAAGGGGAACTCGTAGAGAGCAGTGTCATGAAAACCTAGAGAAGATAAATTATCCAGGTGAGAGTGGCCATCACTGTAACATACAGCAGAGAGGTCAAGAAGGATGAGGACTAAGGAAGAGATCAGTGGTTTTGACGCTGAAGAGATGTAACTTTGGAAAGAACAGTCTCATGTACGTATAGAGGTCAGAAGCCAAATTGTAATAGTTTGAGGAGTGAGGGAAATGGAGGCATTCATGGCAGACAACTTGCCCTAGGAGTTTGACTATGAAAGGAAATAAAGGTAGAGGGTGATCATTGGAGGGGATGGAAGGGTTAAGTAAAGAATCTTTAAGGATAGGGAGACCTAGAATGAAGATTAGAATGATAGAGGGATAATTTCCAATTTAATCTGTGTATATCTTGCTTGTACATAGTTGTTGTTACGTCATCTCCTCCAAAAAGATTGTGAATTCCTTGAAGGCAGGATCTTTTGCCTTTCTTTGTAGCCTCAGTGCTTATCACAGTGCCCAGCAGCACAGTAGGCACTTAATAAATATTTATCAACCAGGTGATTGTGAGGACAACCTACAGGAGAAGTTGGGAGGTGATAGCCATATTAGAGGGGTTGGCCTTGGTAAGGAGGGTTGCCTTTACATCAGAGACCAGAGCAAGGTTGGGAGAGGGGAATGATGTCTTGGGGGCTTTAAAATAAAAGTGACCATCTAGTATCTGTTCAAAGACCTCCAGTGGTAGGGAACCCATTATTTCCTGAGGAAGCCCACTGTACTTCTGGATAGCTCTAATAGTTTTAGGAGTACCCAAGATTCCCCTGGGCCTCCAGAGACGCTCCCCCAGGTCTGAGGCATCTTGTGGCTTAGCAACCACTCAAAACCATAGTTCACAAGATTCCACTGACTTGTCTACTTCTACCAGCCAACTGAAAGACACATTTAATGAACTAAAACAGCAATAAAGTTACAAGAAAAGATTCTTCACATTTCCACATGGGCTGCCTCCTCACAGCTTGCCACATAACCAATGAGGAAAGAGTCTTCATTTAGAGAATACATGTGGTGTGAGAACATACGTGGAACGTATTTTCAGAACCCTTCATAACTTGATCTCTTCCTATCTTCCCAATCACCTTACACCTTACCCTTTATACTCTGCAATCCAGTGACACTGGCCCCGTTATCGTTACTCAAACACCAGTCCATCTCCCCACTCTGACCATTTTCACAGGCTGTCTGCCATGCCCGGAAAACTCACCCTGCTCATCTCAGCCTCCTGGCTTCCCTGACTTCCCTCAAGTCTCAGCCAAAGTCCTGCCTTCCATAAGAAGACTTTCCCAGTCCTCCTTAATCTTAATGCCTTCCCTCTGAGATTACATAGTTGTTTGCATGTTGTCTCCTCCATTAGACTATGAATTCCTTGAAAACAGAGACTCATTTTCCCCCCTTTCTTTGTATCCTCATTATTTAGCATAGTTCCTAGCAAATTTGTTATTGTTCAGTCATTTCAGTCATGCCTGACTCTTTGTGACCTTATTTAGGGTTTTCCTTCTCCAGCTCATTTAACAGACATGGAAACTGAGGCAAAAAGTTAAGTGACTTACCTAGGGTCACACAGCATTTGCTAAAATAGTGATTAAACAAATTGTCATTCTTCTTCTCAAGGTATCTCTCTAGTAACTGGCATCATTCCTTGATGAGTAATCATTCGATTTCATTAAGATAATACACATTCAACAACAACAACAAAAATCACAACCTATTTCAAATTTATCAAGGCTTTACACGTCGTATGATGTGAACACTGACATATACTCAATACAAATTTATAAGACATTCTACGTATTGCTCTTCTCAGTGAAGTCTATATATTGCTATATACTGCTGTTGGATTTCACTGCCTAAAACCTGCCTTTTGTAGTTATCAACAAGACCTATCTCTACTGTGCTAGTTGACTGACTAACAAATAAGGAACATGTGTGGCCAGAGGATATACTTAAAGAGGTATATACCAGAAACCCTTGTGGCCAGGGCACATACATCGAGTGCACACACTTAGAGACAGGTATGTATGGTGAGGAGACATGAATGTCTAGGGCAAATCATACCTCCAGAGCTGTTTGTTTAGATCTTCTGATAGTGTCATTGTGTTGCTCTCTGCTGCCCCCTTCTGGGGGATGAGTAGGGCATCCTATATCTGATGTTAATTGGGCATCATTTTGCCTCCCTCACCGTCTTCACTTTCCATCACGTTCCCTCCATTGCTCTCACGGTCGTTGAGTTGCTACCATTGGTCATTGAGCCCATGGAAGTTGGGCTTCAGCTGTTAGCCTCCTCAGGGCCATTTGCCTCTCTCTGCTCCCAACTCTTGGGGGTATGGAATTTAGTAAACTTCTCACTGACAAGGATCAGCTTGCACTCTCTATTGCATAATCTAGGTCCATGAGATACCAACCCTGTCAGGAAACCAGCCAAAAGCTAGCAGAAATGCCAAAGCTAAGACCGTCTATTCTTTTGACTGCTTTTTTTTTCTTTTTGTTAACCTTCAGTCCCTGAATCTAGAAATTATTACTTGAGGTTAGAAAATTACTTTTACCTCTAATTAAATCCGAGATTGTCAACCTATATCCCCAATACCTATTTAATAGACTCTAATCTTTGGAGAAAAAAATGATTTTTAAACCAGAGGAACTATATAGTGGCTGGGACAATGAAGCCCTTATCATTTCCATGATGCTCCCTAATAAGCACGCAAATAAAGTTAAGGGCAACCAACTGCCAAGTAAAGCAGATGGGTCCATCAGCCTCCATCTCTTCCACATTCCTACTTTTATTTTATATATTTATAAGCAACAAAATCACTTTCTTCTCTGCCACATTCTAACCAGAAGAAATTTTACTTGTCATCCTGCTTTAAGAAGTTTTTCTTCATCCTGGAATGACATCTTCCTTTCTATAGCTTCACAGAATCACATAATAGCAAAGTCTTGAGACCCTCTAATCCAAATCACACTTGAAGAGAAACCTCTCCTCTACAAAGTATCCAACAAATGATCATTCAACATTGGATACAAGACCTCTGTGAGGGGGAACCCTCATTCTCCTGGGGCAGATTCAACATCTTTAATTTTCAGCAATTTTTCCCTTACATCAAGCTTGCATCTGCTTTTTTCCCCAAATTCTACCCATTGCTTCTATCTCTGACCTCAAGCTAAGCAGAAAAAAAAAATCTAACCCTTCTTCCACGTACTAGCTCTTAAAAAGTTTAAGACAGCTTGCAGTGTGGTGATCACCTCTGATTACATGGCTTCTCCCAGAACCTCCATTTAAGTAGGATGTCCAGACCTGTCATGACTCAATCCATTCCAGCCTGCCTCTGAACTTTCTCTACCATGCCCCAGAAACACCTCCATCTTGGAAGTTCATTCAAGTCCTGGAATTTACATATTAGCACTGCCTTCTGCCCTTATAGCCTGTCCCTCTGATTGGATGGTTCCTCCCTCCATTTAAGGAGGATTTCCAGGCTAGCCATTTTCCATTTCTCTTCAGGCTACATTCAGATCTTTTTCTATTGTGCCCTGAGCCCTTTGCCCCATACCCCAGCTGCTTTCAACTCCCTTTTTTGTGCCTTCACCTATTAGAATGTAAACTCCTTGAGGGTAGGACTTACCATACTTTCTGCTTATATTTGCATTACCAATGTTTAGCTTAGTGCCTGGCATATCACTTAGTAAATGATTGCTGACTAAAATACTGTTGTAGTAGATAGAGTTCTGGTTTGGGAGTGAGAAAGACCTAGGTTCTAATTCAGTATCTGACGTTCGCTATATGTATGATTTTAGAAAACATAGGTAGCATCTCTGACTCTGTTTCTTCAGCTGAAAATGGGGATAATGCTACTCTTAGTATCTACTTCACGGGGTTGTTTGTGAGATGCCAGGGAGATAATGTATGTAAAGTGTCTCAAACACTTTAAATCACTTTATAAATACCAATTTTTATGATTATGTCTAGCCCTCCCTGCTGCCAGGTCTTCTCACCTCTAACCTAAATATCTGGAGTTTCTTCAAGTAATGGCATGAACTTGAGACTTTACATCCTCCTGGTTGTACTCCTCTGAAAGCCTGCCAACATGTCAGTATCCTCCCTAAAATGTAGTGCCCATAAACAAACACAATACCCAGGACCCAGGCTGATGAGGGCAAATACTGTAGGAGTATCTCGTTTTTATTTCTGGTTGCTATGAGACTTAATGCAACTTAAGGCAGCATTAGCTTTCAAGGCAGCTGTATTATAATGCCAACTTACATTGAATTTGTAGGATACAAAATTAAATTCCTCCTGATATTTTTAAATTAACTGATATATATCCATATTTCCCTATGTTATACTTAAGGAGTTTATTTCTTTTCAATTCTAGTGTAGGACTTGACATTTATTCTTATTAAATTTCATCTTTCTAGATTTGGCCCAGTGTTCTAATGAAAATCTTTTTCAATCCTAATTCCGTCATCCAGTAAATTAGCTATTCTTCCTCATTTTGTGTTTGGTAAGTAGGCCATGTGTGCTTTTTGTCCAAGTCTTGGATAATGTAATTATTAGGTGTCCTGATGGAGGGCAGTTTGGTCCCTCCCCCAATCTTTTTCCCTCTTCTCTTTGGGAAGTAGATGGAACTGATTCTGCCTGACCCACTAGAAACAGCTCAGTTTTTCTTAAAGTCCCCTCCTCTATTCCCCTTCCCCTCTCTCAATTCTGGGGATGAATGAAGAAAGACCCAAGCCATTGTTATTTTAAATGACCTCTCTCTCTTGGAATGAATAAGTTTTAAAATGTATATTGAATTTGGAGCAGCTAGGTGGTGCAGTGGTTAGAGCTCTGGCCTTGGAGTCAGGAGGACCTGATTTCAAATCCGGCTTCAGACACTTGACACTTATTGTCTGTGTAACCCTGGGCAAATCACTTAACCCTGATTGCTTCACCAAAAAGCCAAAAAAAAAAATGTGTATTGAATTCTTCCTATGTGCGAAATGATAGGAATACAAATGGAAGAGTAAAATCATGCCTGCAACCAAAGAGCTTCCCTTCTAGTAGGGGAAGACAACTTTCAGCTGCAAGTCAGTTGGAAAGCCCTTGAGGTCCTGTGGGCCCAGTGGAAAAGCAGATAGAGCAGATAGGAATGCATCTTCTTTAATGCCATTTCCATTAATCAATCCATGTCAATTTCTGATGTTGAACCATTTGACAGTGGCAAGGGCATTAAAGGCAAGAATTTTCTTTTTCTATTTTTCAATAGATGTAGCTACTGAGGAAGCAGAGGCTGTAGGACCTACAGAGGAAGTTATCAGATCACATTTCCACCATAGTTGCTTCCCTGGAATTTGGCCGTACTTACTTCTCAATGGCCATTGCTTAGCATTTGCTGTTAGTGGTAGTGAGGATGGCAAGCCCTTTTCCCACAAAGGTTGATCCCCATGATGATGGTTTCGGGAGTGGGACCAGTTTTCTGATTGGAATTTCGATTTCCAGATCTTATTGCTTTGGAGACCTGAATTATTTCCACCTGGGTCTAAGCTCCCTGGGAATTAGCCTAGGGAAAGGGATCTGAATCCATATGGCTTGTTTTCTCTACAAAACTACAAAGCTTAAACAATAACAGCAATAAAACAGATTATTAACAAAAGTCATAAATGCTCTGGGCACCCAGGTAACCTCTCTACACCAGATTGGACATTAGGATTCCCTAACTGTTTAAATTCTGAGTTTAAATGTGGCCTCAGACACTTAACTAGCTGTATGACCCTGGGCAAGTCACTTAACCTTGTTTGCCTCAGTTTCCCCATCTGTAAAATGAGCCGGAGAAGGAAATGGCAAACCACTCCAGTATCTTTGCCAAGAAAACCCCAAATGGGGTCACAGAGTTGGACACAACTGAAACAACCGAACAAAACCGTTTAAATTTTGCATAATCAAATATCCACCAGCTTGCCTTCCCCTCTCTCCATCCATATTCTTTGTAACCAATTAAACACAATGAAAACTATCTTATCTTTATCTAGAAAAACAACTGTTAAAGTATAAACAATAAGCAAATTTAAAAGAATAGAGATATACACTTGTAGTAAACCATGCCGGCTCTACAAGTGACATTTTTGTTTTAAGGGAAAAGCAGAGAGAGGCCTAGATTCACCATTGTTTCAGCATTTTCTCAGGATAGGTATAGTTCAGTCACTCCCTGCTAGACTCTCTTTCTAAGCAGAGCAGGGAGACTGGGAGAAGATTGGTTCCCACCAGAACAATGCTTAGGGTCAATTATCACACATATGGAAATCAGCCTAGCAGAAGCAGTGGAACACCCTTGGGGAGAGACAGGAGACAGGTCAAAGCACCAGAATCACCTTGGCCATGGTCCCACTTCAGATCCTGATGGAGACAGCTCAGGACCCTGAACCCAAGATCTTGGGAATAGTGATGGTTCTATTGCAGTCCCTATAATCATTGTCCTCAAAAGCAGCCCTTATGGAGATACAGCCTGGTAATTGACTCCTGCAGGTGTGATACCCACAGCTACTCAAGACCTAGAAAATAAAGTTCTTGTCACTACAATCCTTGGTATTGTCAAATGGTTCAACATGAGAAAGTGATATGATTTTATCAGTGGAAATGACATTAAAGAAAATTATCATCTGCTTTCCTGCACCCTTAAAAACCATAGTACCTTTGCATCTGACTTGCAGCTAAAACCTTCCCAATATGTTGTCTCCTTCATTAAAACTCAAGCTCCTTAAGAGCAAAAATTGTTTTACCTTTCTGTTTGTACCCTCAGCTTTCAGCACAGTGCTTTGTGCGAAGAAAGTATTTAATAAAACTTTCATTCATTTATTCATTCAGTCATGCAACATTTTGTTCATAGATGACTGTGAACTCAGTGCAGCCTCTGAAGCTGAGATGCAACAGATTATGGATCAGTTCTCTGCCACTTGTGCTAATTTTGGCCTAACAATTAACACCAAGAAAACAGATTTCCTCCACCAGCCAGCAATGCACTAACCATATATAGAACCATCAGTTACATGCAGCAAATGGAGAAATGTTGAATGTATGCAAAGTATACTGCCAAGGTAAGTGAAGTTATCCACAGCATTCAAAAACAGATGTTGAAGTTGACACACGCATTGCCAGAGCTAGCTCAGTGTTTGGGAGGCTCTGAAAGAAAGTGTGGGAGAGAAGAGGTATTAGGCTGCCCACCAAACTGAAGGTCTACAGAGCCTTTGTCATGACCTTCTTACCGATGAAACCTGGGTAGTCTACCAGCACCATGCCAGGATACTGAATCTCTTCCATTTGAATTGTCTTAGGAAGATTCTGAAGATCACCTGGCAAGATAAAATACCAGACACTGAGGTCCTTTTTCAAGCTGAACTGCCAAGCATTCAAACTCTACTGCAGAGAGCGCAACTCTGATAGGCTGGCCACAGTGTCCAAATGCCACATGTACCTTTGCCTAAAAGACTATTTTACAAAGAGCTCGCACAAGGCAGGCAATCACACGGAGATCAGAAGAAGCCATAAAAGGACACGCTCAAGGTCTCTCTGAAGGACTTTGGTATTAATTGTGAGGCATAGGAGACACTGGAACAGGACCACCCAGCATGGCTTGCCCTCATCAAAAGAGGCACTGTGCTCTATGAACAAAGCAGAATTGCAGTTGCTCAAAAAAAAAAAATGTGAGATGTGCAAATTTAGAGACATCTCCATCTCCATCCCAAATGTTCATACAGACTATTTGTACCCAACTTATGCAGAACCTTTTGAGCTCATATTGTTCTGATCAGCCACAGTCAGACATACTGCACATTGACCCTGACATTGTGATGCCATTTTGGTCCTCATGGAGCATGAAGGACAAATAACAATTTGCATGCAAAGAGTCATTTGCTGTTGCTACTTTGCTGCAGGGGACAACCATTCTCTGTCCTCTTCAAAGACGAGCTGCCCATTCCTGAGCCAGAATAACACCACTACCATCCACTTCAAACTATGTAATAGATCTTACCCCTTCCCAATGTCTTTGAGACCATGAAACTTGCTTTGCTTGTAGATCTCTCTAAAGGAATCTCGAAATGTCAAAAGCTCAGGGCCAAGCACAGGTCAGTTTACTAGAGCCGCTAGCTCTTCCTGCCACCTCATACCCCTGGATTATTCCTATGTTTTCTCTATGGATTTTTTATATCTACTTATGTGTCTACATGCAGTTTCCTCAATAGAATATAAGATTCTTGAGGTCAGGCACTGTGTTCCTTTTGTGTTTATAGTCCCTATAGTCTATCCGTAGATAACACAGTGCTTGGTATATAATGGAACTTGATCAAGACTCATTGATAATAAATATATTCTCTGGGACGAAGCAGACAGAATCTAATCCCTCTTTGCCATGATATCAATTCAAATACCTGAAGAAAGCTACAGTTTTTCTTTACTAAATCTTCTTTTCTCCATGCTAAAATTCACAACTGGTATTACTTTAATTATTTACATGCTAATGAGTATTGCTACAATTTTTGTAAATAGTTTGTTCTCAATTTGTAACCATGCCCAAAAGGTTATAAAACTGTGCATACCGTTTGACCCAGCAATGCCACTACAAGGTCTGTATCCCAACGAGATTAAAAAAAAGGGGGGGAAATGATCTATTTGTACAAAAATATAGCAGCTCTTTTCATAGTGGCAAAGAACTGGAAATTGATTTTAAATTCCCATCAATTGGGAAATGGCTGAACAAGTTGTGGTATATGATTATGATGGAATATAATTGGGCTGTAAGAAATGACAGGCAAACTGGTTTCAGAAAAACTTGGCAATATCTATATGAATTGATGAAGAAGGAAGTGAGCAGAACCAGAAGATCATTGCACACAGTAACAGCGATATTGGAATGATGATCAACTGTAAAAAACTTAGCTACTCTGACCAATACATGGATACAAGATAAGTCCAAAGGACTCATGATGAGGATCTCCAGAGAGAGAACTGATGAACTCTTAGTGAAAATTGAAGTATAATTTTTTTCATATTCTTCATTTTTCTTGCATTTTTGACAATATGGTTAATATGGAAATATGTTTTGCATGATTTCATATGTGTAATTGATATCATATTGCTGGTCTTCTTAATAGGTAGGGGAGGAACTGGAGTGAGAGAGAGAATTTGGAACTAAAAAAATTTTTAAGAATGTTAAAAATAAATAATAAAAATTTAAAAAACTTATTCTCTTAAGTAGGCTAAACATTTGTTACAACATCAATTTCCTCAACAATTTTTTAATTTACTAAGAATATGAATATTTAATAATAACCTTTAATTTATCACACTATCCTGCATAAGCCTACAAAGTCTAGGAGGAGGCCTTGGTGCTACATGTGAATGAATAGTATTGCATATGAATGAGATCTGGGTGTTTCAGTGTACTGTGAGCTCAAAATGAGTCAACAGTGATAGGCAGCCAAAAAAAAAAGATAACGCAATCTTCAGTTATATTAATAAAAGCACAGTATCCAGAATGAGAAGGGTCATAGTATCATGATATTCTTCCACGATCAGATCTTATCTGGAAAACTGTATTATGTTTTGGGTGCCACATTTTTGGAAAGACATTGATAAGTTGGAGCGGAATTGACAACTCCAGGTGAATATGTACAGGACTGCAAGAGAACTAGAAACCTTGACTCTTGGTTGAAGCAACTGGACATCTTTTAGCTTAGGCAAACTTAAATAGAACATGATAATTGTTTTTAAGCATTTGAAGGATTGTCATGTTAAAGACTATCAGCTTAGCCCCAGATGGTAGAAATAAGATCAATGAGTAGGAGATACAAAAAGGCAGATTTCAGATGAACATAAGAAAAAAAAAATTCCTAGAATGCAGAGCTATCCAAAATTGGAATGGACTGCCTCAGAAAATAATGAGTTTCTCTCTCTCTCTCTCTCTCTCTCTCTCTTTCTCTTTTCCTCCCCTCTTCTTCCCTATCCCCTTCTCTCTCTGTCTGTCTGTCTCTGTCTCTGACTCTGTCTCTATCTCAGTTAAGGTCTTCTAAAAGAGGCTAGATGACCACATAATGGAAATGTTACAGAATGGATTCCTTATAGACAGTAGCTGAAGTGCCTTCCAAATCTGAGATTCTGTGACTTTGTCTTTCATGCTTGGAATGTTATATCTGCCTCCTAATCAGACTCCAAGGCTCCATCCTCTCTCCCACTTAATGATTATGACACTAGTTTTTCTAATGCAATATTTTTATAATGTCTTTCTCCTAGTAAAAAAAAATCTGCAATGGTTCTCCCTTATGATCAAGACCAGAATTTGAATTTCTAGAGCACAGCTTAAAATATATGAGTAATGAGGTATTAGCCAGGGATGGAGTACATGAAACAAGGACTTATAAAAAACATATTTGCCTGGAGTCTCAGAAATTTAATCAAAAGGGTCTTAAACTGAAAAAAGAAGGGGAAAAGTACGAGAAAAAAATTGATCACAGAGATCTGTTGATCTTGGTACTACAAAGAATAGCATGTATAATATGAAGGAATAGCAAAAAAGAGGATCAATAATTCATAGAAGATAATATCTAAGAAGGGAGTCAAAAATGAAAACTCATGTCCTCATGTAACATGGAAATGCATAAAGTGTTCATGATAAACAAAGTGAATGAGAGCTCTTAATACAAGTATCAAATTTGATCTTGTAGGTGCAGTATTATTGAGACTTGGTGAGTGTAACTCATGACTGAAATATGACTCAAAAAAGGCTACCTAATTCAAAAGGAAAGGAGTAGATAAAAGTGGAATAGCATTAAACAATAACATGAGCAGTGATAACTCACATTAAAGTAGTGATTTGACATGTCAAAGCACTGTCCTCATCACAAGCATATGAATTAGGCTTTATAAATACTATTATTCTGTTTTACAAAAGAGGAAACTGAAGAACAGAGAGGCTAAGTGGCTTTCCAAATCATGGCCAATGAGCTAGTAAGTATTGGGATCAGGATTTGAACTCGGATCTCATGATTCCACATGTAGTCATCTCTGTACTATATCATGCTGTAAAGAAGATAAACTCATGAAAAAAATTCAGGAACCAAAGAGGAGTATGGTAGAGAACTTTTGGGTGAGGATCGACAAAGAGAAACAAGGATGATATTGTAGGAGTATACTGCTTACCACTTGGGCAGAAGAAGTAATTAGATGAAGAGTTTGGAAAAGAGGTCAAAAGTATTGACATGGAAGCAAAGTATGTGATTGTAGAGGACTTTAATTCTTCTGATATTGACTGGAGTCTCACTTTCTTCCAAAATCAGAGTGGGGGATAAGGGGCATGTGAAAGAAGTCTTCTTTGCTATTAACCTCTATCCAACTCAGCACCCATTCAGCCGCAGCCCACAACATGGGCTAGGCTACCCTAAGAGACCCCATGCTTGCAATAGAATACAATTCTACTGCCATCCACCCTTTCCCCCACAAGGAAAATCAAAAAGCAGAAGCTTTCTCTGGCTGAGATAGTGACATGGCTGTACTCTGTGATACAATATAGGGAACTAGGACAAGACATGTGTGGGGCTATGTGACATTCCACTAAGCCTAGGGAAAAGATGCCAGCATCCATTTGGGGACAGTCCTTTCCACTGCAACCTTCCTTCCTTGCCCCACCCTGAAAAGTCACTTGGGGCGGAGACTAAGGCTCATAAAACATTAATCGTGCAGCACAAGAAGAGATTGAAATGGCTTTGAGATCCAGCCCCTAGCAGAAACACAAATCAAAAAGGAAGGAGTTAGAAAGAGAGTGATAGAGGAATATAAGGGGGAAAAGACTGAAATGACCAAAGATCTCAGGAGGAAAAAAATTCAATTAAAGATCTAAACAGATAAACTAATAGGGAACATATTAATAACATAAAGGAATGTGGCTTCCAGATCAACTGAAAAAGACCAGGCAAACATCTATGAATAAATACTGCAAGACAAAGGAAAATAAATCAATACCTGATGAGGCTGAGAACCCTGAGGATTCCCAAGACAGCATGGAACTACAGCAGAATGTTCGTGAATGATTTCAACAATGCATTAGAAAAAAAATTTCTTGCTACACTGGGAGACAAGGTAGAAGACTCCGGGCTAGAGAGTGGTACAGCGAGGTGAATTTTGAACTGATTGCACAGCTAGACCCAAAGAGTCATCATTAGTAACATGGAGAAAGTAAGTAGTAAAGAGTCCCAGACACACATCCTTAACCCTGTGCTATTAATACTGATAACAACACACACATAAACAACACACATTTAAAACATTTCATCATAGACTCAAATGAAACCATGCATGCTATCCTTGTCAAATTTGCAAATGACGCAAAGAGGGAGGGGGGTAATTAAAACTATCATTCTTTCCATTGCCTAGAATAACAGTGTATTTCCCTTTGTTCAAGAAAGATAAGCAATTGGAGTAATTACATTAATTCCATAGTGGGTGAGACAAAAACTCTGCTAGTCATTCTTTTTTTCCTTTCAAAAGTTCAGAAGGTTCTTGTCTGTCTCATTTCTCAAAAGTAGGCACATTTCTATTACGAAAAAAATGAGCTGGACCCGAAATCAGTAGAACTGAGTTTTAATCCTGACACTTGTGAACTTCAGAATTAAAGCTAAATTTAGAACTGAATTCTATTGCAAGCCTGAAAGTCTGTTAGTGTATCCTAGAATACATCGTGGGCTGCCATGAGAATGGTTGTTGTTGTTCAGCGGTTAACAGTCCTGTCCAATTCTCCATAACCCGATTTGGGGTTTTCTCGGCAAAGATACTGTAGTAATTCGCCATTTCCTTCTCCAGCTCATTTTACAGATGAGGAAACTGAGGTAAACAGGGTTAAGCGACATGCCCAGGATCACACAACTAGTAAATGTCTGAGGCTGGATTTGAACTCAGTGTTTCTGACTCCAGGCCCAGAGCTCTATCCACTGTGCAACCTAGCTGCCCTAGGGTAGAGACTACAGGCTAGTTATTTATGATCTCTGAACCTAAATTTCCTCACCTATCAAATGAGAGTGATTATTCTTGCATGATCTATCTCACAGGGCTATAGTGAGGAAAGTGCTTGGGAAGCTGTAAGGCACTATAGAAATATGAGTTGTTTTGTTTGGGGTTTTCAATCCCCAAAATTCTGTAGCTGGATATATTCCTCTGGACTTCTCCATCATGGAACCTCCTCACCCTGCAAGATCATTTTACCCCTGAAGCTCACACCTTGTCCATAGCCTCTGCCCCTGGTACCCCTTCCTCTCTCTGATTAAAATGGGGAGAACAGAGGGTTCTTTTCAGAACCTACATTTAAGGAGAGCACCCAGGCCAGCCATCTGATTTCCCACTATCCATTTTGCCCCACTTGGAGTTCCCACAATCATTTTCAGCTTCATTCTGTGCTTTGCCTTCTCCCATTTGATTACAAACTCCTTAAGGGCAGGAACTATCTTCAGCCTTTCTTTGCACCCTCAGCACTTATTACAGTGTTTGGCCCATAGTAGGCTCTTAATAAATGTTTATTAACTAAGTGACCCACAGAAGGGTGGAAACCTCTAAAGGATGCCACAGATAAGTCTGGAAATCTACGACTGACATAAGTAAGGGTGAGAAGGAGAACACTCACACTGGGCTGCCAATGCACCGGTGCATCAATGCCCAACAGTCTAACATCAGCAGATGTAGACAGACACCTTAATGTCTGCTAACCCCAGTAGGAGGAGATGCAGTGAAAGGAAAGTCCCAGACCCTACTCCCCTCTCCCCTTCTCCTTTGAAATCTCATCAGCTAGCATCACCAGGAACTTCTAATGCTATCACCTGCTGAACTCTCTCCTACATGGCTGTGGGGGAAGTAGTCCCAAAGAGAATGTGGTGTCATCTCCGGCCAGGGATAACCCCCACCTCCTCCCACACACATACATTTCACACTCAGATCCACCAACAAGTTAACATTCCTTATCAGTAAGAGCTCAAGAACATGACAGATGCCCCTCCCCCTAAAATTTTTTTGAGTTTAATCACACCAAACTGATTAGTTTAAAAAAAAAAACTCAGAACAAAGAGATGTATTTAGAGCTCACCTACAGTTCTGGTGTATTGACTGGAACAACTTTCTCTCCTGGTGAGATTTCCCTGTCGGAGCTTCTGCCAGAGATACCCAGCCAGATAAAGCTTTGTTTCACTGATAACCTAAATTTGGCACCTCCCGGAGCTGTTGCTCTTCTGTACCTGACTAACCAAGGCTTACTCTGCAATGCAGGCCGAATCACCCAAGTGCCTCAGCACGCAAAAATGTACTTCATCACTCCCTAACAGGGGATGGCTTCTTGGATCATCTCTTGAGTCATTGGGTGCTTTGCCATGATACTAAACAGACCCTAGAACAATCAACCATCTTTGGCTCCAGAAATAGAGGCTGGGATTTTTGCTGTTCCAATCTGTTTCCCCTCTTCAATTTTAAGGATAGATTTGGAGGCCCGAGGGAAGGGGGATCTAGGGGCCTGAAATGTATTTCAAAGGATGTCCTTTTCTTTTTTCCCCTTTATTCTCCAGCACCCTGATGGAGCTATTTGTTTCTGTTATCACCTACAACTCATATAATCTGCATGGATTGGGTCATTGTTGCTATTCCTATTTTATCCAAGAGGGTTCAGAGGGGACAAGGGAACTGGCCTATAATCATTAGTCAAATTAGAAGCAGGAACTGAAGCTGAATCTCTGAAATTTTTTGCTTTTGGTGTTTTTTTTTTCCTCCCAGGTAATGTTGGCTACCTATTGAGATTGCCTTTCTGCACTGTTCTGACAATAGCCTGCGTGGTGATGCTGACATAGACTTTCTGGGGGCAAAGACAGGGCTTGGCATCTGGACTTTGTCTTATTCAGAAAGGCCATAGGACTAAAAATAGCAGCAGAAATAGTGAATACTGTTAAAAATAGGTCTTGGTGCAAAAGTTCTTCTATCCAGAAACATTCATGATGGGAAGAGGAGCCTTCCCTCCCCTGCTCTCCCATTCCCCCTTTCCCACTCTTTTATCTGCTTCCCCCAGGGCTCACCATAAACTATCAATTATGCTGGGTCAATCCTGTCTAAATTTTCCAAATCTCTCAGGACAATCTTACAGGAAGGTGCCCAAGGTGGGTGGCACATAGGCTGCTTCTCTCTGCCTCACTGAGGAGGCTGCCCTGGATTGTTAGCCTCTTAGGGATCCATTTGAACACCTCAGCTTGGAAACATTATGGTTACCTTCTCCCAACAAATGACGATGAAATGTAGAGGTGAGATGAGGCGGCCACAGGGGTAAGCAATGAGCTAGAGCACAGAACAATGCTATGATCTTTACCATTCATTCTCCTTTTCCCCCTTTTCCTCCTTATTCTATTCATTCATTCATTTATCTATTCATTCAATAAACATTTATTGAACACTGATTCAAAAATTCTACTCCAGTGACATTTTCCCCTACAAATACTGAGGAGTTCAATGATTCATCACTTTGTGGAGGTGACTGTGTATTCCTGAAGTCTGTATCTGTAAAATACAAACTGTTATGTTCCTGAAATCATAGATTTCAAGATGGAAGGCCTTTTGGTGACCATCTAGTGTGATCTCCTCCATTTTACAGATAAGTAACCTGAGGTCAGAGATGCTGAATGGTCACAGAGATGCCCAAGGTCATACAGGTAATAAGGGGCAAAGTTGGAAATCAAACCTAGAATTTCTAGCTCTAACTAGTATCTATTTAATAATTGCTTGTTGAAATGATTTGATCTCTCGTCTGATAGGTGGGATATTTCTGTGGGTTAATTCAATATGAAAATAATGGAACCAGATAAAACATCTGCATGTCAATTAAGATCAGGAAGGTAGAAAAACCAGTTTTCCCATCCAAAGTAATAGATATCCATGCATACATTTTTTTTCCACATTGGAAACATGTTTGTATTATCTATTTCCAGAACTTCAAAGGGTTCTAAGCAAGATACATATTAATGAAGATATGTGTTGTTATTCCTTTTCCCCTTAATGTTAATTATCTCTGGCAAGAGAAAATCAAAAGAAATTTGTAGCTCAGGTTTAGGAGTGGTTAGGGAGATTAGGATCCTCCAAGGAAAAAGCAAAGAACCTGGGGCTTAACAGATTTAGAAAGATGAGCCCCTAGAAAATCTGAGAACCAAGACCACTGGATTGGATCTTTGTGGGAACCCCTTGTGTGCCTTTCCATTGTCAGCCAGTTTCCATTGAGAATGATGGAGGCTAAAGTCCTGTACTCACTCAAGTAGCCCTGGTCTGCATGGGGCAAATTGGAAAGGCAGCAGAGAAAGCTAGAGTCAGAGTCAGGGGAACAGTCTCTGCCATCTGTCTCCTTTGTTCATTTCTTTTTTTTTTTTCCAATTTTTAACATTCATTTTTATTTATTTATTTTTATTTATTTATTTTATTTTTGTTAGGCAATGGGGTTAAGTGACTTGCCCAGGGTCACACAGCTAGTAAGTGTTATGTGTCTGAGGCCAGATTTAAACTCAGGTCCTCCTGAATCCAGGGCCGGTGCTCTATCCACTACGCCACCTAGCTGCCCCTCCTTTGTTCATTTCTAAAGCCAATGATACTGACCAAAAAGCTCCATGTAGTATAGCAGGTCTGAAGATCACTTTGTTTTTCAATTTTGTTATTTGTCTTTTGTTTTAGAAGAGGACCAATGACATCACCCCATAGTCACGGGGTGATGTCATGGCGTGTGACTTACATGTGAATTGGATTTAAATGAGGCAGAGTTGTACAAAGTTGTCAGCTTCACTCTCTCTTCCAAAGTCATCGAAGTCCAGCAGCAAGGCAAAAGTCAGGACAACTGGCAATGGCCCTGGATGACCTTGGTAGATGACCTCGGTGTCTTTGATAGCTAACCAAGTTGTAAGTGTTTTATAGCACCTGCTTCTGCCGCCTTCGTGGCCTTTGAAACAAATTGCTCTCATCCACCCGTTCCACTGGGGGAAGTCTTTACATGGTTGGTGTTTTTCAATTAGGAAAGGGCAAAGGAGTACCTTTGAGAAGCTGAAGGGGGTCACCAAATTTTCAAATGCACCACTCCTAAGCAATTGTCCCATGATTTTTATTCGTGCTAGTAACACTGACATCTCTGAAATGGCATCTCTGGGCATGTGTTCACCAGTTCATACAAGGTAGTACCCAACTAAAAAGCATCATTGGTCATCCGTTTGTCAGTCAAAGATGGAGGCAGCAAGTCCTATGAGAACTAGGAACTTCGAGGTAGCTAGGTTATTATTTGTTATTCATTATCACTATCAGACAGTGGATAGAATTCTGGGCCTGACGCCAGGAAGCCCTAAATTTAAAAATCTATCTGGCAAGTCACTTAACTTCCGTCTGCCTTAGTTTCCTCAACTGTAAAATGGGGATAATAATAGCACCCACTTCCCAAGGTTGTTGTGAGGATAAAATGAGATATTTGTGAAGTACTTAGCATAGTATCTGCCACATAATTGGTATTTAATAAATTATTGATTCCTTCCTCTCTTCCTTCTTTCCTTCTTTCTTTCTTTCTCCTTCCCTCCTCTCTTCCTTTCTTCCTCCCTCTCTCTCCTCCTTCCTTTCTTCTTCCTTCCTTCCTTCCTTGCAGAGAACTGTCTCTGCCACTGGTTCTTATTTGGGTGATAGCTAACTTCTCCAGATCAAAAGCACTGAGCTTCTATCGGGCAGAGTAGCTGTCTCACAATATTTCCCTATCAGGATGATCCTCAAAGCCTTAAGAAACAATTTTGGTGTCTCAGGCAAGCTTCACAAAAATATACCTGGCAACCAACATAAAATTACCCTCAAATCAAGTTTTAAAGATTAATGTAGTTGGTCTAGAAAAAGATCCTGTCATGTAGTGGGCAGATGAGGGTGGCGGTAGGTAGGGGAAGGTGTCAGAGAATAGAGACCCTGACATACTATAAGCCTATTTCTGGGGAAATCATAGCTGGGAAAGGAGTAGAGAAGAAGGGGACTGTGCTACAAAGGACCTTGCCTAGAGTGCAAAGGGGCAGGTTGGGAAGGAGAATCTTTTTTAAATTAATTCTTTTTGTGAAATACGTGCTAAATTCTGTTGTTCCTGCTGGTGAAACCTTTGGTATCACCTCATTTTGGTGCCCTGGGGCATGGGCCACCTTAGCTATCCTTCGTTGACTTCCAATGGGCAGCTACCTCTTCTTCCTAAATCTTTTAGATGGGTATAAGATTGTGAGCTGAGATTGTGACCCTTCCTCTAGGGCTGGGGTCTTTGGGCTTTAGCTAAGGATAGGGTTGTCTCATTTGTGTACTCAGAGAAGGGATTTATCTGGAAATACTATCTGTACTGCTAAGGGTAGAAGGTCAGCAAATTGAATTGCTTCATCAGTGAGACTTATTGGTTCTGATAGGTCTGAAATTGTGGTGTTCTGAAACCTCTTGAGCTTTGACAATATTGTTTACAAATCCTAGTGTGCATTAGTAGGACTGTCCTTATCTTCATTCTTCTCCTCCTCCAACTTATCCTTATCTTTATCCTTATCCCTACCTTTATCCTTATCCTTATCTGTATGTCTTTATTAAAATATCTATGTTATTCTAACTTAGTTGATTGATTCTAACAATATAGACCCAAGGGCCCAGTATAGATATGACAATAGTCTGACAGTGATATGACAATAAAAAAATTGTAGGGATAAGTCTGTGGTTAATAGGACAAGTATGGAGAAGCCTTAACTTCTGAACCGATGACAAAAGGATTCACATCTAACTGAAATTTACATCCATGACACCTGCCAGATTAATTATGATTGTTTTATTTCTATGTTTCCTTTTATTTTCTAGCCAGAATGACTCTTTAAGATACATATATACATACACATATATATGTAACTCAAATATATGTATATTAATACGTAATACACATACATAATACATACATAAATACATATATTTGAGATATATATACACACATGTCTTGCTCAATATATATCTTAATATATATGTACCTTATATGTATACATATATACATATCTTGCTCTCTCTATATCTTATATATATGTGTATATATACACACCTATACATATATACATGTATATATGTATAGGTGTATATATATTACCTACATGGATTTTTGTGATAATACAAGTGAGAAAATTACCTTGCTGGAGTCAGAAGACCTGGGTTCAAAGGTTATTGTTCATCCTTAGTTTTTGAAGAGGATCAGTGACATCAAGGGGTGATGTCTTGACTTGCAAATGAATTGGATTTAAGTGAGGCAGAGCTACAGCAAGTGGTTGGCCTCACTCTTTCTTCCAGAGTCATTAAAATCTAGTGGCAAGACAAAAGTCAAGATGATTGGCAATGGCCTGGATGCAGTGGATGACCTTGGCATCTTCGATGTCTGACCAAGCTCTAAGCGTTCCACTGCATGTGTGACCTTGGACAAATCACTTAACTTCTTTCCACCTCCATTTTCTCATCTGTAAAATGTGGAAGTTGGGTTAAATAGCTAATAAGGTACCTTCCAGCTCTAAATCTATGATCCCAGCTGGTATGGATCAAAGTCTTGACTGTAGTTTGTGTTTAATAAATGTATGATAAACTACATTGATTTAGAAGTCTCATTTCACAATACCACTTAATAGGTCACTGCCTGTAGGTAGCCCAGATACATGGATGCCTGCTTCAGGGCCTCTGTGGGTCACAACTTCATCCACAAGGGTCAGCTTCATTATAGACTGAGTTGACCTTTAAACTTAAAGGCACAAAGACCTTAGTTTGTTTCCCTGACCATCTCTCTTTCCAGATATTTCTTTTTGATCTAGACACCCAAAGCTGTGCAGCAAAGAGCAGGAGCCCCAACATGGACAGAGACGAGTAAAGATGCAGCAAAAGCAATGTGGCATCTGGTTGCCAAGGAGGAGTGTCACTACCTAAGGCCTGCTTTGCTTTTCTCTATTAGATTGAAGAGGAGACACTTACCCCAGGTAAGGTGGGGGTAGGGTGTGTGAGGGTAATAAAAGAGGGGGAAATATTAAATAAATGACTTTACTATTTACAGTTTGTACTTAAAACAGTCATCAAAGTTGATTGTGGGTTTATTGTTACCTGTCCACCTCCCTATGCCAGCAGGTGCCAGGCACGGAGAATTCAACTCCCATCAGACATTGACCCTGGCATTCAGCGAGGAAGCTGATGGATTCTGTTTACTCCAGCAACTGGCAGACCTATGCCCTGCTCTTTGAGAAGCAGCCCACATACAATAAAGGTTTATAGTTGGTTCAAGACAGACTTCAAGCTCATTCTTTCCAGATATATTCAGAGGGAAGGAGAAGAGGGGGAGGTCAGGAACAAAAGAACAATGTTTAACTCAATTGATTCCCAGGCTGTCTTTGGTGATGACCAAAAGCCTTTCCACCCCCACCCCTCCATTTTTTTTCCACATCCCTCCTCCCATCCCCCAGTTTTCCCAAGTCTTGACCAAAGATAACGTCAAGGTATCAGCCTCCTGCCAAGTAGCTGCCGAAACTGAAACAGAATTGCCCTGGGAACGAGGGAAGGAAATAAAGTCTAGTGAGGCCAAAGGAAGTCTATAAAAACAAACAAACAAAAAGACCACCCCCAAGACTCCTTCCTCTAATTCCCCCCCTCTTGCTCAAACAAGGACTGGAAAGCAGCTGTCTTCTTGTTCTGAGTGTCCTAACTGTCAAGTGTGAATCAAGCTAGAAGAATGTAGTGTGAAAAGTCAAGGAATAATGCCCAGAACTGAAATTATTCCTCCTCCAATGTCTACAGGACATGTTGGAACCCATCCTGGACAAATGCACTGTCCATCTTCCATAAACATTAGAGGAACAAGTAGCTGAGAAAAGGTAGCAATGAGCCAAATGTGGGCAAAAGTATCCTTATTGTGCTTTGATGCCACATTCTGATGAGCATTCATTCAATTAATAAGCATTTATTAAGCACCTATCACATGCCAGGCTAAGTACTGGGGATACAAAAAGAAACAAAAGACACTCCCTGCCCTCAAGGAGCTTACAATTTAGTGATGACATGAGCCTACAATTCTACTAGAAATGTTAGCTATAACAACAAAAGAAGAAAAAGAAATTAGAATAGGCAACTTGAAAACAAAACTATCACTCTTTGCAGATGATATGATGGTATACTTAGAGAACCCTAGAGAATCAACTAAAAAACTACCTGAAATAATCAACAACTTCAGCAATGTTGCAGGATGTAAGATAAACCCACATAAATCATCAGCATTTCTCACAAAACCCAGCAGCAAGAGATAGACAAAATTTCATTTAAAATAACTATAAACAATATAAAATACTTGGGAGTCTGCCTGCCACGACAAACCCAGGAACTATATGAACCCAATTACAAAACACTTTTCAAACAAATAAAGTCAGATGTAAACAACTGGGAAAATATCAATTGCTCATGGGTCGGCTGAGTCAATATAATAAAAATTACAATTCTCCCTAAACTAATTTACTTGTTCGGTGCCATACCAATCAAACTACCAAAAAAATTATTTGATAGAGCCAGAAAAAATAACAACAAAATCCATTTGGAAGGACAAAAGGTCAATAATATCAAATTAATGTAAAAAAAAATACAAAGAAGATGACCTAGCAATACCAGATCTCAAACTATATTATAAGGTGGTAATCATCTAAACTATCTGGTACTGACTAAGAAACAGAGTGGTGGATCAGTGGAATGGATTAGGTACACAAAATGCAGTAGTCAATGACCATAATAACCTAGTGTTTGATGAACATATATGTATACATATACATATATATATATATATACACATTTTGAAACTAAGAGCTTAAATCTCTTTATCAAGATTAGAAATGTCTTGTTTTAAAATGGGTTTAAATGAGGATAGAATTGGTTGAGTTTTTTTGTGGGAAGGGGAAAATCATACAAATTCTTTGCCCTACTGGAAGGAAGAGAACAGAATACATTCACAATTGATAAGGGAAATAGGAAACTTGTTAACATTTTAGACAAAGAAACAAACAAAAAGAATTAAATGCCTGGATAGAACCAAAGTTTGAGTGTAACTGTTTTCTGCACATTCAAGATTAAGTAGGGAGGAAACATTAATGGGATATATTTATTGAATAAATAAATGATTGAATAATTGAAAAGGGGGGAAAAGCATTCATTTGAACTCCAATCTTACAGATTGATTTCCTTCGAGTTTCAGGGATTATTGGAAGTTATAGCTATATGTAAAATAAGGTCATTGGTTCTAGCCTAGTAGAAATATGCAGTGCAAATTCAAATAATTCAGTTACTTCATAAGATTCATTATTCACACTTATTAGGACCTAGCTGTAAACCCTAATCCTTGAGTCTTATTTTATAAACTCACATATTCACTCTGAATATCAGCCCCTGTGGAAGAAAGTATCTTAGTAACTCTACTTTTATAATTTTTTTTTTACCAAAAACAAAACAAAAAACCTAATTTTTTTATTTGAATCCAGAATATCAGAGTCGAAAAGGACCACAGAGCGCAAATCATCCCACACACAAGGACAAAAATTGACTTCATAATATAACCAAACAGGCAGGCATCCAGCCTTTGTTTAAAGGCTTCTAATGATGAGGAACACACACCAGGCAGCCAATTGCATTTTGGGATAATTCTAATTGCTGGGAATTTTTCCCACTTCATTCAAGCATTAATCTGCTCCTCTTCTACCCAGCGCTCCTGGTTCTGGACTCTGGAACCAAGCAGAATTAGTCTGAGCCTTGTTCCCCTTGACTATACTTTAGGCCAGATAGAGGTAACCTGCAGCCTCGAGGCTATACGTGCCTTCTAAGTCCTTGGGGATAGCCTTTTGACTGAGTCCAAGTTTTATAGTACAAATCCTTTATTAAGGATTTTATTTTTATTATTTATTAGCACAAACAACTTCAAGGCAACTTCGGTGTGTAGGCAAGAGTATGTAAAAACCTCCCCATGCAAGTAAATAGAGTAGGAACCAAAAAATGGAGCTAAGGTGAGACAACTGCAGAGAGGCAAAAGAATGGTCTAACCAGAAAAGAACAATAGAATTTAAGAACTAGAAGGCATATTAAAAATCACAGAATACAATGTCTTCATTTTTAAAAATTTTATTAATTTATTTTGATTTATTAACAATCACTTCCATAATCTTTTGAGTTTTAAATTTTTCTCCCCCTCCCTCCCCACCTCCCTCCCCAAGACGGCATGCAATCTGATACAGGCTATACGTATACATTCCTATTAAACATATTTTCACATTAGTGATGTTGTGAGTAAGAATTAGAGCCAATAGGAGGAACCACCAGAAAGAGGAAACAAAACACAACAGAAGAAAAAAATAGCAATGCTTCAATCTGCATTCAAATTCCATAGTTCTTTCTTTGGATATGGATAGCATTTTCCATCATGAGACCTTTGGAGATATCTTAGATCCTTGCATTGCTGAGAAGGGTTAAGTCTATTAACATTGGTCATTGCACAACGTGGCTGTTACTGTGTACAATGTTCTCCTGGTTCTGCTCACTTTACTCTGCATCTGACCATACAAGTCTTTCCAGGTTTTTCTGAAGTCTTACATTACATTACATTCATATACCACAACGTGTTCAGCCATTCCCCAACTGATGGGCATCCTCTCAATTTCCAATTCTTTGCCACTACAAAAAGAGCTGCTACAAATATTTTTGTACATGTGGGTCCTTTTCCCATTTGTATGATCTCTTTGGGATACAGCCCTAGAAGTGCTATTGCTGGGTCAAAGGGTATGCACATTTTGGACATAGTTCCAAATTGCTCTCCAAAATGTTTGGATCATTTCACAACTCCACCAACAATGCATTAGTGTTCCAATTTTTTCACATCTTCTCCAACATTCATCATTTTCCTGTTTTGTCATGTTGGCCAATCTGATAGGCGTGATGTGGTACCTCAGAGTTGTTTTGATTTGCATTTCTCTAGTCAGTAGGGATTTAGAGCTATGAATGACTTAACTCTTTTCAGCGGTACAATAATCCAAGACAAGTACAAAGGACTCACAAAGGAAAATGCTATATCCATATCCTTTCTCATGGTTTTATTTCCTTTTGCTCTGTTTCTTCTTCCACAACTATGACAAATACGGAAATATGTTTTACATGATAGCACATACATAAACTATATCAAAATGCCTAACATTTTCAGAAGGGGGGAGGGAGAAAAATTTGGAACTCAAAATCTTGTAAAATGAATGCTTTGGGGAAAAATAAAATACTATTTAAATTTTTAAAATCCTCATAAAAATAAATAAATGACTGATTAAGGGGAAAAAAAGAAAAATGACTGAACAACAACTTCCTGACTCTAGGCCCACTGTTCTATCCACTGCACCACCTACCTTCCCCACAGCTATGATACAGATAGATAAACTGAGGCATGAGAAAATCAAAGACAAGAACAGAGTATGGTAAAGAACAGAATATAGCAAATACCCACCTGAACTTACTTCACCACTTTGTCATTATCATCAACATCCCAGCTATTTCTGTAAGTTTCTTTCAATTTAGGAGTCAGTGTCCCTAGTCCCATTGATAGAAAGGAGAATCAGGGCACCGACAAAGAGGAAGAATATCTCATAAAAGTGTCACAGAATGGCAGTTGGGCAATCATTTAGGACTAGAGTTCACTGGCCTCTCCAATCCACTTGAATAGATTAAATAAGGAAAATTTTATAGGATTTTATATCAGATAGCTATAATTTTAGTCTTTTGAATTTTATTTAGTGAGTATAGAGTGGAGGAACACTAGAAAATGATTTCTGTTTCAAGACACTGGAAAACATGCTTTGAGTTAGTCCATAGACTTCAGGTGGAGGAGGGGAGAGGGCATTGCTTTTCTTAACCACAGAAGTTTTATTCCTTTGCCATAATCAGCTAACCTGGCTCTGAGCCCAAGACTCCTACAGTAAAAGATGAGCACAGTAAGTATCAATTGCGAGGCTTCCTCTCTTTATAGATATACCATTAACTTCTTTTGGCTTAAGTCACTCTGTGTGTTTTTCATTTGCTCCTGAAGAGGGAGAAAAATAAAGTAAATGTCTTTTGCACATATAAATGGGGGTGGGAGAAGGCATAGAGGAGGAAAGAAGCACTTTAAGAAAACAACCTTGGGCCACAACTCTTGTTCTTTTTTTCCTTGAAGGCAGAAGACATGGTTTTTGCATGTCAGGGCAATGGCATTTTCATTTTTAGCACCAGATGATATAGTCTCTGTTAAAGTGTTGGGAAATCAGTGCATGGATCAAAGGCATAGTGGAGGAATCCTATAAATTTCAGCAAAATCCTGCTTGCCAAAGATTTGGAGTGTCTTTCTTCTGTCCTTTTGAACTTGTTTCTGTTTTGCCACTCTTGCAAAAAACATGTATTTTAGAAATCTTCTGGTATGGCAGTTCCCTTTATGCTCACAAATCATAGAGTGGGGGTGATGATGAAGAGAGATGGAAAAGGAGGGTTTGGGGAAACATCTTACTTACTCCTTTTCAAAATTCCTATAAAGAGAACCCTAAATTTACATGCCCAAATCTAAGTAGTTTGATTCATTTCTATTTCCAACCACCCATTTCCACTTTTCACAAAACTTATTAAGTATCTACTATCTGTGAGACACTCTGCTGTGTACTAAGAGAGATACAAATCAGACCCCGTGTGCATCATCAAGGAGATAGAATTGAAGGAACTTGACAAGTTATTAGATGTGAAAGGCAGGAGAAAGAGGAGTAAACAATGTCTGTGAAGTTATTAGTCTCAGTGACTAGGCACTTAAGATGATGGCACCATTGACAGGGATAGGAAGTGTAAGATTTAGAGTTCAAAGGCCTTCAGACCCCATCAAGCCCAATCCTCTCCTTTTACAGATGAGGAAATTGAGGCCCAGAGAGGTAAAGTAACTTGCCCAAGGCCATACAAGTACTAAATAGCAGAGCTAAGATTCCAATTCAAATCCTATGATTCTAAGTCTTTCCATTACACAATTATCTTGACCAAACCTGGTTTTCAACATCTGTGCAGATTAGAACAAGTTATCATCATCATCATCACATCATCATCATCATCATCATCATCATCATCATCATCACATACTATTACATAGGGCAGCCAATTGGTGTAGTGGATAGAACATTGGGCTTAGAATCAGGAAGACTCATCATTGTGAGTTCAAATCTGGCCTCAGATACTTACTAGCTACATGACCCTGGACAAGCCACTTGACCCTGTTTGCCTCACTTTCATCTGCAAAACAAGCTGGAGAAGGAAAAGGCAAACCACAGCAATATTGTTGCCAAGAAACCACAAAAGGGGTCACAAAGAGTCAGACATGACTGAAAAACAACTGAACAACAACAAATTATTATATACTATAATATGTCAGAGCACACTACACTCACCCATTCATAATCCCTCCTCACCATCTACCACAAATTTGCTTTTAAAAAGCACTGGAGCCAGAGGGCTTGTGGTCAAGTCTTGTCTTGGTTATTTACTACCTGTATGATGTTGGGTAAGTCATTGAACCTCAGGTAGTTGGACTATCTAATTGTTAAGTTCTCTTCCAGCTCTAAACCTATGATCCCATGATCTCTTTCCTCAGTTACTCTGTGTGGTACCAGGATACAGGTGCTCATGGAAATGGGATGCTCATTTTGTAATCATGGAGGAAACTCAAAAGTTCAAAGTTGTTAAGGGGTAGAAAATGGACTGTGTTCAGTATGATAGAAATAAAAATAGGATAAAAGTCATAATAGCAAGTTTACATCTCAGAGATATTCAACCCTACATTTCTTTTCCTTATTCTTGCTTTCCTTTCTACATCTCAACCACAGATCGCTGAGTAGGAGGAAACATCTGCCACTGTCTGTAGCCCCACAAGGCATACAAAATACCAGCCAAACCAGCCAAGCCCAGTGCCCCTGTTCCAAGGAACCCTCCATCTTCACTGCTCCCCTAAGGAGATTCACCCTCAGAGCCCAGTTACTTGTGAGGGGAAGTGGGCGTGGGAGGCCAGGGCACTTCTTCTTCTTTCATTTATTTATTTATTTATTTATTTGCTAGGCAATGGGGTTAAGTGACTTGCCCAGGGTCACACAGTTAGTGAGTGTTATGTGTCTGAGGCTGGATTTGGATTCAGGTCCTCCTGACTGCAGGGCTGGTGCTCTATCCCCTGCTCCCTCTAGCTGCCCCGCACTTCTTCTTTAGACCACTGTTATCATGGGATCATCATAGTTAAATTATATTTAGCACTTTAAAATTGTCAAAGCAATTTGTGTATTTTCTTTCTTTTTATCTACATGTAGTCCAGTCCTCTCATTTTATAGTTGAGAAAACTGAGGCCCAGAGAGCTTAAGCTATTTGCCCAAAGTCACATAGCTAGAAAGTTGCAAAGGTGAGATTTGAACCCAGGTCCTTTAACTCTAAATCAGGTATATTCTCTGAAGGGGCTGAAATAATTCAGTCATTTGTAAATTTTATCTCAATTTAACATTTAGTCACAGCACTGAAACTTCTATTGGCTGTTAAGAGAAAAATTAAATATTAATGCCATGATGGCAAGGAAGATAAAATATGTTGTGATGGGGGACTGAAGAAGAAAAGCATCAGGGAAAACATGTCCTATGAGATTGAATTCCATCACCAATTTGATACTATCATGCTATAAGAAATGAGGAGCAGGATGCTCTCAGAAAAATCTGGAAATATTTACATGAACTGATGCAAAGTCAAATGAGCAGAACCAGGACAATATTGTATATAGTAACAACAATATTGTATGATGATCATCTGTGATGACTTAGCACTTCTCAGCAATGAAATGATCCAAGATGATTCTAAGGACTTCAGATGAAAAATGCTATCCATCTCCAGAGAAAGGAACTGATAGAGTCTGAATGCAGATTGAAACAAACTTTTTCTTCAGTTTATTTTTATTGAGTTTTTTGTCTATGTTTTCTTTCACAACATGACCAACATGGGAATATGTTTTGCATGACTGCAGGTGTATAACCTATATCAAATTGCTTGCCTTCTCAATGGAGGCAGGGGGAGGGGAGGAAGAGAATTTGGAACTCAAAAATTTTTTAAAAACAAATGTTAAAAATTGCTTTTACATGTAATTGGGGGAAAATAAAATTTTAAATTAAAAAAAAGAAAACAATGGCATGTAGCAAACAATGCTTTATGATCAGGTAGTTCTCTCTGTCAAATGCTTATGCACCTATGAGAATCTCTGGGGTTTAAAGGCCAGGGTGAGGACCAGAGCAGTTACTGCTCCGCAACCTGTTTTAAGATGGTAATCTTAAAACTACAATATCAGTTTGAGTAAAAACTGCTGCTGAGGTTGGGGCTATCATAACTCCCTGTATCTTCTATTGCCTTAGCTGGAGCTTCTACTGCGATTTGTAGGGGACATGTCCATGGTCCTAGTTTCCCACAATCCATGGGGTTGAAGTAGCCTTACTTATTTGGGGTTTATGAGTAAGTAAGTAAGTATTTGTCTGTGTGTGGAGGCTACCTTTCTCAGGAGACTATGCATGGCATGAATCTTCAACATGGTGACAAGACCAAGTGAGTACTCTTATTGGGTAAGAGATTCTTAAGCATAGGAAGCCTAAGACAAAGGAGCTGAGGACCTATAGAGAAGGGACTCACCTAATGATAGTCATGGTGACTTGAACCCTGAAGTCTCAGACTAAGATAATGACTCCAGGTCTAAGGGTGAGCTAGCTGAGTATCCATGGATGTCATTCAATATCCAGCCAACTCTCTGAGACTATAATTTACAAATGGGTTACCAATCTCCATTGGTGGAGGGAATTTGCATACTGATTGTTTCCCATAAGAATGAAATTGTAAGTCTAGACCCAATAATAATAGATATGAGAAAAATGAAAACATTTTACTATAATGTCACCATGAAATTTTGATTGCTTAAAATTGCAAGAGTCTGTCACTGCAAAAAAAATCCTACAAACATTGTTCTCTATCACTTAGCTCCTTTATTCTCAGTGCTCAGGACCTACTTTCTTCCTTAATATGCCACAGGAGAGTAGTTATTCCATTCTAGAATAATTGGCTTTACTATAATACCAAAAATTAGAAGGCTCTCGGTGTTTCTAAGATTTCATGAGTGAGGAAATTCCCTCTCCATCTCAGTAGATGGTCTTTGTGAGTTGTGGCCAGAAGATTTTATCACCTGGTGACCAAATTCTGGTGAGGAGTTTCTCCAGATAAACCTGGTTCTTGGACACCAGACAGTGTGGTGAAAGACCCAAACCTTACATTACATTAGAATGTAAGCACCTTGCTGGTAGAGCTGTCTTATTTTTTTGGTTCTATCTCTAGAGCCCAGCACTGTGTCTGTCATTTAGCATTATCTACAAAGTGCTTACTGAATTAAATTGAATTGCAACTTATTATTTTCTAACTTGAAGGAAGGAAAGAAACATTGATTAAACACCTACTATGTACCAGGCAATATGCTAAACACTTTATAAATATTGTATCATTTCATCCTCACACCAATCCTGTGAGGAAAGAGTTGTCATCATTTCCATTTTACAGTTGTGAAACTGAGGCACGCAAGATTAAATGAGTTGCCCAGAGTCATACAGCTGGGAAACATCTGAAGCTAGATTTGAACTCAGGTATTCCTGACTCTAGGACTTGTATTCTATCCACTGCACTGCCTAGCTGTCTTCCCAATTTGTTTTTTTGTTTGTTTGTTTGTTTGTTTTTTTGTTTGGGCAATGGGGTTAAGTGACTTGCCCAGGGTCACACAGCTAGTAAGTGTTATGTGTCTGAGGCCAGATTTGAACTCAGGTCCTCCTGAATCCAGGGCCAGTGCTCTATCCACTGCACCACCTAGCTGCCCCTGTCTTCCTAATTTGGAAGAAGGATCTGCCAGAGCTTTCAATCCACTGGCACCCTCTTTGAGACCTTAGGCTCAGCTCTATGCCATGCTAAGGCAATGTAAGAGGGTGATAGTGGAGTTTCTAACATGCTCATCATTCACTAAACTGGGCTGGATTTACAAGGGTCTTTCTCTCAAGTGTTCAGTTCATCAATAGCTTTACATAAAGTCAGGGAAAAGGAACAATTCAAGAAATGATAAATATCCTTATTTATTTTATATGACACATATTTAAATTATATTATGAAGATCTCCTTTGGGGCAGGTGGCACAATGGATAGAGCACCAGCCCTGGATTCAGGAGGACTTGAGTTCAAATCCAGCCTCAGACACATAACACTTACTAGCTGTGTGACCCTGGACAAGTCACTTAACCCCATTGCCTAGCACAAGAAAAAAAATCTCCTTTGCCAAAGGCAACATAATAGCTCAATCTTCTGGAATTGTTTCCTTCCCTGATCTTTGTAGAAAAACAACATGGCCATTGGGCAAGTGAGTGGTGCAGTGCTGGATGGCAAGTCAGGGAGACTTGAGTTCAAATCCAATCTCACTTACTAGCTCTGTCACTTGATCTCTGTCTGCCTCAGTTTCTTCATCTGTAAAGTAGGGATGGCAATAACACCTATCTCCCAGAGGACTTATTGGCAGGATAAAATGAATCAACATTTATAATGTGCTTTGCAAATCTTAAAGTTCTATATAAGTACTAGCTGCCATTATTATTTTTAAACACTTTGAAACACTTTGAAAGCTTAACCTGTCACCCTACTCTTCTTGTCCTCTCAGCAAAGACCACTTTCAATTTTCTTTGTACATGTCTATACTGCCTGGTAATCATTTTTGTGTGTGTGTGTGTGTGTGTGTGTGTGTGTGTGTGTATTTTGCCTCCCTGATGTTCCTTGGTGAAAATATGCGTTCCCTTTCTCCCAGATTAATACTCTACCATTGTGTTTTCCCTGTCACCTTGGCAACCGTACAACTCCCCTTTCCTGGTTGTGCCAGCGAAGAAGCTTACCAGGCCATAATTGTCTATCCATCGGATTACTGACTAAATCAACATATTAATATAAACTTCTACATTCTTTCTAAATGGATAGAAGATACAGCTCTTCCAACAGCTTTGTACTTGCCCAAATAAAAGACACCTACAATGGAAGGAAAGGCATTTATTTAAGCATTTATATAGCACCTATTATGTGCCAATAACTGGGCTAAGCAATTTTTTTTTCACAAATTTTACCTCATTTTGTCCTCACAACATCCCTCTGAGGTAGGTAATGTTATTATCCCCATTTCACAACTAAGGAAACTGAGGCTAAGAAAGGTTAAGTGATTTACCTGGGATTATACAGGTATGAAGTACCTGAGGCTAGATTTGAACTAAGGTCTAACTGACTGCAAGGCCTGAGCTCCACCCACTGGCCACTAGCTGCCATGAGGAAGACTCATGAGCAGTGATTTTCAGTGGATGCTGATACAAAATATGCCTTGGGTAGCTTTCAAGGATGCCCATGATTGAATGAGATGTGGTCTTCATAAGTATATTAAAGAGGAAGGACACCAAGCACTATGTGAGGTCTGAATGAGAAGGTCTCTATCTACAAGCCAGATAGGGCAAGATGTCAAGCAAAAGGAAGCATCTGAGTTGTGCTTTTTAAAAAATGGATAAAGGGGCAGCTAGGTGGCCCAGTGGATAGAGCACTGGCTCTCAAGTCAGAAGGACCTGAGTTCAAATCCAGCCTCAGACACATAACACTTACTAGCTGTGTGACCCTGGGCAAGTCACTTAACCCCAATTGCTTAAAAATAAATAAATAAACCAATGAAAAAATGAATGAATGAATGATTATATAAATAAATAAATGAATGAATGAATAAATAAATAAAAAATGGATGATGAATGAATGAATAAATAATTAAAAAATGGATGGGGAGGCAGCTAGAGTAGAGGAGGACCTGAATTCAAATCCGGCCTCAGACACATAAAACATCAGTGTCAACAAGCATGTATTAAGCACTTACTTTATATGCCAGGCGCCTTGCTAAGTGTGAGTGAAGATGGGGAGTCTGGGAAGTGGAGGATGTTTGAGGGAAATAGAGTATAGTTCAGTTTGGCTGCAGTGTACAATTTGTGAAGTGAAATCATATGAGATGAGTCTAGAAAGATAGATTGGTACCAAATTGAAATTACAGAGAGCTTTGAATGCCAGGCAAATAAGTTTAGACTTTACTGAGTAGACAATAAAGCCATTGGAGAAGTGACATGACCAGATACAGAAAAACAGTGAGGTAGCAATCAGAAAAATGATTAGAGAGTAGAGAATGGAGGCTGAAAGCTCCATGTTGAGGATATTACAACAAGTCATGCAGATTATAATGATGTCCTGCACTAGGGTAGTATGAATAAGAACAGAGAAGAGGGAACTGATAGGAGAAATCTGGAAGCAGAATGAAAAGCTATGGAGGAAAGGAAGGGAACAAGTATTTATTAAGCACCTACTGTGCGTCAGGTATGGTGCTAAGTGTTTTACAACTATCTCATTTGATCTTCATAACAACTCTGGGAGGTTGGAGCTATTATTATCCACATTTTACATTTGAGGAAACTGAGGCCAACAGAGGTTAAGTGACTTACCCAGGGTTACACAGCTTGGAAGTATCCAGGGCTGTTTTTGAACCCAGGTCTTTCTGAGTCCAGGCCCAGTGCTCTCTCCACTGTGCCATCCGACTATTCTGTTAAGACCCATAATGACAATGGAGCATGAATAGGGGAGTCTCCTTTTATTTTTATTTACTTATTTATCTATCTATCTATCTATCTATCTATTATTTATTTATTTATGTATTGTTTTTGGCTAGGCAATTGGGGTTAAGTGACTTGCCCAGGGTCACACAGCTAGTAGGTATCAAGTGTCTGAGGCCAGATTTGAACTCAAGTCCTCCTGACTCCAGGGCTGGTGCTCTATTCACTGCACCACCTAACTGCCCCTGATTCTCCTTTTCAATGAAGCTTAATTTTGAGCTTAGACTCCTTCACCTTTGAGATGTTGAAAAGTTGACTGCAACATTTAAATTTTCAGAATAAGCAAAAGTTAATGCATAACCATGTCCCCTTCTCAGCCATGCTTATAGTTCCCCACTGCAAAGGTAGCAAATGAAATGGAGTGAAGAATCTGATTCCTGCAAGGGAAAATTAATTAATCAACATTTAAACTCACCCTTCACTTTAACAGTGGTTAGCCCTCAGCCTTCCTGTGAATTCTACCTGTCAGTTTACCATCAAGTAAGGGCTTCTGAATAGCCAGGGTTTTTGTTATGTTCAAATAGTTGCTGCTTTGGTCCTACATATTCTATTGGTTTTAATGTGAGCCCTCGAGAAACAATGACACAAAGATTTAAGCATTTTCTAAACATATGGAAGACTTAGCTAACAAAATAGTTTGTTTAAGCTGTTATTTTTTCCCCTGAACTGATTGCTGAAAGAGATCTTGTCTAGAAGGGTTTGGGATGTTGCTGGTTTGTGTGTTTGTTTGTTTTTTAAATGAATATTGATCAGTCTACAATGACTTTGATGGGTGCCCCTTGAGGGATAGTCTAGATCAGAAGTCTCTAAAGGGGGGAACTATAGCATGACTCTATAGCATCAACCAATTAGAAGGTAGGAAGATTGGTTGCATTGGACCCTCTTCAGAAGAGCCAATTATGTGGCCTGTCTCCAATAGAATCCATTATCCACCAATATTGCCCTTTCTTGACCCTTTCCTACTGCTATTCATATCCCCCAATCTCCTGACTTTAGCCTCTTGGAGTAGTTATGACCTAACCATGACCATATCAGTCATGCCTCAGATGGCAGGCTCTTAATTCTGGGGCAGTGACCAGTGAATGAGAGTCCTTCTGCACCACTGTTTTCCATACCTCACCTTTCCATTTCAAGTAGGATAGAATGAGAACCATAAGATAACAGGAATGGATTCATTGTTATTTTCATGGCAGATCTTCTATTATCTTTCCCCCCAAAATCTATCTCTCTTCCAAACTTTCCTATTTCTGGAAGATGTTACCAGGCTTACTGACATCCAACTTTACAACTTAAGAATCAGCCTTAACTCAATTTCACTCAATCTGTAGATCCATACTTTCTATCTCTACATTTTAAAAATATGTTCTTTTCCCAAAGGGCTCTAAAACTGTGCATACCCTTTGACCCAGCAATACATACCACTACTAGGTCTGTATACTAAAGAGATCATAAAAAAAAGAAAAGCACCTACATGTGCAAAAATATTTGTAGCAGCCCTTTTGGTGGTGGCAAAGAATTGGAAATTGAGGGGATGCCCATCAGCTGGGGAATGGCTGAACAAGTTGTGATATATGAATGTAATGGAATACTATTGTGCTATAAGAAATGACGAGCAGGCTGACTTCAGAAAAACCTGAAAAGACTTGTATGGTCTGATGCGGAGTGAAGTGAGCAGAACAAGGAGAATATTGTACACAGCAACAGCAACATTGTGCAATGATCAGCTATGATAGACTTAGCTCTTCTCAGCAATACAATGATCCAAGACAATTCCAAAAGACTCATGATAGAAAATGTTATCCACATCCAGAGAAAAAACTATGGAGTCTGAATGCAGACCAAAGCATACTATTTTCTCTCTCTCTCTCTTTTTCCCTTTTTCATGTTTTTTTTCTTTTGTTCTGATTCTTCTTTCACAATATGACTAATGTGGAAATATGTTTAATATGATTATACATATATAGCCTATATCGGATTGCATGCCGTCTTAGAGAGGGGAAAGGGGAGGAAGAAAAAAATTTCTGAACTCAAAATTTTATAAAAGTGAATGTTTAAAACTATCTTTACATGTAATTGGAAAAAATAAAATACTATTAAGTGGGGGGGGGATTAAAAAATAAAATATGTTCCTTTCTCTCCGCTTATACCACCACCACTCCAGTTCAAGGTGTCATCCTCTCTCCCTTAGATTATTTCAATGACTTCCTAATTGGTCTTCCTGCCCCAAATCTCTCCCTTTCCTAATCTATCCTCCATTTAGCTGCCAAACTTATTTTCCCAATTTCCAGGTCTAACCAGCCATACTTCTACTTCCTAAACTCCAGGAGTTCCCTCCTGGCTCTAGGATCAACTATAAACTTCTGTTTGGCATTTAAAAGCATCCATTACTTGTTCCCAGCTTTTTTTTCCAGCCTTATTATGTTCTATTTCCCTTCTAAAACCTTGTGGTCTAGGCAGATTGAACTTTTTTTTCCCTTCACATTCATAAAAAATCACAAGTAAACTATCCAAACTTGAATGAGCAATTAATATGTGATACCATAAGCAGAACCATGAAAAAGGAATAAATTTATATTGAAAACTTTCTTCTGAGTTGAAATCAGGGACAGTTCAGTTTTGCTTGTTTTTGCATCATTTATAAGGAACAGCCACACCCAGAGAAACATGACTCCTAGAAAAGCTGTTGTGTTCCCTGACTATTCCATTTTGTATTGCTCTATTTTTAAAAAGTATTAAAAAAAATCCACCTGCTTGGCTAGCTACATTGATCAAATTAACTGAATAATTAATTTAAAAAATTATTACTTACAAGTCTGTCCTATTCCCCCAATATATACATTCATAGGGATTTTTTTGGAAAATAATGAATATTGCTCTCAAAAATAAGTATTTTGTACCATTAATAAATGAATTTAAAATATTTTAGATTATTATTTATTTCATGCTTATCTCATTCTTTTTCAGTTCTTTTTTAGTGTATGCTTCATAATACATACATAGTAGGGTAGTAGTACATCTATATAATCAATAATAATAATAGATAACATATATAGCATTTTAAGGTCTGCTAAGTATTTTACAAACATTATCTCATTTTATCTTCATAACAACCCTATGATGTAGGTGTTACTATTATCCCCATTTTGCAGATGAGGAAACTGAGACAGCTAAGGATTAAGTGACTTGTCCAGGATTACAGAGCTACTAAATGTCTAAGGCTGAATTTGAACCCTCATTTTTTTCTGACTCCAAATCCAGTACTCTATCAATTCTACCACCTAAATGCCTAGGGAGGGAGGGAAAGAAAGAGAGAAAACAAAGAGAGGAAAAAAGAAGAGAGGGAGAGAGGGAGTAGGGAGGAAGGAAGGAAGGAAGGAAGGAAGGAAGGAAGGAAGGAAGGAAGGATGAAAGATTAATTAACATATTATTGAGGACGCAAGTTCAAATTTTTTTTTAATTATCAAGCACATGACCAAAAAATTTGGACACCACTGGACTAGTTGACCTCTCAAAGTCCTTTCTGTTCTCAGGTGTCAATAATTCTTTAAGCAGAACCAGCAAACTGCATAATAAGGTCCCTTTTTATGGTTAATATTTGACCCTTGACTCTGGGCTTAGGAAGCAACTATGCCTGTCATCTGAGGACTTGTCAGGCTTAATTAAGAGAGGGTCTTCAAAGGCTTAGCTCTTCTGATGCATCACTCCACCTACCAAGATATGAGTGAATGCAGGCATCCAGACTATCTGGATTATGTGAAGTATCTGAGCCCTGTTTCTCCCTTATGTCTAAAGGTACTTCCCTAAGATTATGGGGTGGGGGAGCTTTTATCTGCTCCCTTTCACCTGTACCTGATACCTTCTCTCCTTCCATGCCAGGCCTGAGCAAATTTGGAAGTATAATATATAATTTAAAGCTGTCCTTGCCACTTTCCCTAATCTTCCACTTGTGCATTTTCATCTCCCCTTTGCCTCCTTGCATGCCTCATTGTGTTCATCTCTGTTATGAACCCCCATTGGGCCATTCTGTCTGGATCTTCCTCCACAATAGTGCCCTGTCCTCCTTCTTCCCAGCCAAATTTATCTACCATTCCTTTAGGGCCCAGCCAAAGACAGCCCTCAACCCAAAAGAGGGACTCTATTGATAGGCTGATGGGAAGCCAAGGATTTGTCAAAAGGTAAGATCCTTTTAGGGCCTTTAATATTACATAGTGTCATTCCACCTCTGTACACCAGAGATGACCCTTGAGCACATCCTCCTTCCATGAGAATATTTTAGCTTCATCCCTTTGGCTATTGCACCGCTGGGAAAAAACATCAAAAACTCTTTCTTGTCCTCCCTTCCTTGCTTCCTTTCACTTACTTGCTGTGTAGTCTTGTTCAAGTCACTTAATGCCTCTAGACCTCATATTTACCATTTATAAAATGAGAATAATGATATTTTTATTGTTTACCTCACAGGATAGTGAGGAAAGTGATTTACAAATCTTATCTGCTCCATCCAAATGTGATTTGGAATGATGCTGTGTGTGTATAAGGATCAAATAAGACCCTATATGTAAAGTCCTTTTAAAACATAAAGTGCTAATGTCAGCCACTACTATCACTATCGTTATTAATAACTCATTCTTCTCATTTTTTTCAATAGGATTCAAATATAAATGGTCTGAGATAAGTTTCTGCTACTGCTATACATTTGGCATTAAAAAGATGGTTCACCTTCAAGTCAGCAAGACCTGGGTTGTAGTCCTGCCCCTATACACATTGGCTATGTGACCATGGACAAGTGACTTAACCTCTTGGTACTCTAGTCAACTCTATAAGGCTATAGTTTGCAGAGAAGGTGCCAATCTGAATGGACGCAGGCAGTTTCCTCATCTTGGTGTTTCCTATTTTAATGAAATCACAAGTCTAGTTCCTGTCCTTATTATCATGAGTATTTGTCCTAGCAAAGAATCATAAGATCACAGATTTAGGGTTGGAAAGGATCTTAGAAGACCCTTGTTCAACCCTTGCACCCACGTTTTACAGATAACAAAAGTAAGACTTGGATAGATGAAGTGATTTGCCCAAGGTCACCCAGGTAAAATCGCCAGTCTCCAACTCCAGCACTCTTTCCAACATAGTACTCTGAAACATAAGCACTATAAATGCTCCACAAATGTTTGGTGACATCCTATCTCCACTAGTTAGTTTCCCTCTCTTTCTCAATCCACACGTCCTGGGGCATCTTGCCCGCTGAAGGCATCAACATTAAAATGAATTATAACTTTGTACCCTACCTTTATAGGCCACAGTGGTAAATACCACATACCTATTTGCACAAATGATTGCTTAATTATTAATATTTATAGTTTAAACTATGATTAACTATATGCTGTCTAAAATACACAAAAGACCCAATCTGTCACTCAGCTATTGTGTGTGTGAGTGTATTTAATGCCAACAATGTCATATTGCATGTCTGAGGTTATGTTGACATGGTTTTTCTTTGTGTTGTGGGGTAAAATCATCTCCCCAAAGTTTTCGTATATTACTGAGCTAGTTAGTTCCTTAACCTGTATGTCTGCCATTCTCATGTTCTGGGTTGCTATACTGCCCCCTGGTGGTGAATATAAGAGAAAGAATTTATTTATCTATTTATTCATTCATTAGTGTATTTGTTTGTTTGTTTGTTTGTTTGTTTGTTTGTTTTGGTGGGTCGAGTTATAAGCACCGCCATCCTATGGGGTAACTGCTTACTTTGCCCTTCTGCTACTATTGGCTTTGGTAATGGAAGCAGCAATATGTATATTCAACCAATTTTACAACTACTTATTGGGCACCACTGATACCTCAGTACTTGCTAGGCATTGTGGTGATACAAAGAAACAGTGTGGTATAGTGGGTTCCTCATGGGACTTGAGTCTAGCAGAAGCCAGGACACCTGGGAGCCAAGGCATTTGGGGACAGATGGGACTGTGCAGTGATCTTTAGGTCACAGGGTGTATTCCCAACTCTCACATCTGGAAAGGACACTTCAACACATTTTTCCCTTCATGAGACCACTCCAACTACCTCCCTTTATTTAGTCATTATACTTTTGACAAAATACAAAAGAAAAACTCTTTCTTCCTTCTTTCCTCTCTTTTTGTCTCTTCTTGTCACATATGGTCTCCTTTAGTGTTTTCTCCTCTCCTCTCATTTCTTTTCCCTCTTTTTTTCTTTTCTTTTCTTTTCTTTCCTCATCTTTTCTCCCCTTCTCTCCTTCCCTTTCTTCCCTTTCTCTTTTCCACTCCCCTTCTTCTATTTTACTAGGCCTATTCCTAGTAATTTCATTATTTGTTTCTTTGCTGCTGTCCAAAACTTTAGCTCATAAGTTCTGAATGGGTAAGGGATTGTGTCATTAGTGGGAAGAGCACTGGACTTGGAGTAATAAAACTATTAATTAGCTCTATGGCCTTGAGCTGGACTCTAGGCCTCAGTTTCCTTATCTATAAAATAAGAAGGTTGAATTAAATGGTCTCTAAGGTACTTTCTAGCTAATCTACTCTTACATTGTCCTTAAGCTCATTTTCTTGATCTTGAGCTTGTTCTCAACGTTCCACAGCCAGTCGTCTTGACTTATGCCTTGCCATTGGACTCCAGTGACTCTGGAGGAGAGAGTGGACTGATGATTCTGCACAGCCCTGCCTCACTTAAACCCAAATCCCTTGCAAGTCAAGACATCACCCTCCTGATGTCATTGCTCCTCTTCTAGAATGAAGGATCAACAACAACAATTTTCAACTTAAGGAAACAAAATATGCACACCTAAAAAAAATGAAAAACAATAATACAAGAGATTTAACAAGGCAGTGTACGCTAAGTGCCAAGTGAGTCATTCAGATGATGAAGTGTTGTTGGAATTGAAAGGAAAAAGATGGGAGTTAAGTTGAAACCTTAAAAGATGGTCAGAAGCTGCATAGGCAAAGGAGGAAAAAGGAATTTCAACTAGAGGGGGAACAGTGTGAGTAAATACTTATTAGAGATAAAAACAGGAATAGTTGCTTAGGGTAAGGTGGGGCAGTGGGTAAAAGAGATAGGCTGTGTTAGGGACTAGTGGAGGGTAAGACTATAAAATTACACTAAGATCAGATTGTGGTAGATCTCGAATATAAAGCTGAGGAGTCCAGCCTTAATCCTGTAGGTAAAAAAGGAGCCATTAAAAATTTCTAAGCAAGAGTGTAACTGCCAGCAGTTTTTATGTATGCCAATTATTCACTGGGTTAAGTCTAAGGGAATGTACCGTTTTTCGTGATATTTCTGCCCCGGTCACAATGATTGGCTCCCTAAGGGTTGAATCTGGTTTATTAACCCAGTTGCAATTACTACCATCACCACCAATGAAACAGTGTGCCCTTCCCCCGCACCTTTTATCTAGCAGCTACTAATGTCTCCGAGTTGTCAGGGCAACTTCTGTCCCCTCTGCTCTTTCAGATTCAACAATAACACAGGTTGGAATAGAGGCTAGCCAGGTGGGCAGGTCACCAACTGAGGCAGGCATAGGGCCAGGAGCCAGTCAAGCCAAAAGCGGGCTGGGAAGAAGCCTTCCCTGTCCTGAGCGAGCCCCCCAGCTCCTAATCTCAGTCAGGGATCCCTACCTTTTACCAGAACAGAGGCTAAACAGTCCTAGCCAGGAAACAGGATATTTGCAGCTTTTTCAGAAACAACTACATTCAGAGTGAAAAGTAAAGAGAATCTCTATGTGTGTAGCATAACAAACATTTGTATGGTGCTTTAACATTTGCAGAGACCTTTATAGGTATTACCTTACAACAACCTGTGAGATAGATGCTATTATTATTTTCCCCATTTTACAAATGAAGAAACGCTACTTGAGAGAAGGTGACTTTCCCAGGGTCTCACAGCTAGTAAGAATCTGAGGTAAGATTTGAACTCAGGTTTCACACCCCCCAAGTCTGGTATTCTATCCATGATGCTGAGCTACCTTCAAAAAAGGTGAGAGGTTGAGGAAAACAACGCAGCACTCAGTACATCTTGTACTGCCCAAGGTATCTTATCACAAGGCAAAAGGTAAATTGATCAGTTTCCTTCTTTTCATTGAATGGGTATTTCCTGTGCACCCCAATACCTTTTGTATTGAATATAGATAGATAGATAGATAGATATACATACATATATATGTATCTCAAAATAATATTCCCCGACTTCCAACATTGTTCAGTTTTAATTATAAAGTTTACTACTAATTGTGTTTTTTAGTCCTACTTTGGGGTCTAATTATGGTGCTGAGATTACCCTGGATCCTTAAAGGCTATATAGCTACAGAGTCTAAGCTCCAACAGGTTTTACAGAACTAGAAAGATCTCAGATACAGTTTTGGCAACAGACTGTCTGTTGTCCAGCAACCAGTCTACCTAAGAACAGAAAGACTCAACACAAAAACACTGGCCATTTGGTCTCCTTCTCTATTTGATCTCCCTGTTTCTGACTCCCATCTCCTCCCCCTCCCTTCCATCCTCTGCCTATCCGCCAAAATGATTTTCTCAGAGTACAGGTCTGACCGTGTCACCCCTCCAATACTCAGCAAATTCTAGAAAATCCCTGTTATCTCCAGGATAAAATTTTAAAAGTCCTTTTGTTTGAGTTTCCCACCTTTCCCGTCTTCTTTTGCTACAATTCAGCATCAGTGGCCTCCTTGCTATTACTCAAGCAAGACATTCCATTCCCAAATGCATGTCTTTTTGCTGGCTATCCCCCATTCCTGGGTTTCTTCAGAACTCAGTTCATATCCCATCTTCTGCTGGAGGCTTTTCTCCATCCTCCTCCCCCATTTCTCCTGCTCCCTCTCACTGCTGGTTCCTTCCCTCTGAGACTATCTTCTGTTTATTATAGATAGATAGATAGATAGATAGATAGATAGATAGATAGATAGATA
>NW_020955033.1:24439191-24516774 GCF_900497805.2 Vombatus ursinus | reverse complement strand
ATAGATAGATAGATAGATAGATAGATAGATAGATAGATAGATAGATAGATAAATAGACATATAGATAGATACATATGTAAATGTGGACATAAATGTAGGAATAGATAGGTAAAGACATACAAACATACACATAGATATAGATACAGATATGGATATAGATATAGATATGGATATAGATATGGATATCGATACAGATATAGATATAGATATAGATATAGCTGGATATAGGGAAGCTAGGTAGTGCAGTGAATAGGGCGCTAGGCCTAGAGTCAGGAAGAATCATCTTTTTGTGTTCAAATCTGGCCTCAGATACTTACTAGCTATGTGACCCTGGGCAAATCATTTAACCCTGTTTGCCTCAGTTTCCTCATCTGTAAAATGAACTGAAGAAGGAAATGGCAAACCACTTCAGTATTTTTGCCAAAAACAACTCCGAAGGGGGTCACAAAGAGTTGGGGATGACTGAAGAATGACTAAACAACAACAGATATAGTTATAGATGTAAATAGCGATTGATAGAGACGGAGACAGCAGTAGAGACAGAGAAATTAAGGGAAGACATGGTGTCCCAAAAATCTTAGTGCAGTTTCAAGCTATTATTTTCTTATTCAATATATGTATTATTCTTTTTATATGGTTACATCTTATATGTGCATAGTTATATATATGCATGTTGTCTCCCCCATTAGAATGTAAATTCTCTGAGAATAAGGACCATGTGTTTGCCTTTTTTTGAACCCCCGGTGTGCTTATCATGGTGCCAGGCACATACAGAGTAAACACATAGCAAATGTTTATTGATTGATTGGATGATGGCTGCCCAGTATCACGGACTTAATAAATTCTTGTTGAGTTTAATATGAATGTACATGTAGAGCCTATATCAGATTGCATGTCGTCTTGGGGAAGGGGGAGGGGAAGGAGGGGGAGAAAATCTAGAATTCAAAATCTTATGGAAGTGAATGTTGAAAACTAAAAATAAATTAATTAATTTTAAAAAATAAATTCTTGTTGATTGATGTCATCTCACGAAAATCCAATTTGCTGCAATCACCATTGGTCTTCTGGGTTTATTGAGGTTATATTCATAAATAACAAAAGACTACAATACAACTTTTATGACATCAGCTATAGAAGACAGAGGAATTGATCTCCTCTGATCTACTTTCCTCAGCACACTGTGCCAGACTTCCAGCTGGAGAGTGTCACCAGCAAAGTTAGCCTTCATGTGTGATTCAGACTCTTTGCTACTGCTGGTGGAATGACTTTCCTTTGGGCTGGCCTACTGTCATCCTTCGAAAGAGCTCTCATTTTCTATAACTTAAAAGAAAAGGGAATAGATATTACAAAAATGCTGCAATTGCCTCCTAATTTGGTCTCCCGGCCTCCACCCTCTCTTCTCTTCAATTCATCCTCTGCCCGGCTACTAATGTGATTTTCCCAAAATGGAGGTCTAACTATGTCACACACAACCCATCCCGTGCTCAATAAATCCCAGTGGTTCCCCATTGCCTTTGTGATCAAATATATAAACTCTCCTGCTTGGCATTTAGAAGTTTTCATTACCTGATCCTACTGTAGCTTTCCAGCCGCAATATACAACGCTCTTCTCCTCACAACTTTGGTCCGGCTGAACTGGCTTTCTTACTGTTTGTCATGCATGACCCTTATCTTCTGCCTCCATGTATTTGCAGTGGCTGAGCCCAATGCCTGGAACTCATTCCCGCCTCATCTCTGCCTCTCAGTATCCCTAGTTTCCTTTAAGGCTCAGTTCAAGAGGCACCTGCAGGAAGGCTTTTGTGGTCCCCCAAGTTTCTGGTGGCATCTTGTATCCATTTTGTGGATATCTAGTTTATCTCCTCTGACTAGATTGCAAACTCCTTGAAGGCAAGGATTTTTTGTTTTTTCTTTATTTCCAACACTAAGCGTAGTGTCGGACACATAGTAAGTGCTTAATATATACATCTGGATGGATTGATTGATTGAAGAGTGGGACATTAGAGCTGCAAGAAGTCCATCTTGGCTGGAACAAAGAGGCATAAGCAGAGCCATGAGAAGAGCTAGTGGAACCTTTGAAGACAATGACCAGAAGTTTATATCTGATTCGGAGAATTCTGGGAAGTCACTGGAGGACATGGGAGTGAACAGGATTGAAGCAGCAGTAGGTGTGGGAAATGACCCAAGCTTTTGAGTAGTTAGGCTTCCTCTAAAGTTGATGAGGACAGTGTAAAGCTGGGCCTCCTTACTCCTTGAGCTGATCAGTGTGGGACCACCAATGTTCTGAAAGGCCAAGCTCCATTTTCCCCTGGTGTTCCCCAGAACGTTGCTTTTTCCCGTTCCTCCAACCCTCACTCCTTGTTACCTCTGTGACTAAAAGCCTGGCTCAGAGCCTGACAGCAAGCTGTAGCCTCCACCTCAAAGGAAGCCCCATGTAGATGACCTTGTTAAACTCCCTGTGCACTGCACCCTGGATGTCAGTGGGCATCTCTCGGTGATTTACTGCCTCGCAATCAGTCTCCTGTTACTCAGCTGAATTTTCCATTGAGCAATAAGAGCTGGAGAGTTGCTCAAGGTTAGCAGCCCTCTGAAGCTCACTCAGCCCGACAGACCTTCTTTCCTAATGGTATACATAAGAGATTTATTGGGATGTTTTTACAGGCCAGGAAATTGCTACATGATTCTGTCACTGACAAAGGAGCAAACATCACCGCCCAGTCTATGTTGGACTTTCTCCACCTCATTAGGGCTTGCAATGGGAACACTTAAAATAGACAGCCCGAGCCCTCGTTCAGTTTCGGGTGGGAGGGTTCTGCCTGCCTGAACAATATTCTAATCTGTTTTTGTCTCTCTTTTCAGGGGTTAGGGTACAGTGTATATTTGGATTTCCACTCGGTTTCCTGTTCTTGTGGGACTCATAGTACTGCTCCCCGGGTGATGGCTGTCAAAGTGCCTCTTACTCAGTTAGCTCTCTACATTATCGAGGGACCACGCTAGTGTCAGCAGGAGTTTAGCCCAGGACATCTTGGCAGCACAGGCCAAGGAGATTTCTCCAAGCCAGCTGTCTACACAGTAGGGAGAACAGGCTGCAGGTGTTACCCAGACACCTGTCCCCATAGATCAGCCTGGTTTCTGTGTTTACTCCAATTCAATCTCTGTCTGTGTTGACATCATAAAATGACTCCTAGATCAGGACGATGTCATCATTGAAGACCATTCCCATGGTTGCTTGCTTTACTTGTCCCACACCTTGCTGCAAAGGGGCAGACCAGAACCCTATCCAATAATCTCCATTAGCTTGAGCAAGACCAGAAATGCCAGTCGTTTGAGGGCAAAGGAGGCAGTCTTCTCTGGATTGGTTCTGTAAGACGTGGCAAGACTAATCACTGGCATTTATATGGTGCTTTCTGACAGTAGAACATAAGGTCTTTGAGAGCAGGGACTGTTTCATTTTACTTTGTATGTTTGGCGCCTAGAAAAGTGTTTAGCATTCGGTGGTTGTCAACAACATCCCTTTCCAGTCTTGGTGTACACTTCTCCCTTTCCCATATCTATGTCAGCCAGACCAGTCTTCTCATTATTCTTCTCATGCCCCTCCATCTCCTGTCTTTGTTCCTTTGCAATGCCTGTGTCCCATGCCAGGTATGCTTTCCCTCATCATCTCTACCTCTTGGGATCCTTTCTTTCCTTCAAAACTTACCTTAAGCGGCATTTTAGGTGGTGCAGTGGTTAAAGCACTGGCCCTGAAGTCAGGAGGACCTAAGTTCAAATCTGGCCTCAGACCAAACACTTGACACTTACTAGCTGTGTGACCTTGGGCAAGTCACTTAACCCCAATTGCCTAAAAAAAAAAAACAAAAAAAAACTTACCTTAAGTTCCCCCTCTTACTTAAAGCCTTTCATGATAGCCCTCAGTTACTGTCACCCAACACCTGTCCCCAATCACCTTGTATTTATAGTCATTGGCTGTGTATGTGTTGTCTTCCTTAAGAGAAGATAAGCTTCCTGAGGGCATCCCCTAGCATCTAGCATATAGTAAACATTTAATAAATGCTTGCTGATTGATTGTCAAACTGGATCGAATGGAATTTGTGATTTAAAAAGCATTTTCAATGTTTCGTTTAATCCTATAAATAGATCTATAAGGTAGATAGCACATATACATGTATGTAATAGCACAGATATGATACAGATATTATCCATATAGATATTATTCCCATCTTAGAGATGAAGAAGCTGAGGCCTTCAAAGGTCTTATGCTCCTATTATCATAAATCTGGAACTTAAAAGGATCTCAGAGACCATCTAGAGACTAGATTCTAGCCCAATCCTTTCATTTTATAGACAAGTTGAATGACTTGCCAGAGATCACACAGCTATTCAATGCCAGATTGGTGAGATTGGAACTCAGATCCCTCCTGACTCCATCTCCAGACATCTGGTGAACCCTCAGCTATTCACTCAGAATAACATCATTCTGGCTTTTCATACCTACAATTAAAAAGTGCTCTGTTGAGCTGAAGTGTTCAGAATACTTAGACAAATAGCCCTCATAAATAACTTCAGAGATTCATAGATAAGACATGAATCTAGCACAAATCAAGTCTTATACCTTGACAGGGAAGTGATTTAGTGTTTGTGAAGAATATCAGAGCAGCAGCCACTATATGATGTAGATAGCATATGAATGTGTCCATATATACATGTAATATAGGTATGCATGTATTTCTGTGCACATATATACTTACATACATATATGTATATAATTAGGGTCTGACACCGTCAGTTTGCGAAGATGGCATCATCCATGTTGGTATATATGTATATGTGTGTATATATATGTAGTGTATGTATATATACACATACATACATAAATGTGTGTACGCATATGCGCAACACACGTGTATGTATTTCTGTGTGGATGTGGGTATCTATATGGATGCATATGTACATATACACATATGCATCATATTTACATACACACAAACATGCATGTGTATCTATGTGTGTACATAGATTTAGACACATACACCTACTTACTACCCACGTGATCTTAATTCAACAATTCACCTTTATAGTCTTCATTTTCCTCACCTGTAAAAACAGGGCATTGGAGGAGGTCATCCCTCCTAGCTCTGGAGCCTATGAATGCTGACAAGTGAAGAACTCACTATTTGCTGAGACAGCTCATTCCATTTTCAAACAGTTCCAATCGATGAGAAGTTTTGTAGATCAAGCTGGAGTCTATCTCCTTGTAACTCCCGGCCTTGACCTCTGCCTTCTGGTAGCCACAACCGTCGCTCAGGAGCGACGGTAGTGGTGGGGGGGGCAGGGAGGGGAGGCACAGAGAAAGAGGGAGAATTGTGAATCATGGCAACTATTCCAAGGTCATAGGATGACATTGTTCCTTAGGCTGCCCTTTGTGTGAATCAGCCTTATCTGAATCATTGCACTCTTCCCTCTGGGTTGTTCTACTGACTCTGCTCTGTATGCGTCCCCACCTTGACTTTTGACTTCACTGCCACTAAACTCACACTGGACGTGGTTTTCCCCAAAATCAAGGAAGGGCTTGAACCTCACTCCTATGACTCCAAGTCCAGGGTTCTTTCCATTGTACCACACTGCCTCTCCCTGTTAACAGACACAAAGAATACCTCCCCCACTCTCTTGCTCACGCACACGTTCTCCATGGGGCCGGGCTTACTGTAAAGCTCCCCTCTCTCCTTTTTTCTAACTCCCAGTTACACGACCTATTGCAAGATTAACTCCCACATATTATATTTCATCCCACAGAGCAGTAACTCGGTCCGGGGGTGGTTGGCTTCTGAACAAGAAAAGATCTGCTACTAAATATTGAGTTCCCTGGAAGAATCTTTGGAGGGAATTCAGTGTTGCTGAAGAATGTCAGAGAAGCAGCCACCAAGTCTGAGTTCGTGTTTATTCACCTACCAGGTAAAGATTCAAAATACTGTACAAACATCCCAGCAACACTATCAGCATATGTCAGATGACAAGTGTAATATAAACTCCATGTAAAAATCCACTGCTTTTCTGATCCTCGGATCACAACCTTTACACAGAACAATGACTTGGTTTATATAGCACTTAATACTTTTCAGAGCCCTTCACATGCATTGTCATTTGGATGTTCTCTGAGTATACACAGAATAATCATGGCAGTAATGGTCACATGAACATAAAAACGTGCTCACTTGACCTGTTTTAGCTCAAAGTAATTAAAATCTTTTCAGAGAGGGCTTACTATATAATTTCTGCTTTAGAAGTAAGATCCTTTTTTAAGATGAACCATTTTCCTCCATTATAAAATAGGGAGACAAGTCTCCCATTGCACTTAGCCAATGGCTCTATGTTTGTGAGGGGGCCCTAATTCTATTGATTGGGCAGGAGACAGTAAATGTAACTATTCTCAACACTTCCTCTGCCCCTGAATGAGGTAAAAAGAACAGGGCCTTCATTGGAGGTTGTAGGGAGTTAGGCACAGTAGAATACTTGTTCATTTGGTTTGGATTTTAGGATTTGAGTGAAAGGAAAAGATTTTTAAAAATAAATGAGACTCAACAGAACTAAAGTTTATTTATCATGTTCTAAGAATGAAGGGAAGCTGTGTGACATAGTAATAATAATACTATATGCCTACTATGTGCTGGGTGCTATTAAGTGCTTTACAATTATTATTTCATTTGATTCTCACAACAACCCTGGGCAGTAGGCACTACTCTTATCACCATATTACAGTTGAAGAAACTGAGGCAAAGAAAAGTTAAATAACTTGTCCAGTGTCATTCAGCAATTATCTGAGGCTAAATTTGAACTCAGGTCTTCCTGACTCTAGGCCCAGAACTTGATCACTACATCACTCAGCTGCCTCTATGTTGTGGATACAGAGCAAGCCCTGAAGCCAGGAAGATGTTGATTCAAGTCCTATCTACAAATCATCTGTGTGATCCTGTGGGGTGTACGGGGTGTTGAGGAGGACTGGCAGCTCTGGTGTGAGGGCCTGCTGAGCCCTTCTCAGGGCTGCCCATCTTCCTTTGGTGTCCATCTTCATCCCACTCTCACCTGGAGCTCCAAGAAGCTCTAGCATGCACAGCAGTCACACACGAGTAAAACCATCTCAGCAGAAAGGATAAACCACATTGAGGGTAGCTGACAGGCCCCGAACCCATCGATGAGCTCAGGGGAGATCTACCCCAATCATGTGAAGACTTCTCCCTGTGGAAAGGGAGGATGAGAACAATTTATTCCAAAAGCCATGAAGGCGGCTGAAGCAGGCACTATGGGGCACTTAGCACGTGGTCAGACACTAAAGAAGCCAAGGTCCTCTACTGCATCCTGGGCCATCACCAGTTGTCCTGACTTTTGTCTTGCCGCTGGACTTCAGTGACTCTGGAAGAGACAGTGAGGCTGACGACTTAGTGCTACTCTGCCTCACTTTAATCCAATTCATAAGCAATCAGCATTGTGATGTCATTAGTCCTCTTCAAAATCGGACAAACGACTTACCTTTTCAGTGCTTAGTGTCTCTAAGATTTTAATCTGGGAGAAAAAAAAAAAGGTCCTGACCTTCACTGGTAGATGAAGTTTGTTCCTGTGGGAATTCCCTACACTAATGAGATCAAAGAACCAGCCCCTGTCCTATTGTGAGAATTTCGTAATGTAAGAAAAAAATATTCAGAAGGGACCAGAAAGAATCATAGTCAAGCTTTGGAAGTTACCAGTTGAATTTATTATATTCTTTAAAAGAAAAACAAGCTATACAGACTAAAGATTCCATTTCATTCACAATCCTTTTTTTTCTTCTGTTTACATACACATACACACACATATGCATATAAATGGAAATGCTAATTTTATTTGGTGTTTGTTAGGCTCAGAATACTAAGAAAAATAGTTAAAAAGAAAAATAGGAAAAGGTATTTCATTACCCAATGCAAAGTTTAAATGCCAATCTTGTTTTAGAAAGATTTACAGAATAGCTTTTTAAGGAGCAAAAGCTTCATTTCCTTGGGTAAGTCACTTTTGACTTAATGGAAAGAGTTCTAGATTTGGAGTCAGTGACATGCTTTGTCCCTTACTATTTGTGTGACCTTGGAAAAGTCACTTCATCAGTCTGGGCCTCATTTGTAAAAGGAAAAGTTATGACTAGATGATCCTAAAAGTCTCTTACAAAGCTCTGACTAGAACCATTCTTAGAATATAGGAAAGGAACAAAAGAAGACAAGGAGAGAATAGATGGGTCTTTGCTAAGTAAGGGGCTGTCATTCATTCAGCAAGGTTTTATGAAGTGCTTATTCAATAGAATAGGAACAAGCTGGGTGTGCCGTGCATAAAGCACCTGGAGTCAGGAAGACCTGAGTTCAAATCTGACTAGCTGTGTGATCCTGGACAAGTCACTTAACTTTGCCTCAGTCTCCTCATCTATAAAATGAGCTGGAGAAAGAAATGGCAAATCACTTCTATATTTTTGCCCAGAAAACCCTAAATGGGGTCACAAAGAGTCTGAAATGACTGAACAACAACAAAATATTCAATAGAAGATCCTTGATTTCTTTTTCCAGAATTCCATCCAAAAATGTAGGTTTGTTAAAAACATATCCCATGAGATACCAACTGATGGAAGATATACGGAAAGCCACCAGGGGTCTGCAAATTGTCCTCCATTGTCCATAGTTTCTGCATAATTCATCTTAATGTGGAGGAAGTGTGACACCGCTGACCTATGTGTTTGAGGCATAGTACATTCTGAGAATTAGTCATATTACTCTGTTCAGTATAAAGTGGATCATTTATGAGCAATTTATAATGCATGGGTTTTTTTTTTCAGATTTTCAACTCTCTATTGATTCAAGAGTTACTCTTACCTTTGAAAACATTTTTAAAAGAAAGGCAAAGATTTTCCTTAAAGGATGTGTGTGTGTGTGTATGTGAATCCCAATTTAAAATAACTTCCTCTGGGCAGACAGGTTCCAACACATCCTCCAGAGATAGAATCATTGGCACTTCCTACTTCTCCCAGATTATCACACTTCAATTGCTATTTGGGTTAAATGAAAAAGTGTGCGTGTGTGTGTGTGTGTGTGTGTGTGTGTGTGTGTGTGTGTGTGTAGATACAAAACAAGAAAGAAAACCAAGGGTTGGAAAAATCAAATCTATTCCCTAAGATTTTTGTATTAAGTCCTCAAAGGCTGCTGTCCTGTGTCTTACCTTCCAAATGTAAATCTGAAAGTCAATCCTTCGTCCAAAAGGTGACGGTGATAATGGTAAAATGGACATAAAAACATACGAAGTGACCTACTTTGGCTGGTGGCAATTAAAGTCTTTTCAGAATAGGGTTACTATATATTTCTGAAAATGCTGTGAAAGAAAGAGCTATTTTTCTAAGATAAACCAATTTTCCATAACATACCATTTGCTGTTGAGTCATTTCGGTAGCATCCAGCTCTCCATGACCCCATTTGGGTTTTTCTCGGCAAAGATACTGGAGCAGTTTGCCGTTTCCTTCTCCAGCTTGTTTTATAGATGAGGAAACTGAGGCAAACAGGGGTAAGTGACCTGCCCAGGGTCACACAGCTGGTAAGTACTTGAAGCCAGATTTGAACTCACATACTTCTGACTCCAGGTCCAGTACTCTATCCACTGCACCTCTATACAGAGCCTTAAAGTTTGCAAAGCATTTTACATACACATGTATTATCATGATCCCAGGTTTATAGATGAGAAGACTGAGGCCCAGAAAAAGTTAAGTGATTTGCCCACGTTCAGAGAGCTAGTGTATAACAGGGTCAGGATTTGAACCTGGAGCTTCTTGATTCAAAGTAGAGTTTCTATGTATTATTCTCTTTGAGTGGTGCCTAGCATGTTCTCTTGCACAAGAACACTCCAAACACCCAATAAATGTATGTTTAGTTAATTAAATTACTAGCAGGTGGTACAAAAGGTTTTCCTTCTGGAGTAATTGGTACAATTAATCTCAAGTAATCAAACTGCTCTTTCCACTTAAAGGAGACCCATTCACTCTGCCAGGCTGCTAATGCTAGCTTTTATATAGCACTTTAAGGTTAGCAAGGCTCTTTAATCAATAAATCAATAAACACTTATTAAGTACCTACTATGTGCCAGGCACTGTGCTAAGCACTGGAGACGCAAAAAGAGATAAAAGATAGTCTCTCCCCTCAAGGAGCTTACAATCTAATGGAGGAAACAACATGCAAACAAATATATGAAAAGCAAGCTATACACAGAGTAAGAAGAAATAATTAACAGAAGGAAGGCACTAAAATGAAGAGGGATTGGAAAAGTCTTCTTTATATACATTATTTCATTAGATCCTTACAAAATCCTTGAGAGGAAGGTGCTGTTGTTATTCCCATTTTACAGATGAGGAAAATGAGGCAGTTGGCAGTTAAATGGGTCACACAGCTAGTAAATATCCAAGGCAGGATTTGAACTCAGGTCTATCCTAGCTCCAGCACCAACATTCTATCCATTGTGCTACCTAGGTAACAGCTGAGTAAAAGATGCTTTTTTTATCCCATTGCAGATGGAGAATAAAGGTGGACAAGACAGCTTCCTTTGAGTATTTGAAAATCTAACACATGACAGAGGGATCTGTTTTATGTGGCAGGGGCTAGAAACAAAAGACGGAAGTTACACAGATGCTCAAAATAAGGATAGGAGTTGGGGAAAACTTGATTCAAAAGTGGAATGGGCTACCTCAGGAGGTGATGAGTTCTGCATCCCTGGAGGTATCCAAGAGAAGGCGGAATGAACACTCTGACCGTGCATCATAAGGGTTTTCCTACCCAAATACTGGTTGGACTGGATGACCTTTGAGGCCCTTCACAACTTTGGGATTTTATGATTTTGTCAAAGATTAAAAGAGAGCACAAAACTTCAAAATGTCTTCCTCATTTTCCTTTTTTTCTAGTAAGGCATACTCTTTCTCCCAGTAGAATATTAGCTCTCTCATGGCAGGGACTACTTCCTTTTTGCCTCTGTATTGCCACTGGCTGGCAGGTGGTAGGACCTTGATAAACACTTGTTGATTTAATTGTCTGTAACAACCACATAGCAAGTAAATAATAGTAATGATAGCTAGCATTTACATAGCACTTTAAGGGGCAGTGCTTAATGCTCTCTCATTTGAGCTCCTTAGCAGCCCTATGAGGAAAGTGCTATCATCACCCCCATTTTATAGAAGAAGAAGCTGAGGCTAAGTATGTCAAGTGACTTGCCCAGGGATACATAGATAGTAAGTGAGGCAGAATCTGAACCCAGGTCTTCCTGACCCCAAGGCCAGTGCTTTTACCATGAATGCAATTACTTCTGTTCTGGCCAGAAACTCTGAAGGTCTTACCCTCCCTGATTGATTCTTTTATGGAGGCAAACTAGGCCATCTTTTGCTTCAATTCTTATCTAGCCTTTAACTTCTGAATGAGTGTTGCTTCAGATAAACTGAGACCTGGGAAAGAATTTAGCTTATAAAGGCCAAAGTCTCCCACTGCATCCGGGCCATCACCAGTCATTATGATTTATGTCTTGCCGCTAGACTTCAATGACTCTGGAGGAGAGAGTGAGGCTGATGACTTTGCACAGCTCTGCCTCACTTAAATCCAATTCACCAGCAAGTCAAGACATCACCCTCCTGATGTCACTGGTCCTTTTCAAGAACAAAGGACAAACAACGGCAATAACAACAAAAATAACAATATTATGAGCCAGAAAGGTTTTTGGTCTCACATTCCTATATCAGATGCCTAGCTGAATCAAACAGTATAAATGTTCTTTTGAATTCTGTCTGATTCCTATGTCATTTAGATTGGGCAAACAGTGGGTGTAAGTTCTGCCTGTATGACCCCAAACAAGTCACTTGACAATTCACAGGGTCAATCTCACACCAAGAGGCCAGCAAAACTACCCAGTGAGGCAGGAACCAAATGAAAATGGAATTGGGAAATGTTTAACAAAATAAATAAAAATATAGGGCAACACAGATGATGTTAAGTTGTGGTTTTCTAAATCAATACCCAACCCACTGGGATCTATTTCTCTTTGATTTTGACACCATTCTTTTAAGCAGCTTTTAAAGACTATAAGTAGAGACTGCCCTGCATTGGTAAAGAGAGTTTCCTCATTTGAGAGTTTCCTACACCAGTGAGATCACAAATCCTCTTTTATTTTATTTCCTAAATCATTTGGAATTGGCCAATAGTATGTAAAACATCTGTTAGCACTTGTGTCTTTCTTTGAGAACTTCAGACTTCATTCTCCTGGATGCCAGATTGTATTCAGCATTCCATAATGGTACACTGGCTTGGTCTGTATAAATTTTTAATTTCATAATTGTAAGGATAGCATTCTACAACATGTTGTCATATAACGCATTTTTAGAAACGAAGGAAGTGTTAGAAATTCTAGGAATTAGAATCAATGGCTTTTTACTGAGCTGATACAATAATATCTTGGTTTCAATAATAAGTTGGAGTGTGCACTTGTCTATGTTTTTCATTGCTTTGCCTACCAACGATACACATCTTTACATTGCGCTTCTGTGCCGTGTAAATGAGGCACTGATCTTTTGCTAGACATAAATGAAAGGACCACCCCCCTTAGTTCACACACACGCATCCTAACCTTAGCCCAAAGTGGTCTTCTCCTTATTCCAAAGTTGTACGACACTTTAATGGTTTTGATTTTCCTGTAGTTCTTCTTTGTGTACGTGTATCTTGTCTCCTCATCTAGGTTATAAATTCTTGAGAGCACGAACAATGTCTCCTATTTCTTTGGTGTCACTAACGCAATCCTGTATACACACAATATGTCCTGAAATGAATGAATGAATCATTCAGATAAAAAGCAAGATTTCCTTCCACTATGATCTTACTTTTCCATACACTGTGGGCCAACTTCAATAATTAATTATAGTCCAGCACATCATCTCCCCAGCTGTGTTCTATGGAAGCCTAGGGTTACACATGGCATGAATAGGGGTATGGTTACAACATTTTGCTGGTAGTGATACTTTCCCTTCTAAAATATGGAATATGAAACCATGTACTTCAAAATTCAAGGATGCATGATTTCATTATTATTGAGTAATTCTTCATTTGGCAATAATCACAACCCTTCCATCTCTTAGATGTTCTTATAAATGAGTTGGTGTGCCTGAAAAACTTTGCCACCTTGTGGACAACTTTCTCATGATCAGCCTTTCCAAATTGAGCTAAGAGATTTTTGGGACCCCAGATGTAGTCAGGCTCTGGGTCCCTACTCAGAGTGCTTCTAGCTGCATAGGAGCTATGAGCACCCATATACTGCAGACATATCCCTCCAGATCCCAGGGTCACCCCCAGGACAAGATAAGTAAAGGAGCCATAGTTGAGCTTTAGTGGGGAGGGAGGGAGAAGGGCAAACAGTAAAATTACGTACATATCAAAAATAATGATATATCATGTGTGGCAATTTTTTCTGTTACAAAAATAGATTTAAATTTCTGTTATAAAAATAGATTTAAATTCGGCCAACATTTCTCCAATCTCCCTCCTCTTTGTCCTAAGGACATTCAGTACCCCAATAACCTTCCCTACTCTGGACTAATATTTATGGATTCCATTAGGATGTTTCCAATCCCACAGTGTTCAATGGACAATTTGGATTGGGAAATATTGATCTAAAAATTAATTCCCAAATTCCAGAATAGTATGACTAAATTTATTTGTATAGCCATATAGCTAATCTGATTTTGTTGAATAATTATAAAATAATCATCCTGTGTATTTTAATCTTGAAATATATTAGAATCTATTAGAGGCAGAATGTTGGAGTGGATAGAAAGCTAGCCTTAAAGTTAAGAAGACCTGGATTCAAGTGTTGCCTCTGAAACATACTGCCTATGAGACCTTGGACAAGTGATTCATTTAACTTCTCAGTACCCTCAAGGGGTACAAGTTAAAGATAATAGTTATCATTTATATAATGTTTTTAAGGTTTGCAAAATGCTTTACATATATTATTTCATTTGATCCTCACAACAATCCTGTTGAGTTTGTATTCTTATTATCTCATTTTACAGATGAGACTGAGACTTAGAGAGTCTTGGAAATAACTGAGAAATAACTTAGAAAATAGTTTAGAAATAACTGAGGCTTAGAGAGGCTTGTGTGATACAATCTACAACTACAATTTCAACAATTCAGTCAACAAGTATTTACTAAGCACTTTCTATATGCCAGGCAACATCTGACCAAAATATTTGATTTTCTGAGATTCAACATCTTAGAAATTTTAAGTTATTAGGTACTGGTGTTCTCCTCCATTTAAATGCAATTTTTTGAAAATCAAAGCAGTTTATTACTCATCAGTCATTAAATCAATGTTTATGATGCTACTAATACCCTTCCACAATCAGCATTCCAGAGCCCCTGTATGACTTCTACTGTTTTCAGCCAAAATAAGGGCTCATATCCTCAAAAAGGTAGTTCAAACTTGTTTACTATTATCCTTAAGGGGAAAGGAACAGGAGCAGAAGCAAAAATGTATCCCTTTGGTTGAACTCACAGATTTAACAGTTCACAGACCTAGATGAAGACAGCAGCCACCTGCTGAAGAAACAAACTGGTAGGCTGAGAATGCACATGTCATTCTAGGCTGATCACTGATGGAGAATAACAGCAGAGACACAGACCGAGGACAGAGATAAAATATGTGTAACTCCTGGGACTCAAAGTCATTTACAGCAAGACTCTCCTGATTGGTGAAGAATGATTATTGGAAGCTCTGATGAGTTTTTGGGAGAGGAGAGGTCCTAGGTTCTCTGGCTTCTGGCTCCAAGATGGGACACACCAGGTTTCAGGCTATCTTCAGAGAGGTCCCTGGGAGTAGACAAAGACTCTAGGAAGAAGTCAATATGATCAAGGCACCAGCTTTTCTTTTTCTTTTTTTTTTTGGCTAGGCAATGGGGTTAAGTGACTTGCCCAGGGTCATACAGCTAGTAAGTGTTATGTGTCTGAGTCTGGATTTGAACCCAGGTCCTCCTGAATCCAGGGCTGGTGCTCTATCCACTGTGCCACCTAGCTGCCCCCCAGCTCTTCTCTTAATCCATTGGAATAGCAGTAGAAATTGATTTGATTTTTATTTTTTTCTTTTGAGAACAACTATTGTTGAACATCAGGAAAGCCTACTTAGTATCTTCATCTGCTGTTATTAGACTCTGGGCAAGGTATTAGACACCAGAGTAAAGAGCGTTCATAGGTGCCTGAATGGCTGCCCCCTGGGTTACAACAAAGCCTCAGATGGCCTTCTGATGTAGGTAATAGATGGAGCAGACTTAATTAGAAGCCAGTCCCAGGTGCTTGTGAGTGGATCCTAATGTCATTCCCTAAGGATCAACTCAGCTTTCTGAGAACTTTGATGAGGCCCTGGCAGAAGCAGATGCATAATTGGCAAGTTCTGGATCTCTGTTGGTCTTCATGTGGGACACCTAGGGTGACATGAGGGGATCCAGAGTCAGCACATGAGAATGTGGGGGGGGGGGGGGGGAGGATCCACTTCACCTATTACCTTCAGTAAACTAATTTCTGGTTTCACGTAGATTTCAAAATTCCTTGTCATAGGTGGTACAGCAGATAGAGCATTGGGTCTGGAAGCCGGAAGACCAGCCTCAGACATTTACCAGCTGTGTGCCCCTGGCAAGTCACTTGACCTCTGTCTGCCTCAATTTTCTCAACTATAAAATGGAGATAATAATAATAGCATTTAGATCCCAAAGTTGTTGTGAGGATCAAGGGAGATAATATTTATAAAGTGCTTAGCACAGTGCCTGTGCACATAATGGGTGTTTAATAAATGTTTGTTTGCTTCCTTTGTTCTAGTCAAGATTTTCAAAAGAAAGAGAAGCAATGTGGTCTATAAAATATAGTACTTATTGGAATCTACACTTGAGTTTAAAAAATGAACTGCTCAAATATAGAATAGAGTAGAAATAACAATTAAAAAGAAAAAATCTGGGGAATTTAGTGGACTATAAATATAATTCAATATAATTCATTTTTGAGTTCATATATTTGAATATATATTTGATTATATATTATTATATTATAACATATTATATCATGTATTATATATAAATATAATTCATAATTAAATATTATCAATATCACCCCAAGATCAATATTATAAATGTTATATAATACATTATTTAATATTATATTATAAATATAATTCACTTATCAAATGGCAACTCAAAAGAACCATTGTAATTGTTGAATATATTAAAAGAAAGAAAGCGCTAAGTCCCTATTCTCTGCTCTGGCCAAGAAATACTTGAAGTATTGTATTCAGTTCAGGGAAAAACATGGTCAGTTTGGAGCAAGCCTAGAAAAGGGCTACCAGAAGAAGAAGGTGTCTAGTTTCCACGCCATTGAAAGATTCTTTGAAGGAACTAGAGATGGTTAGCCTGGAGAAGAGAAGACTCAGGGGATTGATGATAACCATGTTCAAAATTTTAAAGCTTTGTCATGTGGAAAAGGGACCAGACTCATGTTGCTTCGACCAAGAAGCCAGAGCAAGAAGTAAAGGGTGGAAGGTGCAGAGGCAGATTCTGACTTAATAAAGGAAAACCCTTCCTTATGAAAAGCAGAATTCTATACAAATAGAATGAGCTTCTTCTTGCTCCATCATTCCCAGCTCTTTGTGCCTCCTTGGACTATTCTGTCCGTGGAGTTTTCTTGGCAAAGATACTGGAGTAGTTTGCCACTTCCTTCTCCAGAGGATTAAGGCAAACAGAGGTTAAGTGACTTACCCAGGGTCTCACAGCTGGTAAGTGTCTGAGGTTGGAGTTGAATTTAGGTCTTCATGACTCCAGGCTCAGCACTCTACCACTGAGCCATATAGAGGAACTAATTGCAGAGATAAAGAGCTCCCCAACCCTGAAGTCTTCTAGCATAGGCAGTTAGGATGCACAGTGCATAGAATGTAGGATTTGGAGTCAGAGAGACCTGAGTTCAAATCCTACCTTAGACATTTACTAGCTGTGTGACTCTGGGCAAGTTATTTAGCCTCTCACAGCCTCAGTTTCCTCATCTGTAAAGAGTGGATAACAATAGTATCTCACTCACAGGGTTCCTCTGAGAATTAAGTGAGATAACACATGCAAAACATTTTGTACATAAATGCTATCTGTTATTTTAGCAGAGCTAGATGAACACTATTAGTCAGGAACATTGCACAGAGAAAGAGGTCCTGGTATGGTTTCGTTTGGATTAGATAACATCAAGGATCCCTTTCAACACTGAGAGGCTGTGATTCCTTCCTCCCATCTACTTTTGCTTTCTTCTCATTGATGCAAATGCAACCTGGTAATGTGTATAACCCTATTATTTTCTCCCAACCCTTCAGAACAGATAAATGGCAGCTTTGCCCTTCCTGTCCCCTCCTTGCAGGCAGGCGGCTGGACTCGATGACCTCTTGGAATCTAGGAATCCTATGACATCAGTGAGACAGACATGAATAGAAACCAGAGTGCTGCATGTCTGGTTCAGTGAGAATTTATTTAGTAATTATCAAAGCAAACCAAAGGTTATCACTGGGCTGGACATTTAGAGATTAAGGAGAACTGATAAGCAGAATTATTTTGCAGGTAGCTTGACTTTAGTGGTTCTGGGATCTCTCTACTGGGAATGTGGAGGTGTTTATAATCCTGTATTATAATAGATTCCAGGTGATCCAGGCAAGAAAGCTGAATCAGACCCTCTCTACTTTGATTTAAATGGCAGGAGCCGGGCCATCCCCAAAATGAAAAGATATATTAATGAGCAAATGCTCAAAAGGAAAGAGGGAAGACAAACTGATGGGAATGCTGGAGCACCGAGTCTGGAGTGAGCTATAGCTCCCCTCCCCACCTCCAGAGAAAGGATCATAAATTACTGGGAACAGTCAGCACCCTGGCTCCAGCGTATGATCTATTACAGAACGAGGCTGCCTGTAAGCAGAGAACACCGTAAATGGGAAGCAACAACATATGTGCTTTCAGTTTACATATACAATGAGGCGTAACAGGAGGGGCCACAGGGGCTGAAAAATGAGATGCACATTTCAAGCAAAAGGCACATTATCAAGATTTGGGTCTCTCTGGGCCACTGGGCCTCAGGCGAACAGATGGAAGGTTAGATGAAGGCTGGCACTTGCCAATGTTCCCCACACACACACACACACACACACACACACACACACACACACAGAGTTCCATTTTTTCCAATCAATCAAGTATCATTTATTAAGTGTCTTGGTGGCACAGTGGATAGAGTGCAGGACTTGGAACCAGGAAGAACTCAGTTCAAACCAGCCTCAGACACTACTAGCTGTGTGATGCTAGGCAAATCACTTAATCTCTCCCATCCTCAGTTTCCTTACTGTGAAATAAGATGTTAATAGGAGGTGATAGTGGTCTAGGCTACAGTGGTGGCCATGAGCATGGAGAGAAGGAGACGTATACAAAGGAATTTGTGGGGGCAAACATGACAAAATTTGTTAACCAATTGAATATATGTCATGAAAGAGAGTTGGGGTTGAGGGTGTCACCAAGAAGGAGAACCCAAGTGACTGGAAGGATGGTGGTGCCCTAGACAATAATAGGAAAGTTGAGAAGAAGGGAGGAGGGTTTGAAAGAAAAAATAATGAGTTCTTATTTTGGACATGTTGGGTTCAAAACGCCTTTTGTTGTTGGGTTGCTTCAGTCAGATCTGACTCTTTGTGATCTTCTTTGGGGTTTTCTTAGCAAAGACACTAGAGTGGTTTGCCATTTCCTTTCCCAGCTCATTTTATAGATGGGGAACTGAGGCAAACAGGGTCAAATGACTTGTCCAGGGTCACACAGCTAGGAAGTGTCTCAGGCCAACTTTGAACTCATGAAGATGAGTCTTCTTCATTCCAAACCCAGTGCTCTATCCACTGCACTTTGAAAAGCCTGGGGCTAGATAAAAAGATCTGAAAGTCATGTGCACAGAGATGATCAATGAACCAATAGGAGCTGAGGAGATCATTAAGTAGGATTTTATAGAGGGAGAAGAGAAAGCCAAGGACAGACCCCTGGAGGACAACCATGATTAGTGAAAATGATCCAGATAAAGACCCAGCAAAAGAGACTAAAAAGGAGCTGTCAGACAAGTAGGAGGAGAACCAGGAGAGAGCAATGTCACAAGAGAAGAGAGTATCCAGGACAAGAAAGTGATTGACAGTGTCAAAGGCTGCATGGGGTCAAGAAGGATGAGGAGTGAGAAAAAGGCCATTCGATTTGGCAATTAAGAGATCAATTAAGAGTAATTTGGAAAGAGCAGTTTCAGCTGAGTTATAGGGCCAGAAGTCAAACTCCAGGGGGATTAAGACCTCCAAGTGGAGGTGTCAAGAATAAATAGCTTTTTTTTTTCAAGGAAATTATCTGTAAAGGTGGGCAGCTAGGTGGCACCATGGATAGTGTATCAAGCCTGGAGTCAGGAAGACTCATCTTCCTTAGTTCAAATCCAGCCTCAGACACTTACTAACTGTGTGACTCTGGGCAGGTCACCTAACCCTATTGGCCTCAATTTCCTCATCTGTAAAATGAGCTGGAGAAGAAAATGGCAAGCCACTCCAGTATCTTTGCCAGGCAAACTCCAAAGGGGGTAACAAAGAGTTGGATATGACTGAAACAACCAAACAACAACAACAACAACAAGCAGTGAAGGTGAGAAGAAATATCAGATGCCAGCTAGCATAGTAGATAGGATAGTAGAACCAAGCGAGTTTTTGTTTTGTTTTAAGGAATGAATACACACGTTGTTGGCACCAAGGAAGGAACCACTTGTAGATAGGGAGAGATTGAAGATTAGAGGGATGGGAAGGAAGGTGGGAGGTGATAGTGGGGATATCTTCAGAAATGGGAAGGAATGGGATCAAGGGTACATGTGGTAGGGTTGGTCTTAGAAAGGAAAAGATCCACCTCCTCATGAGACATTGAAGAAAAAGAAAAGACAGCTGGGGATGATGTCAGAGGCATGTGAGATAAGAGCAGAAGAGGGAACTCTTGGCAAACGGCTTCAATTTTGGGGGTAAAATATGAAGAGGGGTCTGAAGCTGAGAGGGTGGAAGGCTTGAGGAGAGAAGAAAAGATTTGGAATAGCTGCTTAATCAATTTATCATACACCAAATACCTATTACATACAGAAGATTATTTATGGCCCCCACTCCCAAAGCAAAAAGAATTGATATTTATACACAAAATATTTTACATGTATTTTCTCATTTGATCCTCACAAAACCCCTGTAAAGTAACCTGAGCCTCAGAAAGATCAAGGGATTTGTCCATGGTCATGTAAGTAGAAAAATATCAGAGGCAGAATTCTAGAACATAGTCCTCTCCTTATGCTGAAATGCAATGACAATCACAAGGTGCCTGCCCTCAGGGAGCTTATGGTTGATAGATATTGATACATATACAAAGAATCATACTACAACTAGAACATGGACTGTCCCCCATCCCTGTAGGGTATTCGCTTCTCTCCTTCAAGTCTCAGCTCAGGCATCCCCTCATAATTCATAATACATAATACATAAAGAGAGATAGAAAGTAGTCATATAGATAGTATAGAATGGAGAATAAAGCACTGGATTTGGAATCAAGAAGAACTGAGTCTGAATTTCTCTTTAGACATTTACTAGCTTTAGGACCCTGGGCATGTCATTTAACTTTCCTCATCCTCAGTTTCCTCATCTGTAAAATAGGTATAATAATAGCACCTACTTCATAGGGTTATTGTGACAATCAAATGAGATACTATCTACAAAGCAATCTGGCAACCTTAAAGTGCTATATAAATTCTTTTTTGTCTTCGTCTTCTTCTCTTCCTTCTCCTTCTCCTCCCTCTTCTCTTCTTCTTCTTCTTTCTCCTCCTCTTCTATAATAATGTGAAGCTCTAGAGTGGAGGTACCTGTATGCCACAGCAAAATGCTATTTTAGAAAGTAAATATGCTATACTTTGAATCCATAGTTTGAAGAGCAAATGCAGATACAAATAGAACTGATTCCTCCTTCTAGTGACAAGCCATTGGCTGTAGAGGGGGGGAAAAGATATAACTAAAATTTTTGTAATCCTAGAACATTAGGTAGTGCAATAATCAAATGAATTGTTATTGATAAGTAGCATACTCTGATAATCAAGGAACTGAAAAGCTATAATAGCAAGCTGTATTCATAAAGAAGTCAAAACAAGAGACTCACTTTCCCTGGATATTCATTCATTCATTCATTCATTCATTCATTCATTCATTTACCTTTTTCAATATACAAGAATAGTTCTAAATTTGTGTTGATCCACTGGACCTAAAGCATGCTTGAAATTCAGAACCTTCTGCTATGATGTATGTCTATTCTGCCTTCCTATCTTGAAGCACAATTGACCCTCTGGAATCACTCATTCCATTTGCACACTCCTAGTGTGTGCAAACTTCTCTGTATTTGTTGGTTATAGGTTGGTGGCTTAGGGAAAAGGAAGGATAATTTACTTTTTCATATAAAATGGACAGGAGATTGTAAAAGGGTTGGGGGCGTGGAGGGATCAGTACTTGTTGATTTGTTTCTAAACTATCTAAGAATTTGTCTGTATCTATCTCAAGGAATGTTGTGAAGTATCTAGAACTGAACCGGCACAGGAAATAAAAATACCCCAAACATGCCATACCCTATCACCCATTAGCTCAAGACATCCCTGGAATACTGGAATTGGGTTTTGAAGGACCTAATAAAAATGCCCATTCACACACACACACACACACACACACACACACACACACCACCACCACCACCACCACCACCACCATTGCAGCCACCAAGGTATGACTGCCTCTTCCTGTTTCCACAAGCTCCTTCATACTTTCTTTCTATATCTCCCAGTAAAATGTTAGCTCCTTGAGGACAGGCACTGTCTTCTTTTTGCCTTTCTATCACAGTGCTTAGCAGAGTACCTGGCTCATAGTAAGCATTTAACAAATGCTTTTTTTGTTTCTTCCTTCATGGATTCCATCCAGTATCTCTCCATCTATAAGAGATAATTTCACAGTGCACAAATGATATATGATCGTAGAGCTCCATAGAGAAAAGGATCCAGCACACACACACACACACACACACACACACACACACACAGTCAGAGAGGCCAACTTTTTTGATAGCTGCTGACCTCTTCAAGGGCTCAAAGCCAAAGGAAGATGAATGGCGGGCAGCTTGGATCCTAATTCAACATAAAACAAGTGTGTCTGTCTTCCCTTTCCCTAAATCAGCGCTCCCTAAAGGAAAATATGTCCTGTGCTCACATAGCTTTGTGGAAAGGGTTCTGAAATTGGAACCATTCAACTTGGTCCCAGTACCAACTTCCTATGTCACCTTGGGCAAATCACCTTTGTTCTCTGGGCCTCAGTGTTCTCAGCTATAAAATGAAGAGGTTGGAATAGACAAACTCTGACGTTTTAGTATTTCTGTTACTCTAAGAAGATCCTTTTAAAATTGACTGCTGCTCTGCAACATAGTAGATTGGAAAAATTACCAGGGTCAAAGGAACTGGGTTCAAATTCTGCTTCTTTGCCTTAGTTTCCTCCTCTGCAAAATATGCTGAAGAGGAAATGGCAAACCACTCCAGGATCTTTGTCAAGAAAACTCCCAACAGAATCACAAAGACTCCGAGACAACTCAGCAGCAACAGATGTCTCATGCTCACTATGAGGTCATTTTTCCCTAGGAAAATTACTGCATGTAAATCTCCACAGCAAGCAATCTCAGAGCACATCTCCAAAACTTTCAGAATCACAGACATGAACTCTGACGGAGCAATGAGATGAAGATCTCCCCTCTGAAGATTGCTGAATCACAGGAAAAGCCCAAATGAAGCAGGAAAAATAGGCCTCGTGCTTTTTCACGTAACTCACCTACTTTAACGAAGGGTGGTTATGTTTCTATGAATAGGGCACCCAAGGAGAATGGCTAGTAACAGACTGATCCAGAAATGAGAAAGAATAGCATGGCATCTTGCCCCAGTCATGAATAGATGACATAACAAAGAGAGAGGAAAAAGAAACAAGAAACCCAGGACTAATGGGGAAAGCAGGGCTCGCCAGCCAAGCATCTTTGGAGCACGAAGCGTGGGAACTTTTACTTGCCTTGGGGACACATATTGTTTGTGGTCCAACAATGGCATCATGTCCGACATCGCAGCCCGCGAGCATTTCAGAGGAGGGACTATCAGGGGTGCTGTGGCTCCACAGAGCATTTCTGGGAAAGCCTCAGAAGAGCCCATCACAGGCTCATTGCTAAGATGGGAAACGAGCTAGAGGGACAAACTATGGCACCCAGCAAGCTTGGGCTAGAAAGTGAATCAGAAGGTCTTGGCATCAGAGATTCTTAGAATCATTCTCATTTTACAAGTGGGGAAAATAGAGCTCAGAGAAGTAGAAGAAACATAAAACATAAACTGTCACTGTCACACAGCTAGTTAAAAATGGGGCAGGAAGTAGACTGCAGATCTCCAAACACCTAAGCCTCAGATTCCTTTCCAACTCACCACCCTCTACCATGCATGTGAATCACCGTTTTTTTTAAGAATCAGGTAATAGTAAAGTATAGGTATTATACTGAATGTACTTTCATCTTTCTTTAATGATTCAGCAGGCAAGATTTCAATTTCATCATGACCGTCAATTGTCATCATATAATAAAAGGCAGAGAAGCCTCTCTTGATCCCGAGTTGTCAATGTCTTCTTCCTCTTCAAATTATCGTAGAATCACAGAATGAGAAAACTTTTGAGTTGGAAGGAATTTTAGCAGCTTCTGAGTCCAGCCTATTTCTGATAAAGAATTCCCACTACAACATGCCCAACAATGACTTGAGACCGTTCAAAGACCAGCCTCCAATGAGGGGCAACTCACTCAAGTAGCTTTTTGTCTCATATTTACTCATACCTTGTGTTATCTTAAATATTATATTTTTACTCTCTTATTACACGTTGCATCCTCTAGGACAGACGTTCCTAACCTTTGTGTGGTGAATCCCTTTGGCCATCTGGCAAAGCTGATGGACCTCAGAATAATGTTTTTAAAGACATAAAATGAAATTTACAAAAAGGAACCCAATTATATCAAAATCCAGTTATCAAAAAAAAATTTTTTTTAAAAAACAAGTTCAAAGTTGAGAAGTGCCATCTAGGAGAATGTAAGTTCCTTGAAGATATTCTCTTCTCTCTGGGTTTTCTCTTCTTTCCTTTTGTTCTCCGCCTGCCTGTTTGGACTCTTCTTCTTTGACTCTTTTCCTGGATCATATAGCCCAAATCACGAGTGCATTCCAAGGCCTGAACCTCAGCCCTGTGAGTGACTCTGCCTGTCTGTCTCTGACTCTCTCAGTCTCCATTTTTCTGTCTTTCTGTCTCTGATTATCTGTGTATCTGTCTCTTTCTCTGCGCGTGTGTGTCTATGAGTCTATCTGTGTGTCTATGTGTATGTGTGCCTTTGTATCTATCTGTGTGTCTGTGTGTGTGTGTTTGTGTGTCTGTCTGCCTCTCTGTGAATTTAGTTGTGCTTACAGATGGAGTACCCAGCCCCTTGTTTAGGCCTAGTTTTTCTCCTGAGTTACATTCTCTGTAACAATAATTCAATATTAGATATTTTTTTAGGCAATTGGGGTTAAGTGACTTGCCCAGGGTCACACAGCTAGTAAGTATCAAGTGTTTGGTCTGAGGCCGAATTTGAACTCAGGTCCTCCTGACTTCAGGGCCAGTGCTCTATCCACCGTGCCACCTTGCTGCCCCGAATATTAGATATTTCTAAGCAGATATCTTGTGGGCATCTCAAACTCAACATACAAACTCAAACACATCATAATCTTTTCCCAAAATCTCACCCTTCTTAAAAACTTTCCTGTTTCTCTAGAAGGCACCACCATTCTTCTAATTGCCTAGGTTCTCCACTTCAGAGCCATCCTCAAACTCTTTATTCACCCTGCCATATTTAATCAATTGCTGAGTTTTGACAATTCTACCTCTATAACATCTTTCATATTGGTCTCCTTATCCCCATTTCCACAGGCACCACTCTGGTTCAGTTCCACTTTGCCTCTGGCCTAGGTTTTTGTGATAGTCTCCATTTGGACTCTGAATCTCCAATTCATCTCCTCTCCAATTCATCCTCCACATACAATTTTCTAAAAGCAGTGCTCTGACTATGTCAGACTCCTGCTTAAAACCTCTATGGGTCCCTATTGCCTTTAGGGAAATAAATTCTATTCCAACTGAGATTTATAAAGTGTGTGTGTTGGGGGCGGGGGGGGGTCCATTGCTCATACAAAAGCTTCCGGGATGTATAGTAAGAGAAGGTTATCCCCTCAGGAGTTCAAGGATGCCACCGTTGTCCATCTCTATAAAGGTAAAGGAAATAGATTGTCCTGTGACAATCACAATCTCTTAGTCATTGCTGGCAAGATTCTTGCCAGAGTCCTCCTTAATAGGTTGGTCCTTCACCTGAAGATGATCATCTATCTGAGAACCAGTGTAGCTTTAGAAAGGTCCTAGGAACGGTCAATGTGGTGTTTGCTGTCCAACAACTCCAGGAAAAATGCCAGGAGCAGAACAAAGGTTGGTTTGCAAACTCCTCTATTTAGCATTTAAAGCCCTTCATAAGCTAACTTCAGCCTACCTTTCTAGGTTTATTACATATTACTTCGTTTTGCACATTCTACAATTCTCCTTACTGCTCTTCATGCCTTGCTATGGTGGTAGGGTCCCCATACCAGAAATGCACCCAACCTCTTAAAATCTCTAGCTTCCTTCAAAACTCAGCTCAAGCCTTCCCTGCTACTCCTAGCTCCTTGTGCCTCTGCCCACCAAAAAATATCATGTATTTACTTTGTGTATTCCATGTATTTATTTATATGAATGAATGAATTAAAAGGCATGTTTTAAGCACTTCCTATGTGCAAGGCATATTATATTACTTCCCCTGATAACATATAATTTCCTTGAGATCAGACTGTCTCATTCTTATCTTTGTACCCCAGCATCCAGCACAATGAAGCACATAGTAGGTGCTTCATTAATATATTCATGTTGATTGATTGAATGTGGTGCTGAATAAACCATAATTGTTTGTCCTTCATTCTTGAAAAGAGCTGTGATATCAGGGAGGTGATGCCTTGACTTGCAGGTGAATTGGATTTAAATGAGGCAGGGCTGTACAAAGTCACCAGCCTCACTTTCTCCTCCAGAGCCGTCTGAGCCCAGTAGCAAGACATAGATCAGGATGACTAGAGGTGGTCCCAGATGTGTGATTGATTGAATTGGATGCTAGATAAACCGGTTCTTACTGGACTATGCTACAAAAGCAAATTATAAATAATAATGTCCTATTAAAATGTATGATATTATTGATTAAGAATGACTTACAGGGAACTGGTGACCCAGCTCCAATACTTCAAGGCAGTTCTCCACCTTGACCCACTCTAGCGCCTTGTAGTATGGAAGTGACCTTGCCATTTCAAAGGTTCAAAGCTCTCAAGCTGGAAGGAACCTCAGAAATCATCTAGCCTAACCCCCACATTTTATATTGGTTCAGCCTACAGATGAGCAACTGATATTTTTCCAATTATTTAGATCTGATTTTATTTGTGTGAAAAGTGTTTTGTAATTGTGTTCATATAGTTCCTGAGTTTGTTTTGGCAGGTAGACTCCCAAATATTTTATAATGTCTACAGTAACTTTAAATGGAATTTCTCTTTCTGTCTCTCGCTGTTGGGCTTTGTTAGTAATATAAAGAAATGCTGATGATTTGTCTGGATTTAACTCCCACATTTTACAAATGAGGAAAGTGAAGCCCAGGGAAGATAAGTAACATGCTTGTGGTCATACAGAAGCAGGATTCAAACCCAGGTCATCCGGCTACAAATTCCCCACTATATAACTAGAGCATAGGCTCTGGAACTTAGAGCCTCTTATAAACTAGAAGGTTCAGCTAGATGTTGCAAGTGGATGGAGCACTGGGCTTAGAATCAGGAAGACTCATCTTCCTGAGTTCAAATCTGGCCTCAGACATTTAATAGCTGTGTGGCACTGGGCAAGTCACTTAACCCCTATTTGCTTCAGTTCCTCATCTGTAAAAGGAGCTGGAGAAGGAAATGACAAACCACTCCAGTATCTTTGCCAAGAAAACCCCAAATGGGGTCATGAAGAGTCAGACACAACTGAACAGTTTTGGAGAACATGTCTGACAACACTGTATCTGTGCTCTGAAGACCAGCCTAGCTGGGGTCAGAGAGCATCAAGGTAGCTACAGAAGGATGAATTTTTCAGGTGTAGCAACTCTCGAAGGCCAAGCGCTAAGTTAAAGAAGGGTAGCACTCTCTATCAGTGAACAGAGCACTCATGCAGATGAAATCTTTTTTCCTTGATGTACTACAAGTTAGTGATGTTCTGCATGTAGGAGATTTCCACAGCTTTATCAAGAAAAACGAAAAACTGACAAGCCCAAGCTAATATTTTTATTAGCATGCCTTCCCCTGCAGAAAATGTACTGGAAATAAAGCTAATTAAATCAGTGTTCTTTTCTGACTGCTCAGAGTTATGATTCACTTCAAGCGAATCAGAAATGACTCTCTTCCTACAGAGAGAGCTAGAATTACAGCAGAAACAGAATTAGTTGGATTGGCCTCCATTCTGACATCTACTGGTTGTGTGACCAGTTGTGTGGTGGGAAGGGGAGAGAAGGGAGAAGACAATAAACATTTGTATGTTGTTCAGTGGTTTCAGTCATGTCCAACTCTTTGTGACCTTATTTAGGGTTTTCTTGGCAAAGATACTGGAGTGGTTTGCCTTTTCCTTCTCCAGTTCATTTTACAGATGAGGAAACTGAGGCAACCAGGGTTAAATGATTTGCCCAGGGTCACACAGCTAGGTGGTGCAGTGGACAGAGCACTGGGCCTGGAGTCAGAAAGACCTGAGTTCAAATGTGACCTCAGACACTTACTAGCTGCATGACCCTGGGCAAACATTTACACAGCATTTACTGTGTGCCAGGTATTGTACCAAGTGCTTTTCACAAATATTAACCCTGGGAGGTAGATCCTATTATTATCCCTCTTTTACTACCCTCCCAAACCCCCAGGCGCATACCTTTGGGGCATCCTTGACTCTTCAGCCGCTCAGATTCTTTGTCTAATCAAGAATCAAATCCTATTGAGTCCCCCACCAGCTTATCTCTTGCATCCCATTCAGTCACCCAACTGCCACCAACCTTGCTCAGATCCTCATCATTTCTTGCTTGGACTATGGTAACAAGCTCCTAATTTTGTCTCCCTGCCTCCAAACTCTAAGTTATACTTAGTTGAAGAAACTGAGATAAATAGAGGTTAAGTGACTTGCCCAGGGTTACAAAGATTGTAAGTGTCCAAGGATGGATTTGAACTGAGGTTTTCCTGACTTTAGGCCCAGTCCTCCATCTACTGCACCACTAGTCAACTCATGGAAAGTCATTCAACCTCTCATTACCTCTAACTTATCAAGTTTCACATAAATTTCAAATGAGTTTCTGACTTGCATTAATGAAGGAAGTTTCCATGTGGGGATTTCTCTACACTGATAACTACCAATCCTCTCTGCAAAACAAAACAAAACAAAACAAAAAAACCCTATAGAACTTAAATAATAGCAAGATGATAATTTACACAACACTTCAGCTTCTCAATCAGTCAGGTAATAAGCATTTATTAAGGGCCTACTGTGTGCCAGACAATATGCTAAGCATTGGGAAGGAAGCTAGTGGGAAAGAATCCAAGTTCATCATATTAATGTGTAACAATCAGTCTAATTCTCTCCTCCATATCATAGAATCAGAGAATATCTGTATTTCAATCTCAGCTTCAAATCTTATAAGCTGTGGAATTTTTTGTCAAGTTCCTTACCACCTCTAAGTCTCAATTTTTTCATCTATAAAATGGGGATAATGATCACTATGCCTCAAGACTGTTATGGGATAAACTCCAGCCTTGGACTCAGGAGGCCCTGAGCTCAAATCTAGCCTCAGACACATAACACTCACTAGCTGTGTGACCTGGGCAAGTCACTTAACCCCATTGCCTAGCCAAAAAAAAAAAAAACTGTTATGGGGAAAGTGCTTTGTAAGGCTTAAAATGTTATATATTATAGTAATATGTTATATGTTACATATTATATTATTTTTATATGTTATTAATAATTCTAATAGCCTATTAGAATAGGTTTTAGAGGACAGTCATTCCCTGACAATGTGTGAATCCTTTCTATAATTTCTCCAAGGGCTAGTTTAGCCCTTGAACACCTCTACTGACTGGTAAGCCATTACCTCTCAAGGTGACTCATTCCATTTTCATATAGCTGCTATTGTTTGGAAGTTCTTTCTTTGATTCAAGTTCAACAAATATTTCCTAAGCATCTGCTATGTGCAATGCGCTATACTAGGCACTGAGGGTATAAAGAAGGAAATAAAATAAGATCTGCCCTCAAGGAGCTTATATTCTACTGAAGGGATAGGAAGGAAGAGCAACAGGTACTCATTTAATTCATTTAAGTATGAGTCAAGGTAATTTGAGGAGGATAAAAGCACTAGTAACTAGGGGTATGGAGGACAGCTTCATAGAGGAGATGATGCTTCAGCTGCACTTGAAGATGAAGATTGTGAAATGCAGGAGTCTATTCTAGGCTTGAGGGATAGAGGCTTGTATAATGACAAGGGAACAGGAGATAAGATATCACTTTTAGGAAATAGAGAGTTGTTCAGTTTGGTTGGAAGGAAGTCTACCTGATGTATGATTTGTAATGCAAAATAAGGCTAGAAAAGTAGATGGGAGTCAGGGCCTAGAGGGCACTGAATGCTAGGTTCAAGAGCCTCTATTTCACCCTAAAATTAGGAAACCAGCAAAGATTTTTGAGCAGCTATGTGACATGGTCAGACCCATTCCTTAAGAAGAAAATTTTGTCAGCTAGATATAAACTGGCTTTGAAAGGTGAGAGTTTGGAGGAAGTGAGACAAAATCAGGAGCCTGTTACCATAGTCCAACCAACAAGGGATGAGGATCTGAACAAGGTTTGCAGTTGGGTGATGAAGTGGATGCAGGAGATATGCTGGTGGGTGACTCAATAGGATGGAGTCGTTGATTAGATACAGAGGAAAGGAGAAGCTGAAGAGTCAAGGATGCCCCAAAGGTATGTGCCTGGGGGATTGGGAGGGTAGTTGTTGTCCAGTCATTTTTTAAGTCCTATCGGACATTTTGTGACCCCATTTGGGGTTTTCTTGGCAGAGATACCTGAGTGGTTTGCCATTTCCTTCTCCAGCTCATTTTACAGATGAGGAAACTGAGGCAAACAGGGTAAAGTGACTTGCCCATGGTCACACAGCTAGTAATGTCTGAGGCTGGATATTTGAACTCAGGTCTTCCTGAATCTAGACCTGGTATTGCATCCACTGCACACTTAGCTACCCCTGGGAGGGCAGTAGTGCCCTCAAAAAGAGTAGGAAAATCTGAAAGAGATGAGGACTTGGGATCATAGCTCATAGAGTTAGAATTAGAAGGGATTCCAGAGGCCATCTAGTCCAAACCCTTCATTTTACAGATGAGGAAGTAGATCCAGAGGGGTTAAATGACTTGCCAAAAGTCTCTAAGTGCCAAAGGTAGGATTTGAACTCAGGTCCTTTGACTTCAACTCTATTGATCTGTTTCACTGCATAACTTCAAAGGAAGAGAGGTCAATGAGGAAAAGCAAGAGAAAAGATGGTAAGTATTCATTGTTAGGAGATCATTCCTAACATAGGAGAGGGTGGTCACGGTCAGAGGCCTGGCATTAAAAAGCAAGTAGGTAGTGGTGATGCAGAGCTAGTCAGGAACCTTTGCACATAATTGTTCGCATGTTTTCTCTCCCATTGAACTGGGAGCTTCTTAAGAGCTGAGACGGTCTTTTGCTTCTTTTTGTATCCCCAGCACTTAATGCAGTGCCCGGTACATCAGTAGGGGTGTATATAATAAATGCTTGGCCAAGAAAACCTCAGATGGGGTCATGAAGAGTTGGGTTGAAATGACTGAATAACAACAATATTGATTGGCTGAGTACAGAGAGAGAGAGAGAGAGAGAGAGAGAGAGAGAGAGAGAGAGAGAGAGAGATTGAGAGAGCTTTTGGGGAATGGGTACCATGGGAGTCAGGGAGTTCCTGTGTTCCTCAGTCACAGCTGACCAGCAGCAGGAAGGGGTTTCTGCAATGACACCCTTCTCAGAAAAAAATGATCCCTGACAGGATAATGAGCCCAAACCATGCATCATCTTGCCAAAAGACACGGACTTTGAGGTCATTGCTCAGAAAGTATGGAGTTGAGGTGAAGGCGAATAGCTGGTCAGCAATCCCACAAGATATTTGTTTCGTGTTTTCATGTTTTAAGTACCAAACTCCTAGGAAAGTATAATAGAAGTTCTGCCTTATTATTCCATGTTTTCAGTCTTTTTCAGTGTATACTTCTGAGTGTTTTGTGGGTCAAACATTTTCCTAGTGTGGAGGAAAATAATAGCTATATACATTGTAAATTGAATAGTTTTGTATAACGGGCCTTGAAAGTCTCTTTGGGGGAGACCCCAGACATGTGATAAACCTAATCTTTAAGTGGTTTTCCCTAGAGTAGGGACATAATGAGCAAGAAGCCCCAGGAAAGAGCCTGATTCCTCTCTTTAGGAGTCAGCCAGGGCAGGCTGTGTGAACCCAGAGCTGGGGCCCTTAGTATGAGAGAGAACTCCCCTGCCCCTGGGCTCAGTGGTTGTTGCTACACATTATGATGACAACAACAATTCACACCTATAATGTTTTTGAGTTAATAAAACACTTTCCTTACAATTAGGGTAGCACTCAGTCTCCCTGGCTCATTGTACTTTGATCCTATAGCTTCCAATCCTATGCCTTTAAAGAATACATAATAGCTTATGAGGGTACAGTTTTGTAAGTTAAATCACACCCACGTGTATTTGTGAGAACACACACACTCACAAACTATACTCACCAGGAAAATGTTACTGTGTTTTTTTCAGATAGGGAAACTGAGTCCTAAAATGTGTCATGAGATTTGAGAATGCCTTGCTACACAGCTGACCCTCTATTCATTTCTTTCCCTGGCTCCTTCAGTAAGAACATATTTCCCAAAACTCAGACCACATTTTGGTAACTCCATTCCTTATTGCATCACTGACTATTTCCCCAGCATGGTCCCAGGATAGAAGGCAGCTGAGGATTCTGGCACATGAGTTTGTGATAAATGTCAAATCATACCAAAGCTTCACGTTGCTAGAGGAGCGTCAAACCCACCTCAGGGTTTCTAAACTTGGGAAAGTACATGCAATAGACATAAAAAGTGATTAGCTAGAAGATTCTCTGGGGGAGCACAAGAAAATCTCCTTTTGTGCTAATTTTTAAACTATCTTTTTAACACTCTGTGTTTTCCCAATGCAACCCACACATGCAAAAAATACAAATCCAATAAAATATGAAGGACAAAAAAAAAAGGGACAGAGAGTGCTCACCCACTATCTTCTCATCAGTTCTTTTGCCTTTGGGACAAGTTTCCTTGCAATGAGAAAAGCCTTTCAGCTCTGAAACTTCTACTCTGCGGCCCTGTTGTCCTGATTACATGACCCACTATTTCAGACAGGCCCCAGCAATGCTTCGCTTTACTCACTGGACATCATTTTCTCTATAGCTGCCTGGAAGATGCATACACATTCTCTGCCCCACACTTTCCAGTTTTAGAACCACAGTCAAATCAATGCTGCTATTACTATAGGAAAAGTTGGGCTAATCTTTGGGTCTGAGACAACTAGGTGGTACAGTGCATAGAGCATTGAGTCTGAAATCAGGAAAACCTGAATTCAAATCCAGCCCCAGACACTTACCACCTTGTGACTCTGCACAAGTCATTTGACCTCCATTTGCCTACATTTCCTTATCTGTAAAATGGGGGTAAAAATAGTACTTATCTCCCATGGTTGTTGTGAGATAATGAAATGAAATCATTTTCATTTCAAATAATCAAATGAAATACTAATTGTAAAGTTCTTACCATAGAGACTGTACATAGTAAGTGCTGTATAAATGTTAGCTATTATTATTATTATTCTACTCACTATCCCAGTAATTTTCAAAAACTGAATACCCCCTTACTCCTACTCCAACCATTTTTCCATATATGTGTTATCTGCCCCTATTAGAATGTAAGCTCCTTGAGAGAAGAGACAGTTTCACTTAAAACAATGCTTGGTATATAATAAGTGCTTAATAAATACTTTTCATTTACTTATCCCTAAGTAAATCCCTCTAAACTAGCATGATAATCATGTTGTTTGCTATTGGATGGATTTCTAGGGCTTTCTCTCTTTGGGCCAGAAGGTCACACAGATAGTAACTAGATGCCAGTCTTCTTAAGTTCTTTATAGAAATTCTCTACTTTTTCATCATCTACAACCAATGTTGGTGACTTAGCTACAGTTATTTTCATGGTGGTCTATTTACAAACATTCATTGTGAGCATCACAATAAGAGATAGACTAATGTAACATTAAATAATGCTTCTTGTTGCCTTTGGGAATGCAATAAAACCAGGCTGCCCATTCCTTTCTTTGCCTCTCCAGGTAGTATTTGGGAACCATCCTTCCATTTAGCAACAATTTCCTTCTTTCTTGTTTTTCTTTATTGCAACAATTCAAGCCTTCCAGTAGTATGTACACTCACTGATTATTGTACAAGGACCTCAGACTTAGAATAACAACAGCTGAGTTCAAGTTTATAGAAGGTCTAAAATTGATGTATTTCTTAGCAACCTCAGCCCCCATTTCTGCCACAGTGCCACCCTCACTACTGTAGTGTAAAGATCCATTCAAAGGCCATTTTGGATTTTGATTTCATGGGTTGCCATGGCCAAAGAATTTATCACTAAGTTGTAATGCTTACTGGTCACAAGTCTCTCTGTATTTAACTAAGCTGGTCCTTGGAAAACAGAGTTGGTCTGTCACTAGAGCCATGCTTCATACCTTTCCTGACCCAAGTTTACTTTCTGCTGGTGTAGTCTTTGGAGATACAGCTCTCCACCATAACATATTAGAGTAGGATTTTGGGGACACAGTTGGAGATATCAAGAGGATATTCAGGAGGAGATGTCTAAGAGACATTGCAGGAATGGTGTTTATTGTGGGGGGAAAGGCATTGAGATATTTTAAGTGTAATGTTATCCAACAATATGACTTGGAAGGCAAAACAAAGCAAAACTGTTATTTTAGACTGCATTAGGGGAAATATGGGGGACAGTTAGGTGGCGCAGTAGATAGACCATCAGCCCTGAAGTCAGGAGGACCTGAGTTCAAATCCAGCCTCAGACCAAACACTTGACACTTACTAGCTGTGTGACCCTGGGCAAGTCACTTAACCCCAATTGCCTAAAAATAAAAAAAAAATTTAAATTTTTAAAAAATTTTAAAAAAAGGGAAATATGGGACAGCTAGGTTGTGCAGTAGAAAGAATGCCAAGCCTGGAATCAGGAAGACCTGAATTCAAATCTCACCTCAGATATTGGCGAGTCATTTAACCCTGCTTGCTTCAGTTTCCTCACCTGTCAAAACAGCTGGAGAAGGAAATGGCAAACCACTCCAGTATCTTTGCCAAGTAAACCCCAAATGAGGTCAGGAACAGTCAGACACGACTGAAACAACTGAACAACAAAGGGAAATACAATGTCCAGAGCAAATTTGGTGCTCAGTTTGGGGCATCACGTTTTAGAAAGGATGTTGAAAAGCTGGAACACATGTCAAAGAGGATGACTAGGAGAGTGAGTAGACTCACAAGTATGAGGAGCATATGAGGAGTTGTTGAAAAACAGCAATAATATTTCACAAATGTGCCAGGTGACCCAGCCCTTTACCATTTACTAAGGAATTTTCCTACAATAACAACCCCATGAGATTTACATAGCACTTGATGGTTGACAAAATATTTTTTTTTATGATCCTCACAACAGTCCCGTGAGATAGTCAGTGCAAATATTCTTATTTTGTACGTGAGGAAACGGGCTCAAAGAGCATAAAGGACTTTGTCAGGGTCACAAGCTACGCGGGAGCAGAGCTCGGATTTGAACTCGGTACTTCTGATGACAAATCTAAAGTTCAGTCCACTTGACCAGGCTACCTTATTTGAGTATGTCTTATAATTTACCTGCTGGTAAATAAGGTCCATGGGTGTACTTTGTTTCCTTATCTTCGTATCCTAGCAAAATTCCATACATATATTAGTTGGTTAATAATTGTTTGTTGAATTGAAAAAAGCTCAATAATCATGAGGTAAATAGTGTACATATTATTATTCCTGTTTTACAGATAATGCACCTGAGCTTAAGAGGTTAATTACCTGCTCAGTCTCATATAACTACTAAGCGGTAGCATTCAGACTTAAGCTTGTCTTCTTATTTTGTATCCGCATTCTTTTGCCTTCACCATGCTGTCTCTCTGGAAGAATCGGAAGAGTTTTACCTGAAGGAGAGAAGTCTTAAGAGGGCACATGGTGGCTTTTTTCTAATATTTGAAGGGTTATCATGCTCGTCTCCAGAATGCAGAACAAAGGATAGAAGTCACAAAAAAAAAGTAGATTGAAGCTCAGTCTAAGAAGGACTTCCTAATGGCTAGAGTCGTCTAAGGATGGAATGGACTATATCAGTACCCAATGAGGTCTCCACTAGTGTAAACTTCTGGACAGGAGAAGAGTATACCTAACAAAAGTTAACAAAAAAGGTATTTGATTACCTACTAGGGTGTCCCAGTTTGTGAGTTCTTAAAGCTTAAACTTACACAAACACTTTTGAAAAATCTTATATAATCAAAAGGGCTTCTTTGGATTGAAAAGGAAGAAGGAAATTACCTATATATAGCCACCAAGGTTAAAAAAAAACAACAACTTGTGGAGAGTAGCTACAACGTAGGAGAAAGAGTACCAAGAGACACCCAAATAATTAGGAGTTTAAAAAAATTTTTAAAAGTAGCCGATAATAAAAGCCAGACCAAATGATGAGTAATAAGCAAGATAAAGTAGAGATTTTAATGCAAGGAACTAAATTTGCCCTCATAGCTATCATTGACACTTAGTGGGGTCATCATATTTGTAATGGGTTTTTGTATTTCTTGCCTTCTCAATGAGTTGGGGAAGGAGAGGGGGAGGGAAAGAATCTGAAACTGAAAATAAAATAAAATTGAATGGAAAAAATAAACATATAATAAATTTAACACTAAAAAGAAGAGAAAGAAGAGACTTGGTGGAGTCAGACCCAGGACTGAACTGTGGCTCTATAAGGCAGGAGCACCTAAGCTTTCTTATGCCATAAATGCCTTTTGGCAGTCTAGTAAAGCCTATCAATTACTTCTCAGAATAATGGGTTTAAATGCACAAAATGAAATACAAAGGATTACAAAGGAAATGAATTATATTGAAATACAATTGTCAAATTTTATTTTTAAAAATACAAGTTCATGGACCTGAGGTAAAACAAACAAACAAACAAACCCTGCTATACCTTATTCAAAACAGACAGAATAAGTAAGGAGAAAGAGGATTGAGTAGTATTGCATATTAAGAAGACATTGTCATATGAAGAAATCCAATAACCACAAGAAGGAATCATGGTGGAAACCATTTGGGGAAAGATTGATGGAGGCAGAAAGAGAAGCAATGTTGCCATTGGAGCATTTGACAGACTACCAGAAAGACGAATTAGATGAGTAGTCTGGGAAATAGACCACAAGACAGGCACAAAGGCATGATATAGTAGTGACAGGGGACATCAATAATCTGGATGTCTGTTTGAGCTCTCTCTCTCTCTCTCTGCATAATGCAGAATGGCTAATGGTTCCTTGGCTTTACTTAGCCATAATTTCATCCTTCAAAAGGTAACAGAATCATTGAAGGGAGCATGTATTCTGCTTCTGATCCTCCCCGACAAAGAACTTGTTGATGGCGAGATTACGATGGTAGCCTTGGAAGAAAATGAAAACTCCGAGAATTTGTGATAAAAAAAGAAAAATGGGCTTAGTATAACAGACTATCTAGATTGTAGGGGAACAGATTTCCAGAGGGTTCAAAGAAAGCATGTGTTAAATGGGTTTATCATGGTAAAAATTCATGGGGAGGTCAGCCCAGAAGGAATGCAAAGGTCTCAAGAATGAAATTCTGAAGACAAAACAATTCCAATGAGTGAGGAAAATGGAAATTGTCCAAAGATGCCAATGTGGATATTCAGGGAACTTCTCAAACAACTTCAATTTTTAAAAGACATAAGGAAGATGAAAGCAAGGGAAGGTAACAGGAAAAAATGAAAGCACGTTATAAGGAGGAATAGTGTCAGGAGAGAAGATCAGAATAAATCAACAAGAATTTATTAAACACACATTATATGCCTGCAAATGTGCTAGGGATTGGGAATGGTAAGAAAAGTGAAGGACAAAAATAAACAATTTTTGTTCATTTTTTAAATAATCTTGGGTGGGAGGAAAGAGGATTAAAGACAACATGTTGGCTCATGCTGTGGGGCTAGAATAATGATAATGAACAATGGAGAAAGGGCAGAGTTGTTCAACTCTAATTTTGCTTCCATTTTATCTATCAAGGAAAATGATCTTTAAATTAGGAGAAAAAAGAAGGAAAATGGTCAATAGAAAAAATAAAGAAGAAAAATGGCTACTAGAAAGTTGTTGCCCAAGTAGGCAGATCAAAAGACCATGAATTTAGAGCTAGAAGAGACCTTCAAGGCCATCTATTACAACCACCTCATTCAGTGTTTACGTGACTTGTCCAAAGTGACAGAGTCAGAGATCTCCCAGCTGTCTTTGATAAGTTCAAGTCACCAGGCCCAGATGAATTATATTTTTTGGTATGAATAAATTTGTGGCCATGATTTCAGAGTCATTTTCAGTAATCTTTGAAAGATCATGGAGAATAAAAGAGATGAAGTAGGATTGGGGAAAAGCAATTGTCTCAATTAAAGAGAAAGAGAGAATGAGAGAGTCTACAAACTATAGGCCAAGGAACTTCACTTTAATTCCTAGCAAAATTCTAGAACATAGGTTTTTAACTTTTTAAATGTCATGGACCCCTGGTAAAGCCTATGGAGCCCTTCTCAGAACTGTGTTTGTAAATGTATGAAACAAAATATATAGTATTATAAAGGAAAAGAGTTTCACTGAAACTCTTTTTATCAAAATATTTATCAAAATATTTTTATTTATCAAAATTTTTCAAAATATTTTTAAAATAAGTTCAAAGATCCCAGGATAAGAACTTTTGTTCTAGAATGTTCTCGAGAGGATGGTTGATAAATATATAGAGAAAGAAGCAATATTCACAAGAAACCAGCATAGTTATATCAAAGATCTGGCTCTGCTCTGTGACCTCAAACAAGCCACATAACCACTTCGGTCTTCAGCTTCCTCATCTGCAAGATGTGGTTGGACTTCAAGGCCTCCATGATTCTTTCCAGCTCTGAACCTATGATCCACTCTGTAAACTTCATTTTCTTTTTTTTTTAAAACAAGGTGTGGCCCTTTCACACAACAAAGTTTGGATTCCGTCAAAGGGCGATACTTGAGGACCTAGAAGGCCACATGTGGCCTCGAGGCCGAAGGTTCCCCACCCTTGCATTAGGAAATCCCCATCATCACATTTTAGCAAAGCATTTGACAAAGTCTCTGATATGAATCTTGTGGACCAGGTGGAGAGGTGTGAGCTAAATTCATAGTTCATGGTTCATAACTGGTTAAATAGATGAAGACAAGTAATAATCATCCGTGGTTCAACGTCAGCTCACAAAGAAGACTCGAGCTCAGTGCTCAGGGATCTGTGTGTGATCCTAGGCTCTTTAATATATTTATCAGTGACCGAAATAAAGGGACAGATGTCACGCTTCCTAAATTTTCAGATGACCCGAAGATCAAAGGGATGGTGAGCGTGTTGATGACAGGACCCCACTCCCCCCCAAAAAAATCACAGCAACGTAGAACATTGGTCAAATCTAGTAAAATAAAATCTAATTAAGCATGGTTAATTCACCTGAAGAATATTGAAGTTTTTTTCATGGACTGAAGGCTCAACAAGAGTTAGCAATGCATATTATGCAGTTATATCAGCAACCAATTAAGCTAATGAAATCTAGGCTCCATTAAGAGAGCATAGTGTCCAAGACCAGAGAGGTGATAGGATAATAGGATCATAAATCTGGAACTAGAAAAGACCACAGAGGTCATCTCATCTTACAGATGAGCAAACTGAGGCTTAAAAAAGTTAAGTCAGTTGCCTAAGATAACACAGGACGTACACAACAAAGGCAGGATTTGAACTCAGATTTCTCCTCCAGTTAGACTACATGTGGATTATTATATTCAGCTCTTCTAGCTATTATTATATTATATTCAGTTGTGGATGCCACATTTTAGTCATTTAAGTGGCAGTGTCATAAACCACTAGATTTGGAACCGGGATGCCCTGAGTTCAAATCTAGCCTCTGATACTTATTGGTTGTATGACAATAAGCAAGTTACTTAATCTTCCAGAACTCAGTTTTTTTTTTTATTTGTAAAACTGTTATAACAACACCTATACTACCTACCTCACAATGTTACTGTGTAACTTGGGGCAGCCCCTCTCACATATGAGTCCCCTGGAATAGCTACCCCAGATTCAAGGTACCCTGTGGGTCCACATTTGCTCAAAAAAAGTTGCTCACTGGCCCCAAATATTGTATATACTTTTTCTCAATTCAGTTATAAATGATCATTAATTGAAAACAAACACATTTAATGAAAGAGGAGAGTAAGATGTTTAGGAGAAGATTCCCCCCAATCCTATGGTGTATTTTTCCACATATATAGACATCATCAGTAGAGAAAATGAATGGTTGTTGTTTGCCCTTCATTCTTGAAGAGGACCATGACATCAGGGAGATGATGACATGACTTGCAATTAAATTGTATCTGAGTGAGGGAGGGCCGTGCAAAGTCACCAGCCTCACTTTCTCCTCCAGAGCCCACTGGGTCCGGTGGCCAGATATTGATCAGGAGGACTGGAGATGGCCCAGCCTGTGCTGCTGCAAAGAACCCAGGAAGACCTAGGTTCAAATTCTGTTTCTGACGCACATAGACTGTGTGATGAGTATGCATAAGAATAATGCATGAAAGATCCGTGCATAGGGAATACAAGACAACTTACACTTCCAACATGGAATGACAACCAACATCATCTTGTGATATCCTCATACTGCTTTCACTGAAATGGTCAAGTTGTCCCTGTTTGCTTCATTACTCTCCTGGCTTATCTCTTCAGAGCCAGCCAATCCATTTCAACTCCATTCTGCTAAGGTGTAGTGGCTAGAAACTTTCCCTAATAAGTGTAGGCTAACAGCCCTTAAGGGGCAGCTAGGTGGTCAGTGGATAGAGAGCATCCAGCCCGGAATCAGGAAGACTCATCAGACACTTACTAGCTGGGTGACCCTGGGCAAGTTACTTAACCTTGTTTGCCTCAGTTTCCTCATCTGTAAAATGAGCTGGAGAAGGAAATGGCAAACCACTCCAGTATCTTTGCCAAGAAAATTCCAAATGGGGTCATGAAGAGTTAGACATGACTGAAAAGACCGAAAACAAAAACAGCCTTTTAGCCATAGCTATGACATCAAGTTAACAAAACTTAGTCTCAGATGCTCCAGGTTAAGTTTAGGTCTTTCCTTTTCAACCTCTTGCGGAAGATCAAAGCTTCTCTTGCAGATAACTCTCTTTATTTAGGGTCTAAACTGTTTTAAGTATTCCCAGGTTCCTTTATGGCTTAGTTTAGATTTGAACCAGAGCAAAAGGGAAGCTAAGGCGGCCAAGTTCTCCACCCATGTAGCAAGCATTCCTGTTTTTATTATACATATCTTTCAGCAGCAAAGTCAAATTAATTTAGTGCAAGATTTTGCACAGTGAAAAACCTGTCACCCTATATTTGTAAAGTGTTTTATAAACTTTGGAGCATTATGTGATTGCCAGGTATCATTATTATATTGCTGGGAAAATGGACCAACATCTTACACTATGAACCATAATAAGTACAAAATGGTTAAGTGACCTGAATGTTAAAGGTCATATCATTAGGTGACACAATGGATAAAGCACTGGGCCAGGAGTTAGGAAGATCTAAGTGCAAATTTGGCTTCAAACGCTTAATAGCTATGTGACCTTGGACAAGTCACTTAACCTCTGTTTGCCTCAGTTTTATCACCTATAAAATGAGGAAATAATAATACCTACCTCCCAGGGTTGTTGTGAGGATGAAGGGAAATAATATTTGTAAAGCACTTAGCACAGTGTCTGGCACATAGCAGGTACCATATAAATGTTAGCTACTATTTTTAAAATTAGAAGAGTAAAGATCAGGGATCTTTCACAGCTATGGCTAACAAGCGAATTCTTAATTGAACAAGGGATAGGGTTTATTACAAAAGATAAAAAGGGTCATTTTGATTATATAATTTGTTTAAACTTCTCAATATACAAAATTAAAATGAGCAAACAACAACCATGTGAGAAAATACGATCACAAATAATAAGAAATCACCAATAAAAGAAATCAAAATCAAAACAACCTCACACCCAACAAATTGACAAAAAGACTGTTTCACTGTTCCAATGTCAGAGACATGGAAAGATACTAATGCATTGCTAATGGAACTGGGAATTGAAAAACAATCATTGCGGAGTTTCTTAATTAATCTTTTTTTCAATCAACAGAAATTCACCTCCTGGGTAGTAAGCAACAAAGCTGAAAATTGGCAACGGTTCCTGCATCCTATACAAGGTCAAAGCTCCTTAACATATGTCTGGGAGCTCATCTTGCTCAGGTGCACGGCCTCTGTCATCTTCCAGTCCCTGGGCACTATAATCAGCTCCAGTACCTTAGTACTCCATGGTTACATCCTGCCCCTAGTGACCACAGACCTCTCTATCTTTCTAAGTCAAACTGGCCTGGAAAAATGACTCATTGTGACTTCTTGGACTTTCCTATCAGAATTTGGTTTGGTGAAATTCCTAGATGGTTGGTAGAGTTTTTTCAGGGGGAACTATGCATCTTCTTGCTACTCTCCCATCTTAGCTCATTGGATCCCTTGTTCCAATCATTTTGGAAAATAATTTTGAATTATAATTTTTAAAAAATAGTGCCCAAGACATTTATACATACTCTTACATATAATAAATATATGTATGTATATATGTGTGCATATATATGTATGTGTATATATATATATATATACACATACATATATACACAAATATACCTTTTGATCCAGGCATATGCCCCCAAGAACATTAATGACAAAAAAAGGCCTATGTATACCAAAGCATTTATACCAGCATTGGCAGAACCAGAGAACTCTAAATAAAATGGATCTCCTTGATTGGGGAGGAGCTAAACAAGTTGTGGTATGGACTGTTTTGACATTCACAGAAGAAACTATAAATATGCTGAATATGGAGAATCATGGGAAGACATGCCAACATCACATATCAAAACAACTTCACAAAGTGAAGCAAGAAGAAACAAGAAGACACAGAACAACCCAAAGATTCAATGAATGCTGTCAAATCACAAAGACCGAGCTCAACTCTCAAACATCAGAAGTCACCAACCCCTGCTTCTCCATAGATATGGAGGACTATGGATGTGGAACACTGAATATAATGTCACTTTTTTTCCAACATGTTGTCTAGTTTTCTTGAACTGTTTTCTTTTTCTTTTTTAATAAAGGATGGCTCTCTGGAAAACAGAATAGGGAAGGATACTTTGGGAAAGGTAGATAAGGTAATAACAAATCAATTAAACTAATAAATAATGAATTAAAACAATTTAAAATTAATAAATAATAAATTAAAATCAGTATCAATTAAGTTTTATTCAAATTGTTATTATTAGATTAAGATGCATTTGTCAGTATGTGAAACAGTATGAGAGACTACATAGTGTAGTGGATAAGAGAGCTGACCTCAGAGCCACAAAGACCTGGGTTCGAGTTTCACCTTTGATTCCAACTGGCTGAGTGACCTTGGGTAAGTCATTTAAACTCTCAGTGCTCCAGACAACTCTAACACCATAAATTGCAAATAAAGTGCCAACCTGCCCCGGTAAAGAGTAGTCTCCTCATGAGAAAACTCATATTGGAGAAAAAACATATAAATGTAATGAATGTGTAAAAACATTCCAATATCCCCTCTTCTCTCCTCAGGCATCTAGGTAAGAAATTGAGAACTGGGAAAGACTTTTGCTTAAAAAAGGCCAACGTCTCCCATTGCATCCTGGGCCATCTCCAGTCATCCTGATCTAGAGCTGGCCACTGGACCCAGATGACTGCAGAGGAGAAAGTGAGGCTGGTGACTTTGCACAGCCCTCCCTCCCTTAAATCCAATTCGCTTGCATGTCATGGCATTACCTCTCTGATGTCATGACCCTCTTCCAGAACAAGGACAAACAGCATGCAATCTCTGATGCCTGAGAGCAGGCCCCTGGAGGTAATCAATATAGGGAAACTCAGGCTTCTCTCCAGCAGAATTCAAAGCATGTAAAGGATTTAAACGCCAGGACGCTTTCCCTTTAGTCTCTGTATCCTGATTGCCTAACAAAATGCCTGCCAAGTAGTCAGAGCTGAACAAATACTTCCTTAATTGAACTGAATTGAATTTAATCTAGGGTGAAATTGAGTGTTCTATAAGACCTTAAGGTGGAAAAGCTCAGGGAAAAACAATAGACAGTATGTTGCAGTGGAAAGAATGCTGGATTTGGATTGAGACAATGTGCGTTCAAATCCAACTTTTACCACTTAGTACCGGTGCTAGATTTCATTAGTCATTCAACTTTTCTCTTCCTCAGTTTCTTCACCTGTGATCAGATCAACATTACTATTGCTTCTGGAAACTAACTATTGTATGGCTCCACTCACGATTTCTGACTTGACGCTTCCCTGGTCACCTGCCCCGCAGATGGTCTCTCTTGGATTTGTATCTCCAACACTTAGCACAATGGTTCGCACATAGTAAGCACTTAATAAATGCTTTTGCATTTATTCATTCACTCACTTATTCATCTACAAAATAATGAGATTGGAATAGATGACCTCTAAGCTCCCTTCCGACTCTTCATGTATAATCCTGTGAACTTGGAAGCAAAGTTAAGGTCAACTCATTACAATGTTTAAGGTCAGGAGTCCCAGAAACAGGAAGTTGCAATAGTTCAAACAAGACTTGACCAATGCTTGGAACAGAGATAAGGGAGGAGAGTCATATTCTGGACTTGTGGAAGCAAAAGGCATCAAGATTTGTTAACAAGACAAATGGTCAGAGCCAAAGACTAAGTCAAAAATTGGTCTGGAGTTTCTTACTTTGGATCTTGAGGGAGATGACCAGGAGTGTCCGCTTAGCTACAACACATCAGCCCACAGAGCTACGGTCATCTCCCATTTTAGTACACAATTAGTTTCAGTAAGAGGAATTTGGCAATCTGTGTTCCCAGCTGAGAATTTTCTGAATTGCCTGCATACTTCTCAGCACAGCCTGTGATTTTGTAATTTAGGTTTACAGGGATCCTATCATATGAAAATGTCTCCATTGAGGGGGAATGCCCCCCAGTCCCAATGCCTTAAAAAGCACTGTCACAGCCATGCTACCATAGTTCTGTCTCTCTGAAAGAGACAATGGTGGCATGCTAAGACTTTCCAACATGTGGAAGAAGTATTTGAGTTATTACTTTGTTATTTCATATTTATTTTCACTCAAGTCTGGCCATAATTGGGGAATTGTCCAAGGGAATTGTCAAAGCAGATGCTTAAAGACCTCTTAAAGCCCAGAAATGGCTTCATGAGCACAGAGAAGTTTAAGAATTATTTTCTGGATGCTAATGGACTCACAGACACCTAGCCCTAAGACCTCTCAAGACTACCAATAAAATGAAATTTCACTGTTAATTCCAAGGGAAAGACAGAGCCCTCTTTTCTTTCTCCTTTCTTTGAACGTGTTTTCAAGTGAACAGGCACATTTTGTGGCATTTGGATATGAAGAATTCAACCCTGACTCTTTGTTGGAAGCTGTGTTGGGAAAACTCACAGTGTGTGTGTGTGTGTGTGTGTGTGTGTGTGTGTGTGTGTCCATCAGAGAAGGCTTTCTCACCAAGCTTGGTGACCCAGATGACTGAAGTTCAGAGTAGCAATGGGCGCAGGACGAAGGGAGCCAGTGCTCCAGGCTCCATTAACAACCTTTTTTTCAGCCAGTCCCATATGCGTGCTTTGAGGTCTAGAAGGGGAACTGGGAACCTTCCTAAGCGCAGACCTACTACAGGATTTTCTCAATCAGAACACCGAATTTTCTTTAAATCCTCCTGCCAGAGGGAATCAATGAAAATAAGAATTATACTGGCAAATGGATTTGGAGGACACAGGAGGTCAGCTTGGTGCAGGATGGACTTCTGATCCAGTTCTGAGCCCCCATAAACAGTATTGGGCTGTTATAGGATACTCAGGTTTTTTTATATAAGCTATCTCCCAGGCTGGGAATGCTCCCCCTCTTACTTCCCCCTCTTGGAATCCCCTACCTCCACTGAAGACTAAGTTTAATGGCCATTTCCTTCAAGCAACTTTTCCAGCTGCTCTCCTTGGTTAACATTCTCCTCTGTCTCATTATTTTGTATTTAGCTTGTATTTATTTAAATAAGCATATGTTGTTTTCTCCTAGTAGCCTTTAATTTTCTTGAGGGCAGGTGAAATTTTTCTCTTTGTTTTTGTATTCTCAATGCCTAGCCCAGCACCTGGTACGTGGTAGGTACTTAATAAATGCTTTTAAAATTGAATGGAGTTGGGGTAAGTCTTCTAGGGACAAGCTCTTGGAGTGGTCTGGGCAACTTGATCCTAATCCCCCTGCCCATCCCATCCAGAGATATGGCACATCCCTGTCAAAGGTACAGAAAAAGCTTGTGCTTAGATGCAAGGCCATTATAACATCACAATAAAATTGCTGTTTCCACCTTAAGTTTGGCTGATAAATATGTTCAACGGCTACGTGACATATAATAAGTTACCAGTGTAGGGGAGGGCCTACAATTCAAACAAGATATATTTAAGCCAACAATACTTTGACCAGGAATCTGTTTTTAGACCAGGTCATGACAGCTCCAAACACTGCCAGCAAAGTAACTAGGACGCTACATAAACAAAAGGAAAATAAAGTACGAAGATCTATTACTGTAGCCTACCATGGCAGGCTTCTCCTTCATTAATGTAATTCAAAGAAGGAGTAGTCAGTATCAAAAGTCTCAGAGGTCAAGAAGATGAGGACTGAGAAAAGACCACTTAAGAGTTTGATGGAACAAAATGACTAACATGGAAATAGGTTTTACGAGATTGCACATGTATAACTATTAGATTGCTCACTGTCGAGGCTGGGAGGAGGAGGAGGAGGAGAGGCAAGAGGGAGGGAGAAAATTTAGAGCTCAAAATTAAAAAAGAAAAAATGAATGTTAAAAATTGTTTTGACATGTAAATGGGGGGGGTAATTTTTTTAAAAAGAGTTTTATTTTCCTGGAGAGTAGTTTCATTTGAGAACTGAAAACTGAATGGCAAAGGGGTTAAGATACGAACAGACAGTATATAAATGCAGACTGAACATGAAAGGTTTTTTCAAAGGAGTCTATGGTAGGGAGGAAAACTCTGGTCTGATAGCTTGAGGGGATAGGAAGGACAAGTGAAGGTTTTTAAGAATGAGGAGGCAATGGTATGCTTCTAAGCAAGAGGAAAGGAGCCAGCAGATAGGGAGAAACTGAAGAAGGAGAAAGACTACCCCTCGTTTTCATAGGGTTTTATGTATTTATTATAGATTGTTCATTTTTAGCCTTTTAATATTCCTGAAAATTGACCAAGAGGCAATTTTTATTACATCCTGTCTGAGAGAAGGAAAAATCTTTCAAACCAAGTTTTATGAGGAGGCTCCCACCCAAAGAATTTACTTATGCCCCTACTCATGGCCATCAGCTGTGATGCATTAAAACATCCATGGGTTCTAAACTGCCAACACTTCAAGGCCTGCCTCACAGGTTGTAATTTTTTTTAATAACTCCAAAAAAAAAAAAGCCTTCAGATACCACAGTGGAAAACAATTTTAAAAGATTCTATTTCTATTTAAAAGATTCTAACAATTTTAAAAGATTCTAATAGAAATCTAAAAGATTTCTATTTTCTAAGAGGCATATTATTCCTTTCAAAAATTTGTATTTTTCAAATCAATTGCAAAGGACCTATGAAGAAAGATGCTATCTACCTCCAGAGAAAAAACCGACAAATAGAAGTACATATAGTATGGTTTTACATATATGTACATATACGTGTGTGCATGTCAAATGTGTCAAATGGTAGCATTCTCTAGTGTGGGATAGAGAGGAAGGGAGAGAATTCAGAACTTAAAATGTAACAAAAATATAAATTAAATTTTAAAAAAACTTTTATTAGGGGACACTTTGAAAAAAATAAAATAAATTTTGTATTTCACATTCTACTTAGCCAATTAGCTAGGCCCTTGTGAGTGTTGGGGTAGGTCTATGTTCCCCTTCTATTCAAGGGTCCTTGAAATCAGTTGTCCTTCCCACCATTCAATCCACCTTGGAGGTGGTTGGAAACCAAAGGAAGCTGCTGCTTTTCTAATTCCCATTCTCTCTCTCTCTTTTTTTTTTTTTTTTTTGCTTTTTTTTGGTGAGGCAGTTGGGGTTAAGTGACTTGCCCAGGGTCACACAGCTAGTAAGTGTTGTGTGTCTGAGACAGGATTTGAACTCAGGTCCTCCTGACTCCAAGACGGGAGCTCTATCCACTGCGCCACCTAGCTGCCCCAACCCCATGCTCTCAAGGCCCATAAAGAAAACTCTCCAGCCTGCAGTGGGTGTGACAATGGGAGTGGGTAACAGTTTCACTTCACTAACCTTGTTAACCAGTTAACAGTGAACTTCTAAGCAAATAGCCACTATACCTGTGAACAATTGCTAATAGTAAAAATGCTAACTTTAAAATGCACCTTAAGGTTTGCTATGTACTTTACATAAATCATCTCATTTGAACCTCATAGCAATCCTGGGAAGTAGATGCCATTATTATTCCCATTTTACAGATGAAACTCAGAATGAGCATGATTAAGTGACTTGTCTAGAGTCACCCAGCAAATGAGAGTCTGAGATAGGATTTGAATTTGGGTCTTCCTGATTTCAAGCCCAATAATCTATCCACTATACCTTCAGCTACTATTAGAAAATCCAGCACTAGCTGTCAGTAGTCAGAGCCAAGTAATATGGTAAATCTGAAGGTAACTTTCATTTAGGCATAAGCAGTGGACTAAGAGAAGAACATCTACTTCATTGTGAAAGCCTTTATCCCAAAAGGTTGAAATAATGAACTCTGTCTCTTGTGGTGTGACTCATACCTTTTTGAGTATGTAGGGTTTTATAGAAATCTAGCCATGCTTCAAAGACACTTAAACTCCAAAAAAAACCCAAATCAGGATTTTTTCAAGCAAACAAGATCCTTCAACCAGGGCTAGTAATGCAGATACAGTATGAAAACAAAAGTATCACTGATAGAACTTGAGTGGACATTGATTCTGCCCTTCCAATCTCAGACAGGGGTTTGGGCTTGGAGTTTCCATCCTTCTCAATTCCATCAGATAAATCAGCCCAATGCAGTGTCCAGAGCAGGCTTAAAAACGTCACATTTATTGAAGTAACTCTAGTTGGTTATTGAAGTAGCCAACAATCGTCTTTTTTTCCAGACCTAACAACAAAGCGGTATATTTTTCTAATTCTTTAAAATCAATATTATTTTTAGGAAAAAAAATATCTGTTGCCTGAGATCTTTTCTTCCTGCATGCTGGGCACTGACTGCTTTTGATATGAATAGCCAGATGTATATAAAGTAAACCATAAAGTAAATCAGGAAAGAAAGAAAGAAAGAAAGAAAGAAAGAAAGAAAGAAAGAAAGAAAAAGAAAGAAAGGAAGGAAGAAAGAAAGGAAGGAAGGAAGGAAGGAAGGAAGGAAGGAAGAAAAAAAGGAGGAAGGGAGGGAGGGAGGAAGGAAGAAAGGAAAGAAGGAAGGAAAAACAGAATACCCTTGTGCTGTTCAAATCCAAGTTCTTTGTTGTTGTTTTTCAGTTATGTCTGACTCTCTGTGACCCCATTTAGGGTTTTCTTGGCAAAGACACTGGAGTGGTTTGCCATTTCTGGCTCCAGCTCATTTTACAGATGAGGAAACTGAGGCAAACAGGGTTAAGTGACTTCCCCAGGGTCACACAGCTAGTAAGCGTCTGAGGCCAGATTTGAACTCAGGAAGAGTTTCTGCAAACCCTGTTTCTGCAAACCCTGTTTCTGCAAAACAGGGTTTGATGGAGTTGCCCATGAAAGCCAACAGCAGCAAGGTAGCTAAAAAGGCTAAGCTTTGTTTAGGCTGCTTTAAGAAAGGCATAACACCAGGAAGGAGTGAGGTGAGGGTCCCACTGCATTCTTCCCTGGATTGATCCCCTCCAAAATTTCACACACACACACACACACACACACACACACACACACACACACACCTGTTCCCACAGTTTGGGAAGGATATTGACAAATGGAAGCCTTTCCTGAGAAGAACCATCATGATAGTGAATGACTATGCCTGACCAGGATGACTGAAGGAACTAGGAATGTTTGACCTGAGATGGGAAGAAGTAAGGGGACCATAGTAATTGTCTTCAAGTATTTGATGGGCTATAAGGGGTGGAAGGATCAGACCTGTTCTGTTTGACCCCAAAGGGTAGAGCCAGGAACAATGAGTATAAATTATACTGGCAGATTTAGGATAGAAGAATTGTCCATGAGTCGTTATTTTACTAGAATAGCATCAAATAAATCATTGCAAGTTGAATTCCTCAATGGACAGAATAACCTCAAAGCAACACAAAATTCTTCAAACTTTCTTGTCAGAAAAAAAAAACCAAAACTAAAATCTTACCTTCTACGGGAAGTCTTCCCCAACCCCTCTTAAATTCTGTGCTTCCTTGTTAATTATTTTCTACTTATCCTGTATATAGCTTGCTTTGTACATATGTGTATATAGCTGTATACATGTTGTATCTTCCATTAGATTGTAAGCTCCTCGAGGACAGGGACTGTCTTTTGCTTCTTTCCATATCCCTAGCATTTAGCACAGTGTCTGGCACATGGCAGGTGACTAATCAATGTTTATTGATTGATTAGAATACACAGCCAAGGGGGCACCCTTATAAGAGCAACCCCCAAACAGAAGCTCCCATCATTTCCAAGGTTCTCACTTGTTCATATTAGGATACTTTCCATTGTCCCCATCCACAAGCAAAAGTCAAAGAGATTTCTGCTCTAGGACCACAGACCTTCCCCATTCTCTCTTCTCCCCCAGCAATAACCTTCCCCTAACCTTCACTTCAGTCCCTCACAGAGTCACATTCACTCAGTCTAGTGCAAGTAGTTGTCAGGGTCAGTTGAGGTAACTTTCAAGAATGACCTCACATTACTCAGTTAGCTTGGCATCAGTTTGAAACTGAATATTCCCTTCAACCACTCCTTTCTGTTCCTTCTCTTTCCAGTTCAAAGGCTTGACTTCTAGGTCCTGACCTTTGGGGCTCATTGTTTCTCTTGCTAGTCTTTCTGGGGTCAAGGCCGATTTCCCTTTTTTTTTTGTCTCCCAGGTGCCTAAAGAAGTACAATACTTTTCCTTTCTGAGTCTCAGGTCCAATTCTCTTGGCTCTTAAGTCAAACTTACTACCCTGGCCACCACCTGACCCCTGACTTGTTAGAAAACCTCTGACTACCTCCTGGTTATAGCTACTCAGCCCTCCCTTCCAATTCCCTAAACTGAGTTGTCCATCTTGTATCTGTGAAGTCATTCTTGCCATGTTCCTATTTTTCTTAATGTCTTTTTTCTCCTGCCTTATTTTGAAAAACTGCTTCCAGACTTTTTTCTGGGCTAGTTCATCTTGTATTTTATTTAACCCTACTTTCAAGTCATAGTTTCACTAAAAATTCCTCAGATCATCACAATTCCCCTGGGTTCAAATCCCTTTTGCTACCTTAGGAAAGTAATACTACCTTATTGAATCTCTTTCCTTCTTTGTTAAATAAGATGTTTGGATTTGGTGACCTCTAATGTCTCTTGGACCTCTAAATCAATGAGGATTCAAGTCTCAGGACTAACACTTCCTCTAGTTTATATGAACAAGGACTAGTCATTTAACCTCATCAATCTCATTTTCCTCGTCTGTAAAATGGGGATGATAATACTTATACTACCCACCTCACAGGGTCATTGGGAGGAAAATGTTTTTTAGAGACTTTGTAAACGTGAGCTATTATTATTAAAAAGGAACATAGGATGTTTTATGTTTCCTCATACCACTAAGTAACAAGGGCTTTCAGAGCTCTCCCTTAACCGAGCAAGGATTAAACCTGGGAGGGCATTTAATGATCCAATTCTTCATCTATAAAATTAAAATATAGGATCCAACTCAAAAGCCAGAATTGAGTCTCTGAACCTGGGAAAACACAGCCCAATAATAATAGCTAACATTTATATAGTACTTTAAGGTTTGCAAAACATCTCACAAATATTATCTCATTTGATCCTTACAATCACCCTGGTGTAGGTATTATTATTACTACCATTTTACAATTGAGGAAACTGAGACAGACAGCTTAAGTGATTTACTCAGAATCACAGGGAGTGGCTGAAGCTGGATTTTAAATCATCTTCCTGATTCCAGGTGAAAACTCTCTCCACTCTATGACCTAATTGCCTATGTATATCATCTATTCTTGAGACTTCATCATTACTATCATGTTAATAATTAATGTTAGGATATCAAGGGAAGCAATGAAAAAAATGTGGAAGAAGATGGTCTAGTCATGCCAGATCTCAAACTGTATTATAAAGTGGCAATTATCAAAACAATCTGGTACTGGCTAAGAAATAGAGTGGAGAATCAGTGGAATAGATTAGATACAAATTACATTATAGTAAATGATTATAGTAATCTAGTATATGATAGACCTAAATATCCAAGCTTTTGGAACAAAAATTCATTATTTGATAAAAACTAATGGGAAAACTGGAAAACAGTATGGCAGAAACTAAGTATAGAACAACATCTTATATCTTATACCAAGATAAGGTCAAAATGGGTACATGATTTACATATAAAGGGTGATGCCAAAAGCAAATTAAGAAAACATGGAACAGTTTATCTGTCAGATTTATGGATAAGGGAAGAATTTAGGACCAAAGAAGATATAGAGAGGTACTTCAAAATGTAAAATAGATCATTTTGATTATATAAAATTAGAAAGTTTTAAACAAACAAAACAAATGCAACCAAAATTATAAGGAAAGTAGAAAATGGGGGGGCAGGATTTACACTAAGTATCTCTAAGTCCTCATTTCTCAAATATATAGAGAATGGAGTCAAATTTATGAAAAATGCAAGTCATTCCCCAATTGATAAATGGTCAAAGGATATGAACAGACAGTTTTCAGACAAAGAAATCAGAGCTATCTATAGTCATATGAAAAAATGCTCCAAGTCATTATTGATTAGAGAAATGCACATTAAAACTACACCTCACATCTATGAGGCTGGTTAATATGACGAAAAAGGAAAATATTAGATGTTGGAGGGGATGTGGGAAAACTGAGACACTAATGCACTATTGGTGGAGTTGTGAACTGATCCAACCATTCTGGAGAGCAATTTGGAACTATGCCCAAAGGGCTATAAAACTGTGCATACTCTTTGATTCAGCAATACCACTGCTAGGTCTATATCACCAAAACATGCAAAAAAAAGGGAAAAGGATCTATATGTACAAAAATATTCATAGCAACTTTTTGTGGTAGCTAAGAATTGGAAATCAAAGGGATGCCCATCATTTGGGAAATGGCTAAACAAGTTGTGGTATATGATTATAATGGAATATTATCATACTGTAAGAAATGACAAGCAGGATGATTTTAGAAAAACCTGGAAAGACTTACATGAACTGATGCATAATGAAGTGAACAGAACCAGGAGAACATCGTACACATTAATAGCAACACTATATTATGAAGAACTGTGAATGACTTAGCTATTCTCAGCAATATAATGATCTAAGACATCCCAAAGGACTCATGATGAAGCATATTATCTGCCTCCAGAGAAAGAACTGATATTGATTAAATAAAGACTGAAGCATGCTATTTTTCATTTTCATTTTTTCCTTTTATTTGAGTCTTCTTGTACAAAATGACTAATATGGAAATGTTATACATAATTGCAAATATATAACCTATATCTGATCGCTTGCCATCTCAGGAAGAGAAGAGGTGAGGGAGAGAGGTAGGGATAGAATTTGGAACTCAACACTTTTAACAAAAACATTTTTTAAAAAATTACTGTTGTTGTTAATATTACACAATCACTTGGTTTCACTCTTCCCAATAGTCTGAAAAGATAGCTGCTCTTTCCCAACTAGTTAATCACCCAAAACAGCCAATTAATTAAAATGACCTTTTTACTGCCTCAGAATAAAAGGAATGCTTATCTTTAAAAATCCACCAAGCAGCCATGGAGAGCTTGGCATCAGTCTGATCTCCCTGCAGTCAGCACCTCCTGTCAACATGATGAATTTCCTGAATTTAGAATATTTTGTGGAGTTTCTTTGTGCCTTTTTCATTTCCTAATTGATTATTTCCTCTTGGTTCCATTTTCCCCCTTCTCTTTCCAGTTAAGTTACCCCCTCCAAACTTGACCTGGTGAACAAGAAGCATTTCTTTGTCAGAGAAGGTAAAATGTTTTTGTTGGAGCCTTCCTTAAATAGAGACCTCGCAACTGACCCGTAAGTTTGTGTTCCTTGCAACTTTCCCCCACAGTGGGCTGCCTGGAGTTCTTGGTGATTGTGTTCAAGAAAGCCATCAAGACAAATAATGCTGGGATTAAAAACAACAAAAATTCACTAGGGAGCCTGTGGGAGCAACATAGCCCCTAGACAGCATGGTGCTCAAAGCATCAAAGGGATTTTCCCACCAATGCTAGCCTGTTGGTGGCAAGACAGTTCCTCTACTGAATATGGCCTTAGAAAAAAAGAAAAGAAAATATTACAGCCAGCCCCAGTCACACCTACTGATGAGCAGTTGGGTATGAAAATATTCTAATATTAATAACAGTAATAGCTAACATTTGTACTTTAAGGTTTGCAAAATGCCTTACAAAAATTATCTGGTTTGATTCTCACAAAAACCCTATAAATTAGATGCTATTATTATCTCCATTTTATGAATGAGAATATTGAGTCTGAATATTGCCCCAAATCACATAGCTAAAGCTTAAGGCAAGATTAGGGGACAGTTAGGTGGCACAGTGGATGGAATGTTGGCCCTGGAGTCAGGGGCACCTGAATTCAAATCCAGCCTCAAACACTTACTAGTGGGTGACCCTAGACACGTCACTTAATCCTGTTTGCCTCGGTTCCTCATTTATAAAATGAGCTGAAGAAAGAAATGGCAAACCACTCCAGTATCTTTGCTAAGAAAACTCCAAATCAGGTCGTGGAGAGTTGGACGAGACTGAAACAACTCAACAGCAAAAGGCAGTATTCAAACTCAGGGCTTCCTGACAAATCCAGCAGTTCAGGCACTATATCAGTTAGCTGCTATAATCTCAAGAGTGGAAAACTAGAACCAAAGGGCAAAACTTACCACCTGCAGGTTTGCAATCAGTATAAGGAAAAAAAATTTTTTTGTAATAATTAGTTTATCAATAAGGTATATCAAGTCCTATGCTGAATTTAGGATCAGGGAGACCTAGGGTCAGTTCTCACCTATGGCACTTAGTTGCTGCTTGACCATGGGCAGGTTTCTTAATTTCCCTGAGCCTCAGTTTTCCACATCTGTAAAATGATGATTATAATACCTGTAGCATAGGGTTGATGTAAGTATGAAATGACGTATGGAAAGTGGTTTTTGAAAACTTTAAATATCAATGACTGTTTTTGTTAGGAAATGATCCCTTCCCTCTCCCTGTAAGTGCTGAAACAGAGATCAAAGACCGTGAGTTAAGGAATTGGGGAGATGACATCATGCAGGAGGGGTGGACTAGAGGATCTCTGAAATCCCTTCTAACGAAGCTTTTAGGATTCCCCAAGCATTCGCGCATCGTAGATACAAATTATTTCACTCATTTCCTGTGCCTTCCTTTTGGAGAACACAGATCAGAGTAGCTCATTGAATCTGACAATGTTTTCATTAAGTTAATAACAATCAGTCAAACTGCCCAAGTTTACTGAGTTCCTGCTGTGTGAAAGGTACTGTTCTAAATATTAGGCAGATACCAAGAAGGAGAGGCAATTGGAAAGAACACTGAATTGGCAATCAGGAGACTTAAATTATGACCTTAGTTCTTTCACTTACTTTTCATGTGGTCTTGAATAATTCACTTAACTTCTCCTACAATCGCTGAAATTTCCGAATTGGTTCAGACCTCAGAGGCCATTGGGCCTATAGCTGAATAGAAATACCTTCTTCAGCATCCGTGACAAGGGATAACTTAGCCTTTGCCTCCAGTGCTAGCGAAGGGAAGGGAATAAGCATTTATCAAGTACCTACTTTGTGCCAGGCACTGTGCTAAGTGCTTTTACAAATATCTCATTTGATCCTCAAAACAATCCTAGGAAGTAGGTGCTATTGTTATCCTTATTTTACAGATAAGGAGACTGAGGCTGAAAAGGGTTAAATAACTTGCACAGAGTCACACAGCTACTAAGTATCTGATGCCAGATTTGAACTCAGGTGTTCCTGACTCAAGGCCCGGCACTCTATCCACTGCACCACCTAGTTATTGATGGATAATTTGCAGCCTCCCAAGGTCTCGCATTTTAGTTTTAAAAAGTTCTAATTGGAAGTTTTCAATGAGATCTGCCTCTGTGGAATTTCCACTCCTTCCTCCCAATCCTGCCCTCCCAGCCAAAGCAAAACACATTTAATCTCATTTTCAATATCATAGCTCTTCAATAACTTGAAGACATCTATCATACCCCCCAATCCTCTTATTCCTTAACCCCTAACCACAGTCTTCTTTTCTCCAGCATAAACACCTCTAGTTCTCTCAGGCAACCCTCATATGGAATGCCTTCCCCTCACCAGCCTGGTTACTACCTTCTTGATATGTTTCAGCTGGTTATTATCATTTCTAAAATATAGTGGTCAGAACCAAACACAGCATTCCAGGTGTGTTTTGATCAGAGGAAAGTACAGAGGATCTAGAATCCACTTAATTCTAGATACCATGCTGTTATATACATTGCTAAATTCTGGCGATTCTGGAACTGAAAAGTTGATGACTGCCAGGAAGGTGGGAGAGATTCAAGCTGCCTGTGATGGGTAATTACTATGAGAATTATAAAAAACCATCTAGCATTATAGACCAGTAGTTCTCAAAGGGTGGTCTGAGGGCCCTTGGAGGACACTGAGACTCATTCACAGCATCAACAAGGTCAAAACTATTTCTATAATAAGATAAATAAGATGTTATTTCATAGTAACATTACTAAGATGTTATTAAACCCTTTTCTACCTATATATCTGTGTGAGGCCAGATTTTCTTCTTATACTTCAACCAGAACAACATATCACAAGAGATTGAATGCAGAAGCAGATATGAGAATCTAGTTGTCATCTATTAAACCAGACATTAAAGAGATTTACAAAATATATAAAATAATTCCACTCTACTCAGTAATTTTTTGTCCTGAAAAATACAGTCATTTTTCACAAAATATGTTATGTTCATATTAATGATTTTATTGTTATTTAAATGAACAAATACATATTTTTTAATTTATCTGTTTTATTTTCTAATATAGTAAATTTCAATAGATACCCAGGGGTGTGCTGGTAAATGTTTAACAATCAACTCTCCAGAATAAAAAAAAATAAACATAATACACTTTTAAGTATAATCTGCATAATTAACATTTTCTCCATGACTTTAAGTCTAGATAATCAAGAAAATAATGAACAAGAAATGATTTATAGCATTGGCCAAATTTCAAAGTATAAAATACTCACACATTCTAGCTGGTTCCATCATACTCCTTAAATATAACACTTACAAATAAAATTTCTTTGAGGTCCTCAATAATTTTTTAATTTGTTTTATTTTATTTATTTATTTTATTTCATTCATTTATTTATTTTTCATCTTATTTTTCCAATAATAATTCAAAAAACATTTAGGAACCATTATTCTAGATTGAGATTAATGAGCATTGTTTGACGTGGTATGAGATTGGCTCCTGGATGTTTGTGATTGATGAATCATTGATGAGCCCAAAGAAAACTTAAGCCATACTTAGTAGCTATCCACAAGTAGTTTGAAGAAGGGCTAACCTTGTTCTTCTTAGGTCCAAAGGACAGAACGAAGAGTAATAAATAGAAGTTATAAAGAGGAAAATTTAAATAAGTTAGGGGAAAACTCTCTAAAAATCAGTACTATCCAGAAGTGGACTGGGTTGTCTCAAAAGTGGATTTCCCAGGGCAGCTAGGTGGTGCAGTGGATAGAACACTGGCCCTGAAGTCAGGAGGACCTGAGTTCAAATCCGGCCTCAGACCAAACACTTGACACTTACCAGCTGTGTGACTCTGGGCAAGTTACTTAACCCCAATTGCCAAAAAAAAAAAAAAAAAAAGTGAGTTTCCCCTTACTGGTGGTTATGTAAAAAAAAAAAAAAAGATCAAATAACTGATATGGTTATGAACTAGACACCCTTTGAGCACCCCCTCCTCCTCCAGCACTGTAATTCTGTGAAAGCATTATGCATATGAAAAGTGTGGCCATTACCATCTTCATCATGACTACCATCATTATAGTTCATAAGATTCAAAACCTATTGTCTGCTACAGATGAACAACCACCCAAAGACTGATCTATATCTAAATATATATTGTATATATGATATAAAAATATGATTATAAAGATAAAGATAAACACATATTCACATGTGTGTATACAAATATATGTATGTATGATATACAAACATACAGTTATCCCTCTCACATCATGAGGGTTAGGAGTGCAGCACTCTTGTGATCTGGAAAAATCCACATAAAAAGTTTTTGGTCCTCCCTTTGTACCAGAGAAGAAGTCTGAATTTTTTTCTTTTATGGGGTATTTACAATACCTTATTGTAAAATTTGGGTTAAGTATTTGATCATAGGCTCTGTGTCACCTGCCAGCCTTCACATGTCATCTACAGCTTCTGTAAAATTCCCAAACAATTCTCATTTCATTTCTTATGCTAACCTGTGATATATCGAAACCAAAATGAGGAAAGTTGTGATGTGGAAGGGACAGCTATATAAAGATATACATGTATATATTATATATTAATTAGTTATATAATGCTATAATTATATAATACAACACATATGTAATATATTGTATAATGCAGTTATATAGTACATTAATTAACATAATTAATGTACTATATGAATTAATATATTATATATGGATCTCTAATAGACAGCAAGAACTGAATCTTATGAACTATAATGATGGTGGTGATGAAGATGGTAATGTCAGTGCTTCACATTTACACAGAATTTCGCATATATTTATAAACATGTGCAGTATTTGCATTTGCTCAGAATTTCACATGTATTTATAAGTATGTATATATGTCTACAAATACATATTTCTGGTTTACATTTACATCCTTGCTGATGTCAGGAAATTAAGGTACTTCATTACTTTGGCCTTCTGCCTCAAATAAAGGAAAACCTTCTTCATTCCTGGCAGCTGAAACAATACAGCCAAAGGAAGAAGTCTTTTTCCCTGAGAGATTTGGAGGTCACACTACTGAATTTAAGATCAACTTGCTATAGTCTCCTTTCTCAAGTGCTTAACACCATGAACTCCATACCCATCTGGTTTTCTAATGTGATTTTTTCCTGTATTAGAGATGATTACCTCACTTTTTCCACTTACTTGACTATTACCAAACCAAATGGTCTTTCAACAATTATGGCAAAATGAGGTCCAAGCAGTTCTGAGGGTTTCGTTCAATTATTACAAGCAAATTCTCGCTGCCACACCATGGGGATGGCAAGATCTCTAGAAATTAGCTCAACTGATGCCACTCAGTTTGGGGAAATTTTACCATCTCGTGGCAGTAAATGTCTCTTCTTTGTTCATATCGTTGAAGGGAGATTGTTTTCACTTTTGCCTTTGTGTTCCCAATGTCTAGAGTGTTTGGTACATAGCAGGTATTTAATAAATGTTTTTGAATTGATTTATCCATTTCTTCTTAGGTAACTAAGGAGAGTGCTCACTCAGTGCCATGCTTCTGGGAGAACAAATGAATGTAACCTACTCCAAGAGCTGTATTTTATTAAAGATTAGAAATTCTATCTTTTATTCAGAATATCAGCATAGACCCTCAGTCATCATTCAGCAGTACAATCTCCCTGACAGTAGGATAACACTTCAGATGTGTCTTTTGGGGGAAAACAGAGGTGGTGACACTTTTTAGATCCACTGGTTGATCTTTTTTTTTTTTTTTGGCTAGACAATGGGGTTAAGTGACTTGCCCAGGGTCACACAGCTAGTACATGTTATGGGTCTGAGGCTGAATTTGAACTCAGGTCCTCCTGACTCCAGGGCTGATGCGCTATCCACTGTACCACCTAGCTGCCCCAGTTGATCTTTTCTATAAAACCTTGGCGATTCCACAGACATAGCCAGACATTTTGAACAACTTGTTAAAGCAAGACTCTGAGTTTTCTTCAATTTGCTACCTTGCGACCAAATCTAACTCTGTGATACCTGCTTTCTACCTCAGTTTCCCCATCTGTAAAAATGGAGTAGCTACTTTCTTTCTATTGTTAGATTGAAAGTTAATCCAAATTTGCTGATCAGTAATTAGACTCAAAGAAGGAGGAAGGTTTGAGTGTTCTTTCTTTTTTTTTCTTTTTTTTAATTTTTAATTTTTTTATTTTTAACATGTGTTTTTAAAACTTTGGGTTACAAATTTTCTCCCTTCCTCCCTCCCCACCCACCTCCTTGAAAAGGCAAGCATCTTGATACAGGTTATAGATGTGTAGTCATGCAAAACATTTCCATAGTAGTCCTGTTGTGAAAAACAAAGTATATTTCCCTTCATCCTATCCTACTCCCCATTTTTTCTGTTCTCTCTTTTGACCCTGTCCCTCCTCAGAAGTGTTTGCTTTTGATTATCCCCTTCCCCAATCTGCCCTCCCCTCTATCAACCCCCTGCTCTCTTGTCCCCTTCCCCCCTTATTTTCCTGTAGGGTAAGATAGATTTCCATACTCCATTGTGTATGTTATTCCCTCCTTAAGCCAAATCCTATGAGAATAAGATTCACTCATTCCCTCTCACCTTCCCCCATTTCCCCTCCACTGTAAAAGCCTTTTCTTGTCTGTTTCATGGGAGATATTTTACTTCATTCTACTTCTCCCTTTCTCTTTCTCCCAGTATAATCCCCTCATCCCTTAATTTTATTTTCCAGATATCACCCCTTCATCTTCAACTCACCCTGTGCCCTCTATCTATCTATCTATACATACATATAATTTTTTTCCCTCGCACTACCCTAATACTGACAAAGGACTCATGAGTTACAAATATCATCTTTCCCTGCAGGAATGTAAACAGTTCAACCTTAATGAATTTTTTTGATTTCTCTTTCCTGTTTACCTCTTCCGTGTTTCACTTGAGTCTTGTATTCAAAAATCAAATTTTCTATTCAGCTCTGGTCTTTTCCACAGGAATGTTTGAAAATCCTCTATTTCATTGAATGACTATTTTTTACCCTGAAGGATTATAATCAGTTTTGTTGGGTAGGTGATTCCAGGGTGTAGTCCTATCTCCTTTGCCCTCCAGAATATCATACTCCATACCCTTAATGTAGAAGCTGCTAAATCTTGTGTTATCCTGATTGTGTTTCCACAATACTTGAATTGTTTCCTTCTGGCTTCTTGCAATATCTTCTCCTTGACCTGGGAATTCTGGAATTTGGCTACAACATTCCTAATAGTTTTCCTTTGGAGATCTCTTTCAGGAGGTGATTGGGGAATTCTTTCAATTTCTATTTTGCCTTCTGGTTCTAAAATATCAGGGCAGTTTTCCTTAATAATTTCTTGAAAGATGATGTCTAGGCTCTTTTTTGATCATGGCTTTCAGATAGTCCGATAATTTTTAAGTTCTCTCTCCTAGATCTATTTTCTGGGTCAGTTGTTTTTCCAATGAGATATTTCACATTCTCTTCTATTTTTTCATTCTTTGGATTAGTATTACAATACTTTGATTTCTCCAATTGTCCCTAGTTTCCAATTTCTCTGTTCTAATTTTTAAGGAAGTATTTTCTTCAGTAAGCTTTTGAACTTCCTTTTCCATTTGGCCAATTTTGCTTTTTAGGGCATTCTTCTCCTTATTGGCTTTTTGGACCTCTTTTGCCATTTGGGTTAGGCTATTTTTTAAGGTGTTATTTTCTTCAGTATTTTTGGGGGGTCTCCTTTAGCATCTACTTCTCTTACTTCCTCTACTTCTCTTACTTGCTTCTCAAAATCCTTTTTGAGCTCTTCCATTGCCTGGGACCAATTCATACTTTTCTTGGAGGCTCTGGATGTAGGAGCTTTGGCTTTATTGTCTTCTTCTGATTGTATGTTTTGATCTTCTTTGTCACTAAATACGATAATATAGTCTGACTATTTTTGTGCTGCTTGCTCATGATCCCCACCAATTACTTGAGTTATAAACTCTTTGTTAAGGTAGGGGTCTGTTTCCAGTGTGGAGAATGTACTGTCCCAAGCTTCAGGGGTTTTGTGCAGCTGTTTTCAGAGATACTTCTAAGGACCTGTAAATTTTCGGTTCTTCCAAGGTACTATGATCAAGGGAGAGGTGTTTACTCTTTTCCTGGCCTGTGCTCTGGTCTATGAGCACTCTTTTCTGTCTTGGAACTGTGAGGAGGGTTTCCTATCCACAGCCACTACAAGCTCCACCTTGCCAGTGCTCCTCCTCCCCCAGGACCGCCACCCAGAACTGTGACCCAGATCCAAGCATGGGCAAAGCAAGAGAATCCTGCACTCACAGAGATATCCCTGCAATCCCCCTCTGAGAAGCCACTTGATTCCCCCTCAGTCTGTGGGCTAGAAGCTCAGGAAGCAGCCATCGCCCCGGGGCCACGCTCCAGGAATGGGGCTGGAACCCCACGCTCCTCTCTCACCACCGTAGAAACAGACTTTTCCCACTGACCTTCTAAGTTGTCTTTGGCGATCGTGGGTTGAGAAGTCTGAAAACTGCCACAGCTGCCAGTGATTCAGTCCTCTGAGGCCTGCTCCAGGTTCCCTACAGTCCGCGCGCCCATGCCAAGCTGCACTCCTCTCCCTGCCTGGCACGATACACCTTTCTGATCAACCATCCAGGCTGTCTTTTGCAGGAAATTTGTTTCACTCTGTCTTTTTGTGAGTTCTGCTGCTTTAGAATTTGTTTGGAGCCATTTTTTATAGGTATTTGGAGGGGTTTGGGGAAGAGCTCTAGCAAGTCACTGCTTTTACTCTGCCATCTTGGCTCTACCCCCAGAAATCCTGATTGTTCTTTCTCGAAGCCCTCGTGGGTCTATCTGTGGGTACAGGGGAAGTAATTCAATTGAATGCAACAAATAGTTATTGTTCTGTCTACTATATTCAACACTGTGGTGGACTCTGGGCACACCAAGATTAAGAAGAGCACAATCTCTTCCCTCAGTTAGCATGATGTATGGTGGAGGTGATTAGGCAAAAGAGAAGTCCAAAGTGCTCTAGGAAAATCTGAGAAAGAAGAAATCACTTCAGCAAGGTGGGGAAGCGAAGAAAAGCATGAGGGAGACCCTGACCCTGAAAGGAGAGGATTTCAGTAGGTGTGCATGTGGAGGCTGTGTATGCCAGGCATAGGGCAGCCTATGTGAGGGCGTGGAGGTGGGAGCATGAAGGATGAATCTGGGGAACAGTCAACAATCAGTTGACTGTGGCTAGAACACAAAATGTACAAAAGAAGAGTAGAGTAAAATGAGGCTGGGAAAGTAGGAAGAAGTCCAATTATGGAGAGCTTCAGATGACCAGCTAAAGGGTCTAGATTTTCTTTTATAGGCAATAGGGGGCCACTGAAGATGTTAGAACAAAGGAGAGACATGATCAGGTCTATACATTAGGAGGATAATTTTTTTTTTTTTGGTGAGGCAATTGGGGTTAAGTGACTTGCCAAGAGTCATGCAGCTAGTGAATATCATGCGTCTGAGGTCACATTTGAACTCAGGTCCTCCTGACTCCAGGGCCAATGCTGTATCCACTGTGCCACCTAGCTGCCCCAGGAAGATGATTTTTGACAACCTTTTTGTCCTTCTTAAGAAGGACAGCTTTAAGAGGGGAAACTGGAGGCGGGGAGACCAGCGAGGAGGTTGTTAAAATAGTGTAGGTTAGAGATAATTAGGGCTGAAATTAAGAGCATGGCAGAGTGAATTTGGAGGAAAGGACTGGCGCCAAAAGTCTTGTGGATAGGAGGAGGGAGAGACCAGACTATTTTACAAATCTAGTAGAAAGGGAAATCGAGAAAATATAAACACAGAAAAGATTACATAAAAAAGCAGAAAAAAAAAAAAGAAAACATGTTACAAGCAGAGATGAACTGGGTTTGTTATTTCACATTTCTTTCAATGACCCTGATACTTCCTGGTGAATGTGGGACACAATATTTTCATGGAATCAGGTTTTTTTTCCCAGCAGAGGAAACCCTAAGCTGCCCTTTCCATCGTGAATATAATATGTGCGCATGTATATATAAAATCTCAATCCTTTAAACATTCAGACAAATTTCCTGAAAAGTAATGGAGCCACAGATGACGGAATTTAAAAGCTTAGGAATCAAGAGTGGGCCTGGACCACTAGAGTAGCCTAGGGCAGTAAGAGTATCTGAAAAAAGCTGTGTGAGTCCTCAGGGTATATCTGAGACCTTTGGTGAAAATGATGCTTGGAAAGCTAATTTTCTTTCTAGACTTAATGTCCTAGATGGTAATTCCTGTTCCTTTCCCTTAGCCCAATTGCTGTGGAATCCTGGTAACATGCAATCCCCAGGAGACCTTGTGCCCTATCACTTTTCATCACCAGGGAACTTATTTTTATTTTTGGTTAATGAGAATCCATTCTGAAGCCCTTCTACCTTAGTCAGGACTCATGTATTGAATAGTGGAATTGCAAAGAAGGTTGGCAAATAGCTGAAGGATCTCCAGATTAGTAGAGGTGGAAATAAAAATATATACTTAGAAACAGTAAGTTTTCCTTGCAGGGAACACTTGAGAAATTCTCATCTAGTCCACTATTTAATTTCTTGACTGAAAAATACCTCCCAGTTGGCCCTGCATTAAGCATATGTAAAGTATTGACATTACAATCTTCACACTATCATCACATACAAATAAATATATGTGTATGTGTACTTGTGTACACATATATATACAAATATGTACACGTGTGTGAAAATTCTATAAAATAGATAACTATAAAATATACACATATTGTTGTTTCTGTTGTTCAGTCATTTTAGTCATATCTGACTCTTTTTGACCACATTTGAGGTTTTCTTGGCAAAGATACTGGAATGGTTTGCAATTTTCTTTTCTGGCTCATTTTACAGATGAGAAAACTAAGGCAAATAGGGTTTAGTGACTGGCCCAGGGTCACGTAGCTAGTAAGTGTCAAAGGACAGATTTTTGTTTGTTTGTTTTTTTAGTTTTTAGGCAATTGGGGTTAAGTGACTTGCCCAGGGTCACACAGCTATTAAGTGTCAAGTTGGTCTGAAGCCAGATTGGAACTCAGGTCCTCCTGACTTCAGGGCCGGTACTTTATCCACTGTGCCACCTAGCTGCCCCATGTCAAAGGCCACATTTTAACTCAGGAAGATAAGTCTCCCTGACACCAGTCCTGGCACTTTATCCACTGTGCCACCTAGTTGCCCCATACATATATAAACATGTATATATAAATGTGTTTATATATACATGATACACAAATACATAAAGTTATAATGCATGCATGTAAGTATGTATTAGATATTATTATACATTATATCCTCATCTCTATTAGAAAGATTTGAATCTTATGAACTAGAATGATGGTGATGAAAATGGTAATGTCAGTACTTTGCAATGCTGTCACAGAATTTTACATGTATTTATAAACATGTATGTGTATATATGTCTATATATATTTTTGATTTACGTTTATGTCATTACTGCTCTTAGGCAATTAAGATACTTAATTACTTAGGCCCTCTGAAAAAATAAAATAAAACATGAAATATCTCATCAGAAAAACAACTGACCTGGAAAGTAGATCAAAGAGAGACAATTTAAGAATTATTGGAATTCCTGAAAGCCAGGATCAAAAAAATAGACATCATATTTCAAGAAATTATAAAGGAAAACTGTTCTAATATCTTAGATCCAGACAGTAAAATAGAAATTGAAAGAATTCCCCAATCACCTCCTGAAAGAGATGCCAGAATGAAAACTCCTATAGCCAAATTCAAGAGCTCCCAGGTTAAGGAAAAAAAATATTGCAAAAAGCCTGAAAGAAACAATTCAAATATTGTGGATCCACAGTCAAGATTACTCAAGATTTATCAGCTTCGTGTTAAAGGAGTGGAGGGCTTGGAATATGATATTCCAGAAGGCAAAGGATCAAAGATTACAGCAAAAAAATAACCTAACCAGCAAAACTAAGTATAATCCTTTGGAGAGAAATGGACATTTAATGAAATAGAGGATTTTCATGCATTCCTGATGAGAAGTCCTGAGCTGAATATAAAATTTGACATTCAACAGAAGGATCAAGAGAGGCATAAAAAGATAAACATTAAAGAGAAATTATGAGAGATTTAATAAGGTGAAACTGTTTATATTCCTCTATATTGAAATATGGTAAGTATACTCCTAAGAACTTTATCATTATTAGAGCAGTTGGAAGGCGTCTACATGGACAGAGGGCATGGCTGTGAGTTGATTATATTGGAATGATCTCCAAAAAAAAAAAAAGAAAATGAAAGAGTAAGAAAGAGGGACGTGCTAAAGGGAAGAGAGGAAGAATAGGAAAAATTATCTCACATAAAGGAAGCACACAAAAAAGAGCTTTTATAGTGAAGGGAGAAACGTCAGGGGTGATGATGATGGACAATGCTTGGACCTCACTCTCATTGGAATTAGTTCAAAGAGGGAAGAATATATAGATACACACTCAGTTGAGCATAGAAATATATCTTACACAACAAAGAAGTGGAAAAGGAAGGGATAAGAGAAAAAAGGGGCATGATATTAAGGAGGATGGATTAAGGGAGGCAATGGTTAAAAGCAAAACCTATTTTTGAAGAAGTACTGGGTAAAAAGAGAAGGAATAACAGAAATAGGATGGAAGGAAGCACATAGTTAGTAATCCTAACTGTGAATGTAAATGGGATCAACTCATTCACAAAAGTGAAGCAGAGAGCAGAGTGGATTAGAAACCAGAATCCAGTAACACATTGTTTACAACCCCCTTGAAACAGAAAGAGTTTTAAAAAGGGACTAGAGCTGAATCTATTATGCTTCAGCTGAGATTTAAAAGAGAACGCAGGAGTAACAATCATCATGTCAGACCCCAAAAAAGGCAAAAGTTAACCTAATTAAAAGAGATAAACAGTGAAATTACATTTTGCTAAAAGGTATCATAGATGATAAAATAATATAAAAAAAATTATAGCAAGTTTCTCTGATAAAGACTTCATTTCTCAAATATAGAAGGAACTGGGTCAAATTTATAACAATAAGAACCATTTGCTAATTGATAGTCAAAGGATATGAACAGGCAGTTTTCAGAAGATGTCAAAGTTATTATCTATATTTATATGAAAAGATGCTCTAAGTCTCTATTGATTAGAGACAAACAAATTAAAACTCTGAGGTACCACTTCACACCTATTAGATAGGCCAACATGACAAAACAAAAATGACAAATGCTGGAGAGGATGTGGAAAAATAGGGACACTAGTGTATTGTTGGTGGAGTTGTAAACTGGTCCAACATTCTGGAGAACAATTTGGAACTATGCCCAAAGGGCTATAAAACCTTTTGGCCCAGCAATACAACTAGTAGGTCTATATCCAAAGAGATAAAAAAAGGAAAAGATCTATATGTACAAAAATATTTGTAGCAAATCTTTTTGTGGTGGCAAAGAATTGAAAATTGAAGGGATGACCATCAATTGAGGAAAGGCTCTAGAAAGCATAAGAATAATGGAGTCTTTCTTAAAATGATGAGTAGTATCTATCTAAAACCAATAGTAAGCATTATCTGTAACGAGGACAAACTTGAAACCTCCCCAGTAAGATCAGAGATGAAGCAAGGATGTCCATTATCACCATTGTTATTCAATATTGCACTAAAATGCTAGCTATAGCAATAAAACAAGAAAAATAAATTAAAATAATAAAAATAGGCAACAAGGAAACAAAATTGTTAACCTTTGCAGATAATATGATGATATACTTAAAGAACATCAGAGAAGTGACTAAAAAAAAAGTTGAAACAGTTAACTACTGTAGCAAAGTTGCAGGCTATACAATAAACCCACATAAATCATTGGCATTTATAAATACTACCAAAAAAAACAACAACAAGAGATACAAAGATAAATTCCATTTGAAATAACTACAGACAGTACAAAATACTTGGGAGTCTACCTGGCAAAACAAACCCAGGAATTATATGAACACAATTACAAAACAGTTTTCACAAAAATAAAGACAGATCTAAACAACTGGAGAAATATTAATTGCTCATGGCTGAGCCAATATAATAAAAATAACAATTCTACCTGAGTTAATTTACTTATCCAGTGCCATGCCAATCAAACTATCAAAGAATTATTTTATAGAGCTAGAAAAATAATAACAAAATTCATCAGGAAGAACAGAAAGTCAAAAATATCGAATGTGAAAAAAAATGCAAAGAAAAGTGGCTTTTCCAGATTTCAAATCATATTACAAAGCATTAATTATCAAAAACAATCTGGTACTGGATGAGAAATAGAATGATGGATCAATGGAATAGATTAGGTATACAATGCACAGCAGTAAATGACCATAGTAGCCTAGCATTTAATAAACCCAAAAATCCAAGTTTATATGGTAAGAATTCAACATTTGACAAAATTTGCTGACAAAAATTTCCAGGAAAACTGGAAAGCATTTTGGCAGAAATTAGGCATAGACCAACATTTTACACCATATACCAAGATACAGTCAAAATGGATAAATGATTTAGACACAAACAGTGATATCATAAATCAATTAAGGGAACATGAAAAAATGTACCTGTCAGATCTGTAGATGAAAGGGAAGAGTGTAGAATCAAACAAGAAATAGAGAGAGTCATGCAAAGTAAAATAGGTCATTTTCATAACATAAAATTTAAAAGCTTTTGCACAAACAAAACTAATGAAGCCAAAATTGGAAGGAAAACCAGAAACTGGGGGGGGGTGCAATTTTATAGCAAATTTCTCTGATAAAGGACTCATTTCTCAAATATATAGAGAACTGAGTCAAATTTATAACAGAAACAAGGACCATTCGTTAGTTTGTAAATGGTCAAAGAATATGAACAGGCAGTTTTCAGAAGAAATCAAAGCTATCAACAGTCTCATAAAACATGTTCTAAATCACTACTGATTAGAGAAATGCAAATTGAAATAGCTCTGTGATACCACCTCATGCCTATCAGATTGGCTAACATGGCAGAAAAGGAAAATGACAAATGCTGGAGGGGATGTGGACCTAGTGTACTGTTGGTGAAATTGTGAACTAATCCAACCATTTTGGAGAACAATTTGGAATTATGCCCGAGGTGCTATAAACTGTGCATAGCTTTTGACCAAGCAATACCACTACTAGGTCTGTATCCCAAAGAAATCAAAGAAAAGGGAAAAGGACCATTTGTACAAAAATATTTATAGCCACTCTTTTGTGGTGGCAAATAATTTGAAATCAAGGGGATGTCCATCAATTGGGGGATGTCTGAACAAGTTGTAGTATATAATTTTGATGGAATATGATTTTGCTATAAGAAATGACAAGCAGAAAAACCTGGGAAGACTTATATGAAATGGGGCAAAGTGAAGTGAGTAGAACCAGAAGAACATTGTACACAGTATCAGTGATACTGTAAAGATAACCAACTGTATAAGACTTAGCTACTATGATCAAAATAATTCCAGAAGTTCTATGATAAAAAATGCTATCCACCTCTAGAGAGATAACTGATGAACTCTGAATGCAAACTGAAGAAAACTTTTTTTAAATTTTCTCTATTTTTTCTTGAGTTTCTGTGTGTTTTTTTCTTTTGCAACATATCTAATATGGAAATTTTTTTTCATGACTTCACATGTATAATTGATATTAAGTTGCTTGCCTTTTCAAGGAGGCTAGGAAAGGCAGGAGGGAGATAGAGAATTTGGAACTCAAAATTTTTAAAAATTATTGCTAAAATTTTCTTACATGTAACTGGGAAATATTTAAAGAAACAAAAAATATTTTTAAAATTGAGGGAAGACTAAATAAGTTGTAGTACATGATTATGATGGAATAGTATTGTGCTATGAGAAATAATAAATGGAATGGTTTCAGAAAATCTGGGAAGACCTATATGAATTGATGCAAAATGAAATGGCAAAACCAAGACATCATTGTACATAGTAACAGTAATAGTGTAACAAAAATCAACTGTGGAAGACTCAGCTATTCTGATCAAGACTGATCCAAGACAGTGGACACATGATGAAAAATGCTATCCACCTCCAGAGAAATATGAACTCTAAGTGCAAATTGAAGTATAATTTTTCCCTATATTTTTCTTGCTTTTTTTTTGCAACATGGCTAATTTCATGATGTATGATTGAAATCATATTGCTTTCTTTCTCAATGGGTAGGGAAAGGACTGGAGGAAGAGAATTTGGAATTTTTAAAAGCCAAAAATACATTAATAACATATTTTAATGGATATCTTCTCACCTGATCCATATATCTGAGCTAAATTGGGTGGGGGCAATTTTTGACCCTTACAACCTTTAGAGTTGATTGCTGAGCTTATTTTGGTGAAATCTGAAAAATTTTAGAGAATGAGAGATGTTTTTCTGGACTGAAGATATTTAAATGGAAGAAGGAGAAGGAGGAGGAGGAGGGGGAGGAAGAGGAGGAAGAATGAAGGAAAGAAAGGGCTTCATCTTGAGAATTTAGGTTGATTAGCTTAACTTCAATTCCTATTTTATTACTTATAATTACAGATAGGATTTGTAAGCATTTAAAACAGAAAGCAGTATCACTAGTAGCAAGTATGGCAAAAAAAAACAAAAATTCACACTATATCAGGCTTCCTTTTTAGTCAGGCTTACTAGATTGACAGAACAAAAGAAAGCCATAAATAAAATATACCTGAATTTCACTGAGGCATTTGACAAAGTCTCTTATGATATCTTTATGATATCTGTATGAAAGTGGACCTGGAGAAATGTGGAAAATATGATAGTACAATCACATAGATTCCCAACTGGTCAAATGACTGGATGCGAAGAGTAGTCATTAATGGATCCATATGACCCAGCACATAACAGGAATCTACTTAATCAGTGACTAGCATGAAGGCATAAATGATGTGCTTATCAAACTTGCAAAGGATAAAAATCTGGGAAAAGAAGCTGGCTCACTGAATGAGAGTCAGGTTCTGAAAATATCCTGACAAGCTGGAACAGTGAGGTAAATCTAATTAGATGAAATGAAATATTGATAATGTTAAGTCCTATACTTATGTTTAAGAAATAATTTCACAAATATCAGATAGTGGGGGTGGTATGGGTATGGCTAGAAAGATATGACATTTTAATAAACTATAAGCTCATTATAAATAAACCCACACCAAGAAGCCCAGTTTCCTCCCCTCTATCTCCCCACTTTTCAATTTACTTATTTTGTGTTATCTTCACTCATTAGAGTTTAAGCTCCCTGAGGGCAAGAAGCTTTTTTTCTTATTCATCTCCACAGTGCTTATGGTTTGGTCTGGCAGCCAACAAATCTAATGCAATCTTTTATTTTTTTTCTTTTTTGGTGAGGAAACCTGTGTCTAGGATTTTATTAGTATGGAGACTTCTGGCCTCAACTCAGCTCCATGAATTGGATGCAGATCAATAACTGGCCTATAATTAATAATTTCAGAGAGTTGCCTGGGCCATAGAGAGATTTCTAGCTGTGTGACCCTGGCTAATTCACTTAACTCCAATTACCTCCAAAAATAGAATTAATAGAGGCATGCATTACATGCATACAGCCTGAGAGAAGGGACGATCCCATGTAATCTAGTCTGATCAGACTACAGCAGAAGCACTGTGCTCAATTTGGGGTTCTATATTTTAGGAAGGGAGTTTACAAATTGGAACATGTCTAAAGAAGGGCAATCCGGACAGTGAATGGACTAAAAGTAGTATAATATTAGAATTAGTAGGAGGAAGTAGAGATGCTTAGCTGAGGGAAAACTTATAAGGAGATGTTTGCTATATTTAAGTATTTGGAGATCTGTTCTGTGGAAAGGGGATTTTTCTTGTTCTACTTGGTCATAGAGGACAATGAGTGAGGGGAGAGGGGAAAGAAGGAGTGGTGAAGAGAGGCTAATATAGACCTGACAAAAGGAAAACCTTCCTAGCAATTAAAGCTGCCCCAAAGTGGAGTGGATCACTTGAAGAGATAACAGGCTCCTCATCAATAGAGATTCCCAAGAAGAGCCAATTCTGGGGAGTGTTTTAAAAGCTATTGCTCTTTAGTCATGAGTCCATCCAGCTCTGAGGTTGTGTATTCTGTGTCATATCTTGTTTTGTACCCCTCGCACCAAGTGCTTGAAAAATGTTAGTTGAAATGAAATTCCCATTAATTCTAATTGTTCTTTACATCATGACTAATGGGAAAATATGCTTAATGTGAATGTGTGGGTAGAGCCTGTGTCGGATTATATGCCATCTTGGTGGGAGGGAAGAAATGGGAGGGGAAGAAATTTTAAAACTCAAAATCTTATGGAAGTGAATGTTGAAAACTAAAAATAAATAAATTTTTAAAAAAAGAAATGAAATGAGAAGAGAACAGAATAAAAGAGAAGGAATCGCTGACAAGAAGACACTTTGAAATTTACATGTTGAATTTGTTATATACTTAAATTGAAAAGCAAACTTCTATATAAGAGATTCAAGGTCTTCCTTGTGTTCTGAATTGTATATGAAAACGATTATTTTTATCTGGTATTTGTCATGTCCAGAATAAACAAATGCATATGCTTATTTCATTTGGAAATGCTCGTTTTATTTGGTGTTTGTGCAGTGCAGAGTAAAACTTACATATATATGTATATATATTTCTGTGTGTATGTATATGATATCCTTATGTATATATACACACATATATCTATAATATATGAATGATTCTAGAGTTAATAGAGAGTCATTGAAGTTTATTGTGAGACCAGGGAGTGACAAAGTCTGACATTTAGGAATATCATTTTTGCAGCTGTATACAGAATAATTTGAATGGGGAGAGACCTGTGACAGGGAGATCCATTTACAATTGTTGTAAACCAGAGAGGATAAAGACTGGACTAGGGGATGTCTATATGAGTGAAGTGAGGTGAAGGGGTCGCATGCAGGAGATGAATTTAGAAATGGGAAGATTTGACAACAGAATGGATAGGTGAGATTTTTGAAAACAAAAAGTCGAAGGTAATACCAAGATTGAAAATCTGGGTGGCCAGAAGGATGGTGGTGCCCTAGACAGTAATAGAAAAGTTGGAAACAGTTTGGAAGGATTTGGGGGGAAGGTAATGAGATCTGCTGTTTGCTTGTTTGTTTTTTCTCTTTTGGACACCTTAAGTTTGAGATGCCTATGGCACACGTGAGGAGGTCAAGAGAGAGGTATAAACAGATCTGAGAATCATCTGCAAAGAGATCATAATTGAATCTGTGTCAGCTGACAATATCACCAAGTGGGATAGTACAAATAGAGGAAAAAGAGAAGACAGTTTGGGAACGATATAGACGAGGATACAGCAAAGGATACTGAGGACTAGTCAGACAGGTAGAACGAGAAACAAGATAGAATAAATGTTACGAAAACCTGGAGGTGTGAGAGTATCCAGGAGTACGTGGTGGATCAACAGTGTCAGAGGCTGTAGAAAGACCAAGAAGACTGACTGAGAAGAAGATTGAGGAAATGCCACTGCATTTGACAATAGAGATCATTGGTAAGCTGTTCCCTAACAGATACTGGCCAAAGGAACTCTTGAAATATGAATTACAAATTGTTAAAGTTCATGTGAGGTAATGAGAAACCCAAATCACTTCATTCCTTGCAAATTGACAAAGATGGAGAATGATGTCAGTGTTGGAGGGGTTATGGGAAGACAGACATATTAATGGATTGTGGGGTAGCTGTGAATCAAAACAACCATTTGGAGCATGTATGTGTTCCATTTCCCGCAACACAGTTCTAGCTTCTCACATGGTTTCTATTACATTTTCCCCAGCCCTACTCTTTACCTCCAGTTCTCTCATGTTTTACAGAAAGTTAGCCCTTAATAAGTGCTATCAAAATTTTGACAAGGCAGAGTCACTGTAACTATCATACGACTTCATAAGGCAGCTACATGGTATAGAGGATAAAGTGTTGGATATGGAGTCTGGAAGAACCCTATGCAAGTCACTTAACCTCTGTTAGCCTCAGTTTCCTGATCTGTAAAATGGTGATAATAATAGCACCTACTTCACAGGGTTGTTGTGGGGATGCAATACAATTATGTATATAAAATGCTTCATAAACCTTAACATGCTATCTAAATACTAGCTATTATTATTTAAAAATCAGTACCACAAGCAACACAATGCCACTGAGATTTACAGAACATGCAGAAGGATATGTTCAATGCTAGGGTAGCTACAAAGAAGCAGGTATACGCCCTGTTCTCATGAAATTTAGAGGCTAAATGGAGAAGCAGGACACATGCCCATGCTAAGTGTGTCAAGTAACAGGCAAAAGGTGCCACATCTGTATCCGTGGGCTCAATTGTCATCTCTAAATGGATGACTCCAAGATTTCTATATTTGATTCCAATGTCTCCCCCTTGTTCTATCTATCTATCTATCATCTGTCTATCTATTTTTATATCTCTATCTCTAGCTGCCTGTTGGACATCTATATGTGAATGTCCTGCTGATAATTCAAGTTCAACATGACCTTTACAAATCATTTAATGTACCTGGGCCTATATTTCCTCCTAAGCAAAATGAAGGGTTTGGATAGATGGCATCTGAGTTTTTTCCCCAGCTCTAAATCTATCATTTGTTGTTGTTTTTCAGTCGTGTCCAACTGTTCACGACCCAATTTGGGGTTTTCTTGGCAAAGACCCTGGAGTAGTTTGTCATTTCCTTCTCCAGCTCATTTTACACACGAGGAAACCGAGGCCAACAGGATGAAGTGACTTGCTTAGGTCACATGGTTAATAGGCATCTGAGGTCGTATTTGAACTCAGGAACTTTTGATTTTGATTTGAACTTGCTGACTGCAGGCCCTGCACTCTGTCCTCTGTGCCACCTAGTTGCCCCTCAAATCTAGGATACTATATCTAAAACTGAGCTCATCCACATATTCTGTGAATCCTCCTCCTCTCCATTCTTCTCTGTTTCTTGTTATGGTAACACTATTCCACCAGTCACACAAGATCAAAACTTCAGAATCATCTTCCATTCTTCTCTTTCCCTCATCAACCACATTAAATCAGTTCCCAACTTTATTTTACCTTCACAATGTTTTCTGCATCCATTCCTTTCTCTCCACTCATATAACCATTACTCTCGTTCATCTCCTCATTACCTCTGGCCAGGACTATGTTCCAGAAAATCCTAATAAGCTTCTAATCTGTCACCCTGGTTCAAGGATCTCCTCTCTCTAATCTATCTTCTCCATAATTGCTAAAATCATTTTCAAAAAGCCCAGGTCACTCCCCTGCTCAAGACCCTTCACTGGTTCCCCAGTGCTTGTACAATAAAGCATGAACTTCTGGTTCTAAACTAGCTAAGCTACCCTACTCAATATTCCCCAAATTCAACATGTCTTCTCCAGTCTTCATGCATTCATGCAGACTATCTTCCTACATAGGGTTATGGAATTCAATCAATAATCACTTATTAAGCACTTAGTATGTGCCAGATATTATTCTAAAGGCTAAGAATACAAAGAAAAAGCAAAAACAGTCCCTGCCCTCAAGAAGCTTACATTCTAATGGGGGAAACAATATATACACATATAGTCATATAAAAAATGCATACAAAATAGACCCAAGTGCAAGACTTTACTTTTATCCCTAATCGATATCATCTTATTAGCTTCAACCCATTGAGAGAGGCTTCTTTGCATATCAAGTTTGTGATTCAATGTATTAGGATAATTCAGACAAAAGTAGGCTTTTCCCCTTGCTTATCCAGTTCTTTGGTTCTGTTCCCTGCTTTGCTTTAGCTGTGGGGGTAAGTGACCTACAAGATTTATGACTTCCTTGACAAAAGGAATATTGTATGCTTCATAAATACATCGGTGAACCTGTTTCTCTGCAAATTTATCAATTTACCAATAGGAAATCCTTGCTTAATACGGAGGTCATTTTCTGGTAAACGTTTTATGGCATGACTATCAAGACTGTGTTCTGTTTAACTTAGCCAAATAAGCCAAATTTTTTTATTCATCCCATAAAGACAAGCCCTCTGAAAAAGAAAGAGTAGACAGTTTATTTCCCTTAAGCCACCTGTATTGGTCAGTACCTGAAATTATTGCACCATGGTCATTGCACCTCAGCTATGTCAATACCAATAATAATAACTAAAGTATAGGGCTCATGTTTGCAAAGTGCTTCAACTACATCAACTCATTCAATTCTCACAACAGTTGTGTGTAATAGTGATAACTCAGGACCCTGCCGCCTGAAGGTTAGGTCTGTTACATTTTGCCATTTCCCAGAGTTCTCTGGTACCCTTCAAGGGGGCAGGGAGTGTCTAGTCTCTGCCGACCTTTGGCTCAAGTTCCCACACATCCACAGTACCCTAGTTCCATTTAACCACTTAATAGTCAAATTAGTTTTTCCAGAGGAATATTTATTTCAAAAGTATAACAAAGACAACATGCAAATATTCTGTCCCTAATATCTGGGAAGCATAATCCTCCCTGCATTCCTTCAGTCTCTGGGACGGGAAAGGAGAAATGGTTCACAGCTTAACTGAATTCCTATGTAGTATCAGTCTTAGGCACATGCTAAGATCACTTAAGATGGAGGCACCAATGTGGGAGACAGCAGGGATCAGTTTCTGGGAGAGAAGATTGTGTCCTCCTAACATGTGAACAGGAGTATCATCTTTCCAATGGCTGCATAACACAGTCTTTAAAACTACCAGACTCAGACAGTATGTCTGTGTGTGTGTGTGTGTGTGTGTGTGTGTCTCTCTCTCTCTCTCCCTCCACTCCCTTTCTTTCTCCTCTTTCTCCTTCTCCTCTTCCTCTTTCTTCTCTTTCTCCTTTTTTCTCTCTCTTTCTTCCACTCTTCTCTCTCTCTTTCTCTCTCCCCTTTTCTCTCCTCTCTCTCTCCCTCTCTTCTCTCTCTTTCTAATCTCTCTCTCTGCTGTTCTCTGCCCTCCACTCTTCACTCTTTTCTCTCTCTCTCATTCTGTCTCTCCTCTTTTTTCTTTCTCTCTCTCTTTGTCTCTCTGTCTCTTTCTTTCCCCTTTATTTCCCCTTCCCTCCTCTCAGACTGGCAGGGTGGAGGTATTATGCCCCCTAGATATTGGGGAAAAGGTTTGCATAGTTATTCTTCTTATAACTTTGAAGTAAATACTCTCCAGTAAAAACTAATCTGATTGTTACGTGGTTAGATGGAACTGGAGGTGCTATTGTTGTTCAGTCATTCTGGTTGTGTCCAACTCTTTGTGACCCCATTTGGGATTTTCTTGGCAAAGATACTGGAATGCTTTGCCATTTCCTTCCCCAGCTCATTTAGAGGGACCCTAAAATTGAGGGAACACAATTGGTGGTGGCTTGAGTCAATGGTAAAGACTAGAATGACACATACACTCTTCTTAAAGCTACCAGAGAACTGTGAGGGAATGGTGAAATGTAACTGGAGTCAGGAAAACATAAATTTATATCCAACCCTAGACACTTACTAGCTGCATGATCTCAGGCAAATCATAATCTTTGTTTGCCTCAGTTTCCTCATCTGTACAATGGGGATAATAATAGCACCTACC
>NW_020955033.1:24430583-24439181 GCF_900497805.2 Vombatus ursinus | reverse complement strand
GTAGGTGCTATTATTACTCCCTTTTTACAGTTAAGGAAACTGAGGCAAATGGAAGTGAAGTGACTTCAAGGTCACCCATTTGCCTCAACTTAGCCACCCATTTGCCTCAAATAAATAGGCAGTAACTAGAGCTCTTTTCAGTCACAACTCCGTGAACCAATGATAATGTTGGAATCTAAAAGATCTTCAGAGGGTAGCTAGGTGGTTCAGTAGATACAAATGCCAGGCCTGGAGTCAGAAGGACCTGAGTTCAAATCTGGCCTCACACACTTCCTAGCTGTGTGGGATCACACATAACTAGTAAGAGTCGGAGGCCAGATTTGAACTCAGATTCTCCTGCCTCCAGGGCTAGTGCTCTATCCACTGCACCACCTAGCTGCCCCAGCAAAAGTTATTTTTCTAAAGATGTTTGCCTCAACTTCCTCATTTGGAAAATGAGCTGGAGAAGGAAATGGCAAACCACTGCAGTATCTTTGCCAAGAAAACCCCAAATGGGGTCATGGAGAGTCAGATACAATTGAAACAACTCAACAACAACAACCACAACACCAAAGATCTCTCCTTGGTTGCTGGTTACTTGTTCTAGTACCATTCCCATCTCTGTATTAGGTCAATAGCATCCATCTCTTTAGTAACTGTATGCTTGGAAAAAGAGCCCATTTTGTCAAGTACAAGAGCAAAAGAGAATAGAAAAATGTTTCACCTCATTGTGTGGTTGAAACTGAAGCTGAAGCCACATTTCCAATCCCGGATCTGACATTTTCCAGCTCTGAATATGGGCAAGTCAACTTCTCCAAGCCTTAGGCTCCCAAACCTTAAAATGTAGATCAATACGTAGATAAATAAACGTAGACAATACGTCTAGAATTGTGAGGAAAGTGCTTATTAAACTTCAAATCGTTATGTAAATGGTGATTGTTACAACTGCCTTACAATCCAGGCTACCATCAGATCATACTTTAGAAAACAGCATCCAAAACAGTTGATAGGCAGCATCCCAGCTGATGAGAGCCCACTTAACTGCACGCAAGGCCCTGTGCTAGGTGTTTAAGGTACAGCATCTGCTCTCTCCCTTTGAGGCTTGATTCAGAGCTCAGAAAGTCAGTAATTAGAATTAACAAAATCAATCAATCAACAAGCATTTATTAAGCATCTACTCTGTGTCAGACACTGTGCTTGGGTTATAAATTCCAAGAATGTAACAATCTCTTCTCTCTAAAAGCTCATATTCTGTGATGTAAGAAATGACAAGCAGGATGATTTTAGAAAAACCTGGAAAGACTTATATGAACTGATGCAGAGTGAAGTGAGCAGAACCAGAGGAACATTGTACACAATGACAGCCACGTTGTGTGATGAAGAATTGTGAATGACTTAGCTGTTCTCAGCAATACAATGATCCAAGATAATCCCAAAGAACTAATGATGAAGCGTACTCTCCACCTCCAGAGAAAGAACTGATATTGATTAAATTAAGACTGATGCATGCTATTTTTCACTTTCATTTTTTGCCTTTTATTCGAGTCTTCTTGTACAAAATGACTAATATGGAAACATTATACATAATTGCACATGTATAATCTATATCTGATTGTATACCATCTCAGGGAGGGGGGAGGGAGGGAAGGGAGGGAGGGATAGAACTTGGAACTCAAAACTTTAAATAAAAACATTAAAAAAAATTTTTAAAAGAAGCCCATATTCTTACTTTTTAACCTTCTACTATTCTCTGCAAAAACATAAGACATACTTTTTCAAACCCCAAACTAAAAGTACTTGCCAAGCTTATTAACACAGCTCAAACGTTCAGCTGTTTCCTTGACTGAGTGTAATATGATTACCACATCCGAGAAGGAACTGGACTGATCGACTTATCTACACAGAAATATCACCATGAAGGAAGAGCTCTGACATAAATAGAGGTCTATTGCCCAGATGGGGGCCACACATGGGAGAATAAAGAGAAGTCTAATGAGGATCATTTTGATCTAGGTCTACACCTGGGGTGAGATACATTGTATTCTGCAAGCTGGAATCTTCATAAACTAAATATAGTCCTATAGGCTGCTAGAAACAAGATCGAGAGGAAACAATGTCTGATTTGCTTGTTCCCTGAGTTTGTCACAACTTTTGGACATTTAAAAATTTTATAAAATTCTAAACTTTAAAAAAACACCAAATCAAACAGGCCTTTTTACAGAAATGTTGGTGTTGAGTCATTTCAGTCATGTTCAACTCTTCATGACCCCATTTGGGGTTTTCTTGTCAAAGATACTGGAGTAATTTGCCATTTCCTTCTCCAGCTCATTTTATAGATGAGGAAACTGAGGCAAATAGGGTGAAGTGACTTGCCCAGGGTCACAGAGCTAATAAGTATCTTAGGTCGGATTTGAACTCAGATCCTGCTGACTCCAGGGCCTACACTCTATCCGTTGCACCATGTAGCTGCCCACTTCAGAGAAATAGTGGAACAAAAAAATAGGATTGTGCATAAAACTGTGGATCTCTATTATGGACAGCTTGTCATTTTTAAAGTTATCCTATCTGCCTGTGATTTTCACTGGCCTCCCCTCTGCTTAGAGTCTTCTTTTTAAAGTTCCACAATCCCTATGGTTAATCAGTTTTGTTATCTGGCTTAGCATTCGGCTTCTGACCATCTTCCCTGAGACTCCAGCCCAGGAAGCTAGTTCAGCCTTCAGAACTTGTACACGTATTATTTGAACCCCTCATTTGACTAGATTCCCCAGAGGTGGGGACCCTGCGGCCTTGAGGCCACATGTGGTCTTCTAGATCCTTAAATGCAGCCTTTTGAATGAATCCAAATTTTACAGAACAACTCTCAAGGCCGCAGGTTACCCACCCGTGGCACTAGAACAACTAGCCAGGATAACATGTAGTTATTCTGCCCAGTGAATTTTATTTGTATTGTTTTATAATTTAATATCTTGTATACAAGAATTAGGTAGTGATTTTTATTTTTTTTTTTTCCTTTTTGGTGAGGCAATCGGGGATAAGTGACTTGCCTCGGGTCACACAGCTAGTAAGTGTTATGTATCTGAGACTGGATTTGAACCCAGGTTCTCCTGACTCCAAGGCCGGAGCTCTATTCACTGCACCACTTGGTAGTGATTTTTATTATCCAACTGAGTTACCAGCTCTTTGAGGGCAAGAATTGAGAATAGGCATTCAAATACATATTAAATAAATAAACTGGTAAGGAAAACAGGACTTCCAAAACAAAAATTAGAACATTTTTCTTTTATTGTTAAGTCAGAATAATAATTCACTACATATTCAAATATATCTCTGGCTTTCAAGCTTCCATGCCTCCACCATTATACCTTGCATACTTTACTCCACTGTGATAATTATAAACTTTTTATTGTAATGATTTTGTTGTTGTTCAGTTATTTCAGTCTTGTTAGACTCTCTGTCACCCATTTGAGGTTTTCTTAGCAAAGATACTGGAGTAGTTTACCATTTCCTTCTCCAGTTCATTTTCCAGATGAGGAAACTGAGGCAAAGGGTGTGAAGTGACTTGCCCAGAGTCCCATAGCTAGTAAGTGTCTGAGGCCTATTTGAACTCAGGTCTTCCTGACTCCAGGCCCAGTGCGCTATACACTGCACCACCTAGCTGCTCCAATATGGTTTCACTTAGACTAAGTGGTCCTAATGCCCATAGAAACATATAGGCAAAACGTTATTCCTTTTCATTGTTAATTCTGCGTCAGGTGTATAAGGCATGTAGTTTTTGATGTGGTGAATTCATGACCTGCTGCAAGGGCCTTGAACCACTCTGCTTTTGCTGACTTACTTAGTGTTAGATCCTCTCACTAATTTATGGTAACTCCCCCTACCCCAAGCTTCACCCAAGCCTGGTATTGATAAGGGACATCCCCACCCCATCCTAGAACTTTTCCACCACATCTGGATCTGATAAGGAATGCCCTCTTCCACATTTGGCACTAATTACCAGTCTTCAACCAAGCCCATTTTTAGGGTATATAATCCTGCCACCTGAACTCCAATTTTGAACATGTTCCCTCCCGAACACGTCTTCCATACCCTCCAGCTGGAGTAAGTTTCTTGCCTATGTGGACAAACCTCTGTTTATATTGCCTTATAGTTTGTGTGTATGCTTTGTTTGCTTCTCACATAACAATAAAGTTTGTGATTGTATCATTTCCTGAGCACCAATTTTCTGGAAATACCAAACCCAGGTAATTTCTTTAAGCCAAATAAAGCACCCACCCTACCTTTATTCCATCTGTTAAAATCTCACCCTTTCTTCCAAGCTAAGTTCAAACACAGCCACCCCAACAAAGCCTTCCTTGATTTTCCCAGAGAGGAGTGACAGCTTTCTCTGTCTCTGTCTCTGTCTCTCTATCTCTCTCTTTCACTAAATCGCAAGTCACGTTGTTTATTTCTATTTTATGCACTTGATTGATATATAGTATTTTTGAAGTACAATCGTATGTATATATGTATATAAATATATGTGAACAAAAATGTATATCTGTATATGTCTCCTGCTAGAGTACAAACTTTTTTGAAGGCAAGGAACAGGTCTTCATAGGACAGGACAATTAAAACTGGAAGGAAGATGGCAGAAAATCTAATTCAGGGGATCTTAGCCTTTGTTTTGTATCATGGACTACTTTGGCAGTCTGGTAAAACCTATGGAACACTTCTCGGAACAATATTTCTTTTTTTTCTTTTTCTTTTTTCTTTTTTTGGTTAAGCAATGGGATTAAGTGACTTGCCCAGGGTCACACAGCTAGTAAGTGTTACGTGTCTGAGGCCGGATTTGAACTCAGGTACTCCTGAATCCAGGGCCCATGCTCTATCCACTGCGCCACCTAGTTGCCCCCAGAATAATATTTCTAAATAATTGAAGAACTGCTAAATATCGGTTAGAGATTAGTAAAAACAATAATAATAATAAGGATGTAACATTTTCTCATACAAGTTCAGAGACCACCTGAAACCTATCTATAGACCCTTTAAGAGTCCATACACCCCAGATTAAGAAACCCTGATCCAGTTAAACCCAATCATTTTACAAATGAATTTAGCTCTGAATTTCCCCCAATGACAATTACAGGGCCTTGCAACATAGCAGTTGCTCAATATGTTTTTTGAAGGAATGAATGTATGAATGAATGAATTCTTAAGGAATCTCTCCATTTGGAAGAAATTTCCTTTAAAGATAATATTCACCATCCACTTTGTATTAGCAATCTTCTCCAAAAAAAGTATTTGTGTTTGCTCAAATGTCTCATTTTCCAACCATCTTTACCCTTGCTACCTCCACATTTTTAAAAATCTCAGATTTGGCAAGGACTTTGAAATGTGCCTAGGCCAACCTCTATCTCCATTCAGGAATCCCTCTACAGTCATTCCTTGCAGGAAGAATCCCAGACTTTGCTTAAACATTTCCAGCAGCAGGAACTCCCTACTTCACGAGGTAACCTATACCATTTATGGACAACAATCATTTTAGAAAGTTATTTTCTTGTATTTAGCTGAAATCTGCCTTCTTCTATCTTCTCCTTCGGGGCTAGTTCTGCCCTCTAGAGGTACAAAAAGTAGTCAAATACTTCAAGATGAAAATCCTGTAAGACATTGAAGACGGTTTGAAGACAGTTAAACCGTCCAGGAGGGACAACGTCTCTGCTTACTGCTCATGAGCGCGCGCGCGCACACACACACACACACACACACACACACACACACACTCTCACTACCCTCCCACCCCATCTTCTTTTTTCTAGGTAATGATCTCTAGCTCCTTTGACCATTCCTCGCGTGATATAATCTTAAATCTGTTCACCATCTAATTTCTCTGACCATATTCCAGTTAGTCAATGTTGTTCTTTAACTGATATTCCACACTACTACATATGTGGTGGTAGCTCAATGTTTTTGTTGTTATTGTTGTTTAGTCATGTCTGACTCTTTATGACCCCATTTAGGGTTTTCTTGGCAAAGATACTGGAGTGGTTTGTCATTTTACAGATGAGGAAACTGAGGCAAACAAGATTAAGTGACTTGCCCGGGGTTCCACAGCTAATAAGTGTTTGAGACCAGATTTGAACCCAGGAAGATGAGTCTTCCTGACTCCAAGCCCTTCACTCTTTCCACTGCACCACTAGATGCCCAAATAGCTCAATAGAGGGGAACTATTTACATTCGTCATCCTGGGCACCATATTTCTTCTCTAAGTACAGCCTAAGAGTATATATGCAAGGTATAATGGACAAAGCAGTGGATTTGAAGTCAGGAAAATCTGAGTTTGAATCTTGCCTTAGATACCTACTACCTGTAAGACTCTGGGAAAGTCATTGAGCTTCTCTGGACCTCAGTTCCCTCATCTATAAAAGAAACAGGTTGGACTTAGTGACCTCTAATATCCCTTCAGCTCTAACTATAACATTCTAAGAAGAACATATTAACTTTACTGGAAGCCATATCAAACACTATAGTTCATATCAAATTTGCATGATCCACCTCCAACTCACCCCTAGAGTGTATTTATACGGTAGCTTTAAAAAAAAAAACCAAATTGTCAAGTCAGATCTAAACAATTGGAAAAATATCAATTGTTCATGGGTGGGCCAAGTTAATATAATAAAAATGACAATTCTACCTAAATTAATTTACTTATTCAGGGCCACACCAATCAAACTACCAAAAAATTATATAATAGAACTAGAAAAAATAATAAAATTCATCTGAAAGAACAAAAAAACAAGAATATCAAGGGAATTAATGAAAAATGCAAAGGAGGGTGGCCTAACCATACCAAATCTAAAATTATGTTATAAAGCAGCAATCATCATAACTATTTGGTACTGGCTAAGAAATAGAGTGGTGGATCAGTAGAATAGGTTAGATACACAATACACTGGTAAATGGCTATAGTAATCTACTGTTTGATAAACCCAAAGATTCCAGTTTCTGGGATAAGAATTCACTATTTGACAAAAACTGCTGGAAAAACTGGAAAATAGTGTGGCAGACACTAGGCATAGACCAACACCTTACTCCTTACACCAACATAAGGTTGAAATGGGTATAAGATTTAGACATAAAGCAAATTAGGAGAGCAAGGAATAGTTTACCTGTCAGATTTATGGAGAAAGGAAGAATTTATGACCAAACAAGAGATAGAGAACATTATGAAATATAAAATGGTAATTTTGATTACATTAAATTAAAAAGGTTTTGCATGAACAAAGCCAATACAACCAAAATTAGAAGGCAAGCAAAAAGCTGGGAAATAATTTTTACAGCCAGTGTTTCTAATAAAGGCCTCATTTCTAAAATACATAGAAAACTGAATCTAATTTATAAGAATACAAGTTAGTCCCCAATTGATAAATGGTCAAAGAATATAAACAGGCAGTTTTCAGATGAAGAAATTAAAGCTATCTATAATCATATGAAAAAATTATCTAAATCACTATTGATTAGAGAAATGCAAATTTAAAAAAACCCTGAGATACCACCTCACACCTCTCAGATTGGCTAATATGACAGAAAAGGAAAATGATAAATGCTGGAGAGGATGTGGGAAAATTGGGACCCTAATGCACTGTTGGTGGAGTTGTGAACTGATTCAACCATTCTGGAGAGCAATTTGGAACTATGCCCAAAGGACTATACAACTGTGCATGCCCTTTGATCCAGCAATACCACTACTAGGTCTGTATCCCAAAGATATCATAAAGAAGGGAAAAGGACCTATATGTACAAAAATATTTATAGCAGCTTTTTGAGGTGGCCAAGAATCGAAAATTGAGGAGATGCCCATCAATTAAGGAATGGCTGAACAAGTGGTGGTATATGAATGTAATGGAATACTATTGTGCTATAAGAAATGATGAACAAGCAGATTTAGGAAAAGCCTGGACTTACATGAACTGATGCTGAGTGAAGTGAGCAGAACCAGGAGAACATAGTGCACAGCAACAGCAGCATTGTGTGATGATTACCTATGGTAGACTTAGCTCTTCTCAGCAAATAAAGATAATCATGACACAGTGACCATGTCCAAAAATGTGTTGTCTCTTTCTTCACCTTGTGACTATCGCCTCTCTGTCAGAAGATAAGTAACTTTTCATCATCCTAAGTTTTCTAGAGACATGATTATTCATTGTATTGATCAGAACTCTTAAGTCTTTCAAAGCTGCTTTACAATGTTGCTGTCCTTGTGTAAATTATTCTTCTGGTTTTGTTCACTTTACTCTGCATCAGTTCATACTACCCAGGATTCTCTGAAGTCATCTATTTCATCACTTCTTATGATGCAACAGTATTCCATTATATTCATACACTACTATTCATATACTACATTTGTTCAGCCACTCCCCAGTTATCTAAGACGCAATCTAAGATGCCCCCCCCTTTACATTCTAATTTTTTTCTATTTTTTTTACTTTCCCTTTCAAGGTCAGAAGTTTGCTTTACTTGCAGCTATTTCTTCCCCAGTATTATATTTACTCTTACTATACTCCCTCTCCCATATCTCTGCTTTTTTCTTTGTAGATTTAATATATTTCTATGCTAAGTTGAGTATGCATATATCTCAGGACA
>NW_020955033.1:24376936-24430573 GCF_900497805.2 Vombatus ursinus | reverse complement strand
GAATCAAATTTGCTAAATTGATCCTTTTTGTTCAATTGTTTTTCAGTCAGGTCTGATTCTTCATGGCCTCATTTGGGGTTTTCTTGGCAAGGATACTGGAGTGGTTTGCCATTTCCTTCTCCAGCTTGTTTTACAGATAAGGAAACTGAGGCAAACAGAGTCAAATGACTTGCCAAGGGTCACACAGCTAGTAAATGTCTGAGGCCAGATTTGAATTCAGGTGTTCCTGACTCTAAGCCCTGCGCTCTATCCACCGCACCACCTAGCCACCCAAAATTGACCCATAAGAATATGTTATTAATGTGATGATTCCAAATGCATCAGTTGCTGTCATTTCAACCTTTCTATCCCTAGAGTCCCAACTGCTCAGTAACAAGGAAAACTTGGGTTAGTTTTCCTTTTCAGCCTTGGCTGTCTGTGTGTTGTTTCATTTTTGCAGAGTTCATTGCATTTTAACAGGAATAAGTAATTATTGGAAACCAGCTAGGTGGTGCAGTGGTTAGGATGCTGGACTTAGAGCCAACTGTTACCTGAATTTGAATCTTGATTCAGAAGCTTATAAACTGTGAGACCCTGGGCAAGTCACTTAATCTCTCTCAGCCTGTTTCCTCATCTGTAAAATGGGGATAATGATAGCCCCTAACTCACAGGGTTGTTGTGAGGATCAAATGAGATTCCTACATAAAATGCTTCGCACACCTACATGAATGCTAACAATATTAATGATGATGATGATGATGATGTTTGAGCAAACGTTTTTCCGAAACAAGTAAGTGCTCATGATGAATTGTAATAGATCTGAGACGGACCTTCATGCTCCTCTCTGAATCCAGGAAGACTTCTCTAAGTCTAAGTTGACGTGTTTATGATACTTGCTCCAGTTTTGGTCCACCAAGACTTTCAGATTATTCTCTGCCACACTTACATATATCCAGTAATCTTTGTAGTTCACATTCTTCTCTTCTGACTTCGAAAGCTGTTGATACTAAGCAGCCTGGCTCAGAACCACGTATCAGGACTCTGAACCTCCAGATCAATGGGCCCAAGTTTCCTCACCTGGAAAACAAGAAGGATGGACCAGAGAGCCTCTGAGATCCCTTCCAACTTTAAGTCAACGTCCCTATGATCTAAGGAACATGCTCAGGCTTCGATTCAAGCTGACATCTGTATTCTGCAGCTAGGTGGCTCAGTGGATGAGCTCCAGGCCTGAGTTCAAATCTGGCTTTAGACACTTACTAGCTGTGTGACTCTGGGCAAGTCACTTAACTTTGTTTGCCTCAGTTCCTCATCTGTGAAATGAACTGGAGAAGGAAGTGGAAACCACTCCAGTATCTTTACCAAGAAAACCCCCAAAATGTGGTCATGGAGAGTCAGATACAACTGAACAACAAACAACTACGCATAATCTCATTTGAGCCTCAACAAAGCCCTATGAAATAGGTACTAGAGGCAGTATCATCCCCATTTTATAGATGAGAAAACTGAGGCTCAGAGAGGGTAAGAGATTTGGTCTCCCAGCTAGAAATTGTAGGAGGCAGGATTCAAAACCAGGTCTCTCTTGTCTCCCAATCCAACACTATTAAATAACGCTGTTTCTCATCAATTGACCGAAGCAACTTTTGACCTTTCCCACTTTTTTCCAGTATCCTCTTCTTATCTCATCATTCAACTGAAAATGCTTGCTCCAAAGTTATTAATAGTTATTAATCACCAAATCCAATGGCCTTTTCTCAATCCTCATCTTTCTTGACCTTGACCTTTGGCACTACTAATCACACTTTTCTCCTAGATACTCACTTTTCCCTAGGTTTATATAATATGATTCTCTTCCAATTCTCCTTCCTGTCTAATGGCTCCTTCTCAGTCTCCTTAGCTGGATATTTATCCAGGTCATGCTCACTAACTATAGGTATACCCAAGGCTCTACCTTGAGCCCTCTTCTCTTTTTCCTCTCTACTGGTTTGCTTAGTGATATGATCAGCTCCTACGGATTCAATCATCATCTTTATTCTGATGTTTCTCAGATAGACTTATCCAGCTTTAATCTCTCTCCTGACCTTCAATCTCACATCTCCAACTGTCTATTAAACATTTAAAATTAAATGTCCAGTAGACATTTTAAACTCAAAGTGTCCAAAAGTGAACTCATTATCTCCCACCAAGCCCTCTACTCTTTTTTTTTTGTTTTGTTTTGTTTTGGCAATGGGGGTTAAGTGACTTGCCCAGGGTCACACAGCTAGTTAAGTGTTATGTGTCTGAGGCCGAATTTGAACTCAGGTCCTCCCAAATCCAGGGCCAGTGCTCTATCCGCTGCACCACCTAGCTGCCCCAAGTATTTTTTTTTTTTTGGTGAGGCAATCGGGGTTAAGTGACTTGCCCAGGGTCACACAGCTAGTAAGTGTCTGAAACCGGATTTGAACTCAGGTCCTCCTGACTCTGAGGCCAGAGCTTTATCCACTGTGCCACCTAGCTGCCCCCAAGCCCTCTACTCTTTCTAACTTTGTTATTACTGTAATGGGGACCACTATCCTCCTAGGCATCTAGGTTTGCAAACTAGATGTCACCCTCTACTGCTCAATCTTTCTCATTCCCCCAAATCCAATTAGGTGCCAAATCTTATTGTTTCTACCTTTGTAATATCTCTCATATACCCCACCCCTCTGGCCACCAACCCTTGTGCAAACTCTCAACACATCTCACCTGGACTGTTTCAATAACCTGCTGGTTGGTCTGCCCACCTCTAGCCTCTTCCCACTTGAATCCATCAGGAGTGCTCACTTGGCTATTAAATTGATCTTCCAGTCCTTTTCAATAAACGTCAGTGGCTCCCTATCACTTCCAAAATCAGACATCCCCTTCTGCCTTTCCAGTCTTCTTACATCTTATATTACCCATGCACTCCAGATAACAGTGACAAAGGCCCTCTTGTTGCCCCTCACAGAAGACATTCCATCTCCCAGTTGCATGCAATTTTACTGGCTATCTCCCCTACCTGGAATTCTCCCCGTCCTCCTCTCTGCCCCCTTTTTTCCTTCAGGTCTCAGTGTAAGGCCTACCTTCTGTAAGAAGACTGTGGACAATCATGTATTTCTCACATGAGTGTGTGTATTCATATCTAGTTTAGATGGGTCCTTCTAATTCAATTAGACTACGATCTCCTGGAGAGTAGATACTGGGACTTTCTCTTGTTTCTTCCCAAGGCATTTAGTATAATGTTCCATGAATCTGGCTCTAAATTATGATATTTGTCAGTGAAATTGTCCTCTAGCTTCACTGAATCTCTCAATGATTTAGTCGTTTAAGCTAAATTTACTATATTACTCACACTCATGGAATTAAGGAACTTTAGGTAGGGTTCTATCGCTCCCTCAGCAACCCATGAGTAATAAGACATCAAAGGGAACCTGGGGAAATGGGCAGGGCAGGGAACCTGAGGCAACTTGAACATTCATTGAATTTAGGACATCCTAGTCACCTCTAGTATATAAATGAGTTTATATTACAAGATTATGGTTTCAGAGCAGAAAGGAACTTCAGTGGTCACCTAATTCAACCCCCTCATTTTGCAAGTAAGGCCCAATGAGTTTGATATACTAGTAAATATTGGAGAACTAATTCTGTCACTCAGACAAGAATCAGGAATTTAGTGGGCAGCCCATATAGGAAGACAAGCTTTGAAACAGGAAGAGATGAAACCCAAGGGAAGAATATTTTCAGGGTAGTTAAGAAAGTACCTGCCTTCTCCAACAGGTCAGAGATTATAATGTAATGTTTAGTTGTTTTTCAGTCATATCCCACTCTTTGTAATCTCTTTTGGGGTTTTTGTGGCAAAGATACTGGAGTGGTTTGCCATTTTCTTCTTTAGCTCATTTTACAGATGATGAAACTGAGGCAAACAGTGTTAAGCGACTTGCCCAGGTCATACAGCTTAGGAAGTGTCTGAGGCTGGATTTGAACTCAGGAAGATGACTCTTCCTAACTCCAGGCCTAGCAGTCTACCCACTGTGCCACCTAACTGTCCTATGATATAATATCTAGGATGGCTTGGGGACAGATTAGGGACCTATACCTGGAGATAAGACTGGAAAAGATTGAAGATCCAACCTTATTTGAAAGTGGTCAAACCCAAGTCTACTATTCAAACCTAAATTTAAGCATTTTTGTTTAAGCATCTATTCTAGAGATTCTTAACCTTTTTTTTGTGTCATGGATCCCTTTGGCAGTCTGGTAAAACCTGAAGCCCCCTTCTCAGAATAATGTTTTTAAATGTATAAAATAAAATACATAGGATTACAAAGGAAACCAATATTGAAATATTGTTCTCAAAATATTTTAAAAATTCATAGACTCCTGGTTAAGAATCCCTGATCCAGACCAATTGAAAAAGTTTTACTTCTCAAAGACATTCCTTGTATGTATGACTTTGTCTCTCATTTATAAGGGGAGCATGGTGCCATGGAAAGTGTTGGTCCTAAAGTCAGAACACAGGTCCCAATCTCATCTCTGCTGTATACAGGCTGCCTGAACATAAGCAAGTTAATTTATATCCCAAGGTCTCAGTTTCCTCATCTGCACAACGAGGGGGTTAAATTGGATAATTTCTCTAGTCCCTTCCTGCACAACCTTTCTTACACCCTTTTCCTTTCTTAGCACTCCCCTTCAAAGAAGGTGCTGGTGCAGGCTAGATGAACCCATTTAGGGGATGTCATAGAAGGGGTGCATGCAACCATCAGGAGGTCATACTAAAGAAAGTTCCCTTCCAACTCTTTCAATGATTTTAACCTTTCAGCCATTTTCAGGTTTATCAGATGAGATACATTTTACCACCTGGCCATCAGTCAGTATACATAGGGTGTCAGTACATATGGGATATGTGACGTGTTCAAGGAGGACTAGTGCCTCTAATGTGAGGGCTTGCTGAGTCCTTTTCAGGGTTGCTTATTTATCTTTGGTGTCCACTTGTCACCCAATTCTCACCTGTGGCTCCAAGAATCTATAGCATACACAGTGCCCACATCTTGATAAAACCATCTCGGCAGATGAGCTAAACCAAGTGAGAGTAACCAGCTGGCCTCAAAATTGTGTATAAAAACAACAAAAACACCTTGAGAATCAAAAGTCCTTCTTAAATGTCCCTGTCTATTAGTGTGGATAGCAGGGTAAAGCTAGCTCCAGGAACTTGGCAGAAGGAATGAAGAGAGGAAAATAGCAGTAGAAGGTTGAATCCACTGCACACTGCAAGAGGGTAGCACTGAAAGCCTTAGGCTGGTGAGGAAAGGAAGAAGTCAGACCAGGTGAATAATCCACCTAGAGATAGACAGGAGTTGACTACAGTCAACTCCCCAAGAGTCAAGAGAATAAAATACTTAAAGACAGAGACAGTCAAACTGTGAGAAAAGTGGCATGAGGGATACTAAATATAGCAAAGGGGGGGGGGAAGGGATTGAACCAGTAACAAAAGAGAGTTTTCTGAGACAGGAGACAGGTATGTTTAATTTGTAGGCAGTTCTAGAAAGAGGCAACAAGGTGTAGTGAAACTATCACAGGATTCAGAGTCAAGAGGACTTTGGTTTGAAACTTTGCTCCAGCATTTACTTACGTGACTTCAGGACAGTCCTATAACCCCTCTAGATATCAGTGGTAAATTCTAGCTCTAAATTCTATGATCTCAGTCCTTTTGAACATTTTATGTTTGGCTGCACAATTTTAGAGACTGGACTTTTTTGTTCAGTGTCCGAGACAATACCGTCTCCTAAGTCATTGTGGCCCCAAGAAACAAGCCTTAGTCCTTGGCCTCCGTGCTTGCTCTTTTCCCTTCTGGATAAAAGAAGAGCCTCAGTTCAATTGAATATTGAAAAGTTAGAAGAGGAAGCTTTCAGACACCAAGTTTGCAGCCAACATAGGAAGGAGTGAGTCTAATATACAAGATTATGATATCCAATCTCATCTGACACAATAGTCTTTTTCTTCCCTAATTAACTCATCACCCTCCCAATAGAATTTGTTCTTTTTTAATTAATTTTATTTTTAATTTATGGAATAAAACAAAAAAAAGATGATTGTACACAAAACTGCAAATCTGCTATTCACAACTTACTATTCCTTCCAAATATGCAACAAAATTATCATGTAAATTTCATTTTTTTCTTTTTTCCTTTCCTCTCCCCACCCTGCTCTAGAGATGTGCATGTATATAGTATATGTATATATGTATGTATGTATGTAAAATTATTCTATACATATTTCTATTTATCAGTTTTTTTTCTCTGGATGGAGATAGTATCTTCATATGTCCTTTATAGCTAATTTGGGTATTTATTCTAGACAAAATAATTTATTTGCTCAAAGTTGTTCTTAAAACAATATTGCTATTACTGTATATAGTGTTCTCTTGGCTCTTCTCATTTCACTCTTCATTATTTCATGCAAATCTTTCCATGTTTTTCTAAAATCATTGAGCTCATCATTTCTTATAACACAATAGTATTCCATCACAATTTTATACAACTACTTGTTCAGCCATTCCCCAACTCATGGGCAACCCTACAATTTCCAGTTCTTTGCCACCATAGGAGAGCTGCTATAAACATTTTAAAACATAAAGGCTCTTTTCCTTTTTCCTAATAGACCAAGTAGTGGCATTGCTGGGTCAAAGGGTATAGGTAGTTTAATAACTCTTTGGGCATAATTCCTGATTGCTCTTCAAAATGGTTGGAACAGTCCACAATTCTACCAACAATGAATTAGTATCCCAATTTTTCCACATCCTCTCCAAGATTTGTCATTTTTCCCTTCTATCATTTTTAGAAATGTGGTTTGACATGTCTGATCTACACTTCCCCCTTCTCTCACTAGGGCATCTTGCCTCATTGTTTACTGAAGAAGTTGGGGTTCTACTCATTTCTACACCTCACATCCCCTCAGCAGCATCATCCATTCTCTCCTCCTTTGTTGCAATCTCAGAGGAAGAGGTGTCTTTTCTTGCCCATACCAACTCCTCAGTTTGTATCCTTAATCCCATCCCCTCCAGGAATTGTTTATTTGACCATCCTCTTTCTCTCCCAAATCTTCAATCTCTCTCTATACTCTTCAGTCCCTCCAGCCTTGCAGCCTACAAACATGCCCATAGCTTCACCAACCTTATCATTGACCCCATCATCGCCTGAAACTATCATGCAAAACCACTTTTCTCTTTCACACACAAACACCTCCAGAAAGCCATTTATATTCTGGAACTCCTTTTCTTCCCCTCTCACTCATTTCTTAAATCCTGGCAATTTGGCTTCTGATCTTATTACTCTACTGAAACTTTTTCTCTCCAAGGTTACCAATGATCGCAACTGCTAAATCCATAGCTTTGTCTCATTTTCATCCTTCTTGACCTCTCCATAGTATTTGGCACTGTTGGCTAACCCTTTCCTCCTGGACACTCTCTTCTCCCTGGATTTTCATGATACCTCTCTCTTAGTTTCTGACAACTCCGCGATCTCTTTTTCTGGATTATTGTCCATGTACCACGTCTTATGTATGAGTATCCCACAGAGCTTTGTCCCAGTGCCTCTTGTCTTCTAGCTCTTCATTCTCTTACTGGCCTTTCTCACACTAAACCTTCCACTTCCCAATTCTGGTCTTTTTCATTGACTGTTTCCCATTCCTAGGATGCTTTCCCGCATCACCTCTACCTCCTGCCTTCCCTGGCTTCCTTCAAGTCTCAGATAAAATCCCACCTTCTGCAAAAAGCCTTTCCCAGTCCTCTAGAACTTAATGCTAGAGTCTTCTCTCTGAGATTACCACCAAGCTATCTAGGATATATCACGTTTGTTCATAGTGTTGTCTCCCCTAGTTAGACTGAGAACTCTGAGTGCCAGGCACATAGTCTTTAGTGAATGCTTATGGATGACTTGGTGATGTCATCAATTTTCAAACGTTTGATTACTATTTATAGAGATGACTCCCAGATCTATACATTCCAACCTCATCTCTATCCTAAACACCAATCCCACATCACTAAACATTTTGTCATATTTACCTGGATATTTTATAGGCATCTCAAATTCAACACATCTTAAAAAAAAAAAACCCTCAGTATCTCCCTGCCCCCTCCACCCAGCTAATATTACCTCTCCTCCTAACTTATCCATCATCCTTCCAGTCATTCACAAATTTGGAGTTATCCTTGCCTCTTCTCTCTCATATTCAATCCAGTTGCTTAGTCTTTTCAAGTCTACCTTTATAATACCTCTCACATAAATTCCCTTCTCTCCACTCACCAAGGCACCATCTTAGTTTAGCACTTTTTAAAATAAACACCTAATTTGACTCTATTATGGAGTTAATATTTGTTGTTGTTGTTTAGTCATTTCAGTAGTGTACAACAATTTGTGATCTCTATTTGATGCTTTCTTGGCAAAGAAAATGGAGCCGTTTGTCATTTCCTTCTCTAGCTCATTTTACAGATGAGGAAACTGAGGCAAATGGGCTTAAGTGATTTGCCCAGGTCACACAGCTAGTAAGTCTCCTAGGCCAGATTTGAACTCAGGTCTTCCTGATTCCAGTCCCATGCTCTATCCACCATGCTAGCTAGAGTTAATTTTACTATAATATTATAACATTTTTTTATCCCTGCTTTCATAATATCCATCTACTTGATCCCCCCTGCCTCTAATTTCTTCCTTTTCCATTCTATCCTCCATATAGCTGCCAAAGTATTATTCCTAAAGCCTAGGTCTGATCCTGGTGCTCCTCTACTCAAAAAAAAATCCTGCCTATACAAAGTCCTCAGTTTGGCATTTAAAGTCCCTGGTGTCAGCCTATCTTTCTGTACTGGCTTCACATTATTTTCCCCTCATGTACTTCACATTCCAGCCAAAGTGACCTGCCTGCATTTTACCATACATGGCATTCTAAACCTTCCTCGATAGCTCCACATGGGCTGTTCCCCCATACCTGGTACTCTCCCTCTTCACCTCTCAGAATCTCTCTACCTCCATTCAACTCTCAACTCAAATGACACATTCTTTACAAAGCGCTCCAGGTTGATAGTGTTTCTCAGCCACTACCATTAAAAAAATATATACTTTTTATTTACTTTGCATATATTTTGTGATGCATAATGTATGCATATATTTAACTGTAAAAATGTAACTTCCACTCAAAATATTTTTAAATGAATGCTAAATTTTGTCTTTACATGTAATAGAAAAAAAAATTATTTTAAGATGTTAAAAATGTAATTTCCACTCCCACCCCAATAGAATGTAAACTCTTTGAGGGCAGAGATTGGTTTGGAGTTGGTACATTGTTTTGTTTTGGTTTGGTTTTTGTATGCCTAGCATCTCAAATAATGCCAGGCTGGAATTTAATGAAACCCAGTTAAATCGAATTGATTGGAGGCAAATGAGCTCAGAATTGCCTTAGGAAAATGACCCCTGAGGAAAGACAATCCCTGCAGAGGCTGCCTGCAGAAAGTCCCAAATCTGGGTTAAATACCCCATGAGCCTTGTGGAGGCAGTTGTTAAGAGGAAAGAATCTAAAAACCCAACTAACAACGGAGTTCTAAGTTAAGATGGTGGACAAGACTGGCCCCTCTTTCCCTTCCCCTATAGGCCCCTCTGCCTTACAGTCGGTGCTATCATTATACATGAGGAAACTGAAGGACAGAGAGGCTAAGAGACATCTTGAGCTAGTAGCAAAGCCAGGATTTAAATTCAAATTCCAGATCCACCACTGTTTCCATACTATCACACAAGATTTAACAATAATAATAATAAATAGCTATTATTTATATAATACTTTGAGGTTATAAAGCATTTCACACAAGTTATCTCATTTGATCTTGACAATAATCCTGCAAGGTAGGTGTTATTATTATCTCCATTGTACAAATGAGGAAATTAAGGCTCAGAGAGGTTGATTGCTTTGCCTAGAGACACATAACTGTTGTCTGAGGTAGGATTGTAACTGAGGTCTTCCTGACTCCATCTGGCTATTCAGGGCTTTATTGAAGAAAATATTTCTTTGAAAGGAAATGAAAAGCTCCAGAAATATGTTGCATAGAAAAATCCAACAATTGGTAAAGATTCTTTTGAGCTGAGGTATCAAACATGCCCCACCCCAACACCTCTTAGTATGGCCTGAACCAGATTAAAATGTAATTGGAAATACTTAACAAAATAAATTAAAATACAACAGAACACATACAATGTTAATATGCAGGTAAGTTAATAGGCAACTAGGTGGTACAGTGGATAGAGAACCAGGCCTGGTGTCAGGAAGACTCATCTTCCTGAGTTCAAATCTGGCCTCAGACACTTACTAGCTGTGTGACCTTGGGCAAGTCACTTAACCCTAGTTGCCTCAATTTCTTTATCTATAAAATAAGCTGGAGAAGGAAATGGAAAACCATTCTAGGATCTTTGCCAAGAAAAATCCCCAATCGAGTCATGAAGAGTTGGACATAACTGAAATGACTCAACAGCAACAATGTTAATGTCATTTTCTAAATCACTGTGGACTGTGGGGATCCTTATATGGTTTAGAGGACACCTCATTTCTATTAGAGTTTAAGGCCACTGCTTTAAAGCAAGCGTTCTTAACCTTTCCCATGTCATGGACCCCTTTGGCGTCTGGTGAAGCCTATAGACCCCAACTCAGAATTATATTTTAATTGCATTAAATAAAACACATAGGAAACCAATTATGTTAAAATGTAGTTATCAGAAATTTTTTTAAATTCATGGAACCCAGGTTAAGAACACTTGCTTAGAACCTTTTAATTTATATTCTTTTCATTTGTTTCTAAAATATCCATCTTGAAGAACACAGACACACAGTGGCAAATGTCCACTAGAGGGAGACTTAAGCCTGCTTTTTTTCCCCCTCTTTTGGCTTATCCCAATTTGGTTGTATAGTATTTCTTCATAGCCAAACTCTCTCCCAAAATTTATGGAGTAAAAAACCTTGGTAAATTGTCAATTCCACAAAATCAGGCAATCCAGGAGGGAGAAGAGCTTTATGGTTCTAGAATGATATCTAAAGCAAAGGGGTAGGGGGGAAGAAAATCAAGAGTAGGAGGGAAAAGAGTGTTGTTGCTTAGTTATTTTTCAGTTGTGTCTGACGTTTTGTGACCCTATTTGGGGTTTTCTTGGCATTAATACTGGAGTGGTCTGTCATTTCATTCTCCAGATCATTTTGCATATGAGGAAACTGAGGTAAACAGGGTTTAGTGACCTGCCCAGAGTCCCATAGCTAGTAAGTGCTTGAGGTCAGATTTAAACTTAGGACAATAAATCTTCCTAACTCCAAGCCTGGCACTCTATCCACTGTGCCACCTAGCTGCCCCAGTAAAAGAGTAGAAAAGTCCAAATAAGAATGGAAAAGGGAGGGGGTGGCTAGGTGGCACAATGGATAAAGCACCAGCCCTGGATTCAGGAGGAGCTGAGTTCAAATCCGGTCTCAGACACATAACACTTATTAGGTGTGTGACCCTGGTCAAGTCATTTAACCCCTATTGCCCAACCAAAAAAACACACACACACACACACACACACACACACATACACACACACAAAAGAATGGAAAGGGGATAGGAGGTGGGGAGATAATAATCATAAACTTATGAATTTTGCCTGGATTACATCAATAATTTTCCAGGTAATGCTTGATTACTCCATTTTCTCATCATAAACCAATAAAGAGGAGGGATACAATCATTTCAATGGTTTGCACAGTTCATAAAATCATACATTTAGAACTGGAAAGGAGATTCAAGTCCCGGTTATGTTACTCGCCCACTGTCAAATAGTTAGTGTCTAAGGTAGAAATTGAAGCAAGGTCTTCCTGACTTTTCTTGACTTCAGTGTTTAATATCCATTATCTAACATGTTAGCATAACAGATTGTGAAATAAATACACTCACTTCAATAGTCCCTTTGGGCATGCAGAATCCAACATTCAGCACATGTAACTGAACACATTAAGAATCATAAATGCCCTGAGAGGACCAACCTAGAATTTGACTTTGGTGCATTTCATGACTTATAGCAAACTTAAGTGATGGAGAGTGGGGACAGGGGAGAAATGGAGAACCCTCTTCCTTGGAAGTCTTCATTCAGTCATTGCTATAGTAGTTATCATGCTGGACTTCCATCAAGGAAAGATCTGGATTCAGCTCTTTCCTTAAATATTTATTAGCTGTATAATCATGGGTAAGTCACTTAAGTTTTCTGACTCTGCTTCCTCCCTGTAAAATAAGTATGATCATAAATGCAATGCTTACCCTACAGGGTCAATAATTCATCTCCCATCTCCATACCTTTTTCCTGATTGTGCCCTATGCCTAAAATGCACCCTCTCCTCACCTTTGCCTCTCCAAATCCCTAGATTACTTCAGAATTAAGATCAAGTGCCACCTTCTCCACAAGGCCTTTCTCAATCCTCCCCAATTTGTTAGGTCTATTTACTTTGTATTTATTTTGTATAAATGTTGCATTTACTTATCCCTTCTGATTTTAAAAGCAGAGACTTTCACTTTTGTCTTTGTATCCCCAACACCTGGCATAGAACTAGGCAAAGAGTCAGGTGTTTAATAAATGTTTATCAATTGATTGCTTACATGCATGCAAATTGCTATTTACACTTCTGCTATTTATTAAGTTCAAGGCACTCCATTTGATACAAAGACCTTCTTGCAAAGCTCAGGTCCAATGCCATTTCCTTCGTAAATTGGATCCTGATAGCCATTTGCTAGTACTCTTCCCACCCAATTATTTTATATTTCTTAGAGCTTGGTCAGACATTGAGGACACTAAGGTCATGCACTGCATCCTGGGCCATCACCAGTCATCTTGACTTTTGTCCTGCCACTGGATTTGGAAGAGAGAGTGAGGTTGATGACTTTGTGCAACTCTACCTCACTTAAATCCAATTCACTTGAAAGTTAAGACATCACCTTGGTGAAGCCATTGGTCCCCTTCAAAAACAAAGGACGAACAACAACAATTTCTTACTTTGAATTCATGTTGTTCCTCCCCCAATAGAGTATCATCTACTTGAGGCCAAGGCCTACTTTGGTTTTCTCTTTGTATTCCCTGTGTCTGACACATGGCTTGCCACATAGAAGGCACTTAATAAATGCTTTTCGAATGAATCTTATGTGAATAACACTTGCTGACCACTGAGGCTTAAGTAATGCTTGAAGAGGGGCAGAGTGAACTTCTAACTTATCTTTTTTCTGCCTATTTTCTTTCTTTTTAATAAATCAGATACTTACAGTTCTGGAATAATTGTCAAATCAAGGTTTCACATGAGGACTCTCCAGCTCCTTGAAGATGAGTTTGGAGATGATCTTGGTTGGACTCAGTAGCCTGTTAAGTCTCTTCCAACTTTGCCATTCTGTCATTTTTCTGCTTCCCATAAATAAAGCCTCCAAATTAGATCTTGAAATGAATACAAATACAATTTCAATTTTACTCCTAGGGAGCAAATATCGATGCCCGGTTGTAAGGTCTAATGGTCCTTCATTTTATCTGTAGTTTTTAAAAATATTTTTTCTATCTACTAATTGAGGATATTGGCATAGCAGAAGTAATAATAAGGATAACAACAACAACCAACAATAGTAGCTAACATTTATATGATATTTTAAGTTTCACACATCACTTTACATGTGTCGTCTCCTCTGAGCCTTACAACAACCCTATAAGGTAGGTGCTATTATTATCCCCATTTTACATATGAGGAAACTGAGGCAAATAGAGGTGATGGCTCGCCCAAGGTAACACATCTAATAAATGGATTTAAACTCAAGTCTTCCTGACTTCCAGGCCTGTGCTCCATCTACTACATCACCTAGTCCCATAATATTGGGTTGGCATCAGTGAATCTTTTCTCTAGACTTTGCTCTGCTCCTAATTAGGTCAATAACTTAGAATGGGCCATTTGGTCTCTCAGGGTTTTGTTTTCTTTATCTGTAAAATGAGGCGCCATACTAGATGATCTCAAAATTTCTTTTAGAGCTAAAGTTTTGTAACTTAAATGGACCCTAGCATTCTTTCCAGCTCTAGAATTTTATGATGCTATTAAACAAAAAGAAAGTTGGTTAGCGGTAAATCCTCTTAGTTCATGAAGACTGTGGAAAGATAGCCAAAAGTAATACGTAGTATCCATACGAGGTCCCAAAAAGCACCTCACTAGTTTTCATTCTGGCTACTATACTTCTTTTGGTAGTGCTAGATAATGAAAATCTTTCTTCCACTCTGATCTTACTTTACAGGATCCAAGCTTAATCAATCTGGGGCCCAAGGTCAAACTTTCTTTTCAGACAATTTTGAAAAAAAATCTGTTGCTGTTCAGTCCTGTCCAACTCTTCATGATCTCATTTGGGGTTTTCTTGGCAAAGATACTGGAGTGCTGCGCCATGTCCTCCTCCAGCTCATTTTACAGATGAAGAAATTGAGGCAAACAGGGTTCAATAACTTGCCCAAGGTCACACAGCTAGTAAGTATCTAAGGTCAGATTTGAACTCAGGAAGATGAATCTTCCTGACTCCAGGCCCAGCGCTCTATCCACTGCACCACCTAGCTGCCCCATATTTGAAAAAATATAGAAATACAAAAGCTCACTGACTCATAGTCAGGCACCAGATCAATTTCCTTTATCAATAAGGGATGCTAAATATAAAGAGATGATCTAATTTCTTGACAGTGAACTTTCTCAGAAAAATTCCTACAAATTTTGTAGAAAACAAAGGACCCAGCTCTCAAGTGTTCATCTGTCTTACAACTAATAGGGAGGAAGTACTAAAATAAACATATCCCTTTGAAAACCAGTTTCAGCTCATTTTTGGACAAAGGCTTATCTCTAATCAGATATCTTTCCCTATGCACTAACTGGAGTTAGGGTCATAACTTTGCAAATCATATTACACCCTGGTGAAATTTACCCGACTCAACTCAGTCATTTCCCCAAAGAGAAATTCCTAGACGATCCTGGAACATTTGAGCCGTTGTTCTGGAATGGCCTTAAACTTCAGGGTTCTGAAAGTGATTAAAGTGATACAATTCTTTGTCCAATACTCAAAGAAAGCCACCACTGGGGTTCAAATTGCCAGCTGGCGTGGCTTGAGAAAATAGTCTTCTGACCAATCTAAGAACATGTCTTCAGATTTCTCTCTCAAATTCATTACAGAGAAGTGGAAAATGGCCCTTCTCAGCATAATGCTTGGCTCTACAATCTTCTAGGGTGAGAGTCCATGCACAGGCAGAAGCAGTGGCCATTTCTATCAGTTTCATTCCAACATGAATAAAACAGATCAGGGAGCTTTCAAAGCATGGTGAAACTTTATTCACTGGCTCAAAGGATCATCGCTTAGAACTATAAGGGACCTCGGAAATCATCTAGTCTGATGAGGAAACGGAGGCCCATAGAGCCACTTGCCTAATGTCGTACACGTAGTCTTTTTCTTAAGGTCCAGACCTGTGATGTCATCATTGTAGGGAGCTTCCACCAAGAAGACTCCCTCTATCAATGAAAATCTTCAATTCTACAACTTAAAATGTCACCTTGGGGAACTGGAAATTGAGGGGATGCCCATCAATTGGGGAATGGCTGAACAAGTTGTGGTATATGAATGTAATGGAATACTATTGTGCTATAAGAAATGATGAGCAAGCAGACTTCAGAAAAACCTGGGAAGACTTGTATGGACTGATGCTGAGTGAAGTGAGCAGAACCAGGAGAACATTGTACACAGTAACAGCTACATTGTGCAATGACCAACTTTAACAGACTTGGCTCTTCTCAGCAACACAATAATCTAATACAGTTCTAAAAGACTCATGATGGAAAATGCTATCCACATCCAGAGAAAGAACTATGGAGTCTGAATGCAGATTTTTTTTGTTTTTTCTTTCTCATGGTTTTTCCCTTTTGTTCTGATTCTTCTTTCACAACATGACTAATGTGAAAATATGTTTAATATGATTGAACACATATAACCTATATCTAATTGCTTGGCATCTTGGTGAGGATGGAGAGAGGGGAAGAGAGAAAAAAATTTTGGAACTCAAAATCTTACAAAAGCAAATGTTGAAAACTATTTTTACATGTAATTGGAAAAAATCAAATACTATTGGGGGGGAAAGAATGGTGCTTTGGGGAATTGAGTGGTTAAGTGACTGTCCCAAGGTCACACCACCAACAAGGACCTTAGAGATCATTTGAGATAAGGAAACTGGGGCCCAGAGGAGTTGTGACTTGCCCAATGTCACAAAATCAGTAAATAACAAGCCAGATTTTCTGACTGCCAGTTCAATGTTCTCTTTGCCCCACTCCTTTACTATCCCTCTGTTCTATTTCTTAGGAAAATGCTACCCATATATGCCCATCTTATTCTCTCAACCATCCCTGGTCCAGAATCTACATACTTAATTCCTGCCACACTTGGATGTCCCACTACTGCACCATATCCAGGCCTGTCCTCCACTGTTCAATTCATGTTTGCTTTCCCCCTTCCCCTAATGCATTAACTTCATTGCCATGCTTCTGATATTCTTTACCCTATACCCATTAAAGCTTAAATGAACTATGTTCCATCCACCATAGGCTGAGCTTTCTATGACTTCCAAGGTGACAGCTAGTCTGATAAACTAATATATATTAATGTACAAATGGTCAAATGGTACTATCTCTCTCTCTCTCTCCTCTCTCTCCCTCCTGTCTGTCTCTGTCTCTCTCTCCCTCCTTTCTCTCTCTCCCCTCTCTGTCTCTCTCTCTCTTCTCTCTCTCTTCTTTTCCTCTCTCTTTCTCTTCTCTTCCTCCCCTCTCCCCTCTCCCCTCTCTTTCTAATCACTTCCCCTTTCTGTCTCTCTCTGACTCTGTCTCTGTCTGTTTCTGTCTCTCTCCCTCTCTCTCTCTCTCCTCGTGAGAATTTTTACTCTAGCTCTCTATAAATAATGTTCCCACCTTTGCCATCTAGCCCATAGGAAGGACACTGAATTCTAAGAGTCTCAGGTAAAGGAGTGTGCTGCTCCAGCGGGATGGAAAGTATTTGGGACTAGGCAGTGCTGCCCTTTAAATCCTACCATCTAGGTGCTCCTTAGATAACACCTTGAAAGGCATCAGCTACTTTACCTAGTCCAAGAGCCAGGACTGGTCACAGTAACTATTGAGTATGATGTCACATAACTAGAATAGTCCCATTTTCTTTTCCTCCAAATCCACATCAATAATGGCACACTACAGTTTACTTAGGACTTGTTCTGCTCCTATGAGCAAGTAATCCAGCAGAATAGGGGTTCGTCCATAGGCAAGATGAAAAAAAAATTAGAGAGTTAGGGAGAAACATCAGAATGCAAGATCAAAGACAAAGCCCACTTTGTAGCTAGGGGAGAATCTGTATCAAGAATGCAAAGTCCATCTTTTCCTTCCCCCTTTTTGCTCATGCTGCAGACTTGGGGGGAGGGAAGCACGAGCCCATAATGTTATCTCATCCATGTGATTTTCCATAAGAATAAACAGTCCCTTCTATGTTATTGCTATCATTATTGTTGCCCAACATTTATCGAAAGCCAGACGGGGTCTGTGTGCCCTGGCAAATACAACAACCACCCAGACCCCTTCCCAGGGCAGGAAGCCCAGAGCCATGGTTGGCGTGAGAGCCTGGGAGTCAGGAGACTGAGGTGTGGTTCCCAGCTCCTGTGAAATCAGTATGGCACCATGTCCCCATTACAGAGCCGCTCTGGTCTTGTTTTTCTGCTTCCTCTGCCTCTTGGGGATGTCAGGGAACTGTTAAGATAATCAAATGCACGTACATTGAGGAGACAAAGTGCACATTGCTGAATCTGAGCTTGGCTCTGCCTAGGGCAGTCTTTTATTTCATTTTGAAAACAGGACTCTTTCTTTGCCTTTGGGGAGAGTTTTAGGAGGTCATGCACCTATAGATTTTCCTCTGCACAAATCTATGTAGCCAGTGTGTTTCTGCAAAGTAGGTGTGTAAATTACCCTTTGCTAGTATTAAATCATTTCTGAAATGCCTTAAAAGAACTCAATATTTAAAGGAGTCCTGTATTGAGACCTTGTCAAATGTGAATTCAATCCCCTTTTGCCTTCTGTTTTGGAAACTTGAATTTGGGGAATCCGATTTCCTTGAAATGGGGTCTATGTGGAGTCAGACTGATCTTGCCCCAGCCATGGTTTTTTTGTTTGTTTGGGGAGAGGGATGGAGGTGGGCAGTGAGGAACACTGAGCTGATATCTGATGTCTTGTCTGAACAGTGACTCCACCAGGTTTCTTTGGTGAGAATTGGAAATGGGAGCTGGGTAGCATAGCTCACCTGGGTCTAAAAAACTCCTATGCCTGGTATACACATACAACCAGTCCATAACATGACGCAGCTTGGTGGCACGGTACAGATAGGGAAGACTTCAGTTCAAATTTGGTCTCGAACACTTAGTAGGTCTGTGAAATTGGGCAAATCACTTAACCTCTGTCTGACTCAGTTAGCTCAGCTGTAAAATGGAGATAATAATAGCTCCTACCTCCCAGGATTGATGTGAAGATACAATTAAATAATATTTATAAAGTCCACTCATGAGGCAGACAGGTGCCAGTTCCTTTGACTGATCTAGTAACAGGTTCAAATCCCCTCACCATTAGGAGGTCTTGTCTATATTAGCTTCCCTGATGGCTTGATTAAATTATTTTTGCCAAGGGCAGCTAGGTGGTGCAGTGGTCCTGGAGTCAGACGGACCAGAGTTCAAATCTGCCCTCAGACACTTGACACTTATTAGCTGTGTGACCCTGGGCAAGTCACTTAACCCAATTGCCTCACCAAAAGATAAATGACCTTTGCCAACATTTTGTGTATTGTGTAATGTGCTGTCACTTAGGCTTTTTAAAACCATATGGATTTGCTTTACCAGTTGACACAAAGGGCCTTCTCTAAACCAGAGAGAGTAGATTAAAGTTTAAACTCCCTCTGTGCGTATGTACAACACTGGCTTTTTATGTAAGCAATCTTGACATCCTAGTTACAGATGAAAACAAAAGAAAGGAGAAAGTTCTAGCTGGATGGACAGATGGTTCAAAGAGTATCTTTGGAGAGGCAAATAAAGGAGCCGCAGCATTGATTTGATCACAGACTCAGGAGCACCAAGACACGTCATTTGAATGGCACATTTAGTCATTTCCTATAGTAGCATTTATTAAATATCTTCTATGTTTCAGGCATTGTCCTGAATGCTATGGATACAATTGAAGGTGCAAGTTACCTTCAATTAGCTCACAATCTAACTGGGGAGATGGCATGCAAACAATTATTTACAAACAAGCTACATACAGGATAAATTGAAAATAATCAACAAAAGGAAGGCACTGACTTAAGGGGGATCAGGAAAGGCTTCTTGTAGAAGATGGGATCTTCCTGGAACTTGAAGGAAGTGAGGGAAGCTAGAGAGAACAAGATGCAGAGAGAGAGTTTCAGGCATGGGGGTCAGCCAGTGAAAATACTTAGTGAGGAAATGGAGTGTCTTGTGTAAGGACCAGCCAGAGTCATTGGGTTGCTGAGTACATGCAGGGCAGTAAGGCAGAAGAAAATGGAAAAGGTTGAGGAAGACAGGATACAAAGGATTTTTTTTTTAAAAAGACCACAATGAAAATATTTGCAAAGTATAAAGAAATAAAGTCTACAAGCTCAAAAAGATGCTCTAAATTAAATCAACATATACTTTGACATTACGTGGTGTCACAGCAAAGACAGCAATAGATGAGGACCACAAGAAATTTGTTGGAAAACATGGAACGAGAGTAAGGAAGAAGACTTCAAAGACTTGTAGACCCCACAGAAGCCTCGAATTTATATATCAGGAAGTACTTTGTCTTCAGAAAAGAGTTAAATATTAGACACAGCAACCACCAAGTATCATTACAAAAACACTAAATTGATTCCTTTTTAACAGACAGGAAATGACTCATTACTGATGTGGCAGTTATTTCTGAATCAGTTTATGTGCAAAATAGTAGAACAAAGATCAAAATTAATACAGAGGTAGAAGAATAAAAATGAGAAAAAGATGTATGGTATATAATAAAAACTCTAAACAAGTTACTAATGGATTAAAATGGGATATGCAAAGGACATAGACACAGATTAAAATAATTTCTTTCAGAAATTTGTCTTTGTACATTACTATAATAAGGAGAACAAAAGAACTTTTTAAATGCCTTTTAGCAAACTCTGAATTTATTTGGCAAGTAGAGAGCTATAGTATCCAAAGGCAATACTAGTTTGGAATATAAGATCATCTTAAAAAATTTTATGGAAGATGAGCAAAGATTATGATTGGTATTGCTTCATAAAATAATGAGAAATGGTAGAGGGTAAAACTAGTTTAAAGTAAGTTTGGTGGGAGACCCAACTGAGCAAAGTAATTCTGAGGGTATTCAGGAAGAAAATGGCAGGACAACAAACAGAAGAAAAATAGAAAATATCTGTAAAGATGTTTTAACAAAATTTTCACCATTAAGAACCACACTTTTACTCTATCATCCTAGTCCCAGATGTGATTACAGAGGAGAAATGGCACTAAAAAGAATAAAGGTAGAAAAAGCAGCTGGATTAAACCCAGCATATATAGAAAAGACTCATATTGAGGCAACATAATTGTGAGAGTGTTGAAAGACCACCAGCCATCTGAAGAAGAAGCTATCAAAGGCATGGAAAAAAATCTTGGGCCAGCCCTAAGGAACTACCTGTTTGACCTACCCAGCAGTGTACCTGGTAGCCAAGATAACATGGCCTGAAAGCCAGGGAGTAATTTAACCAGCAACTATGCCATACCCAGAATGGAATTTGGTGGGGAGAATTTTTGGTAGTCATCACTTTTAAGTTGCAGTCCACTCTTCCTAGGGACCAAGTAGATATGTAAAGAAAACAGTGTGAGCCAGTTCAGAGGAGATGTGTTTATACTTTTGTCCTTGCTATTCTCTCTCAGTAAATATACCATTATGTGTGTGTGTGTGTGTGTGTGTGTGTGTGTGTGAGTGTGAGTGAGTGAGAGAGAAAGAGAGAGACAGAGAGAGAGAGAGAGAGGAATAAATAAATCTTGAACCTTATTAACAGTCAAAAAGGCAACCAAGAAAACAACTAACCTATATGCCTATTTTCCCATCTACACATTTTTTTAAATGAGAATCACTACAAAGACACAGTTAAGGATGTAGAGAGGATGTAGTAGAGAACAGGATGGCTTTCACAAATAATATTCCACATTTGCTACATCTTCACCATCACATAATTGATTTAAATATATAAATAATAAAATACCCTGCTATGCTTATTAACTACTAAAAAAAATTTCATTGGGTAGAGCAAAATACTGCCATAGACCCTCTTTTCCAACAAGGTGTCTCCATGTGTTTATATCACTATTATTCAGAATTTCATGAAAGACATAAAAATTGGAATAATTTTGTTCAGAAATCCTCAAATCTCTAATATCAGGCAAGGCATATATGTGCTTGAGAAGGTGCTTACCATTGTCATAGAGGAGACCAGCACAGAGCTCAAGGTAAATGGGGATTCCCTTTAGGTAGCGAGTTCTTCTAGAAGCACCTTGTAGTGGATAAAATCATGATGATGGTATCAAGTCCCAAAACATTGCTGGACCTCCTGGACAAGATCCATACCCACTCTAGAGTTTAACCTAACTCATCACAAGGGAAAAACCAAGGGAATGAAGAATTTCTGTCATCCAGATCATGATATTCAGTTAGAAAGACAACCTATTGAGCTTGCCCATTGGTATGTATATCTTAGATAAACCCTACAGACAATTACCATTTCTATGTTGAAACTGTCAAATCTCCATTTCCTGCCCTAACCTTTTTCCAGACTTCCAATCTCATATCTCCAACTGCCCTTCAGACATCTCCAGCTGGACATTCAATAGACATTTTAAACTCAACATGTCCAAAATAGAGCTCATTATCTTTCCCCCTAAACCCTCCTCTTTCTCTCTTCCCTATTACTATAGAGGATAACACAATCCTCCTAGTACTTCAGGCTCACAACCTAGAATCATGCTCGATTCCTCACTGTCTCTCTCCCCTCTCCCCCTTTATCCAAGCTATGGCCAAGGCCTGCTGATTTCACCTTTTTGAAATCTCTCCAATATGCCCCCTTCTCTCCTCTGACACTGCCACCACTCTTGTCTGGGCCTTCATCACCTCATGCTTGAACTGTTGCAATAGCCTGCTGCTGGTGGGTCTGCCTGTCTCAAGTCTCTCCCCACTCCAAACCATCCTTCATTCAGCCACCAAAGTGATTTTCTTAAAGCGCAGGTCTGACCACCTCACCCCTCTGTTCAACAAATTCCAGTGGCTCTTGATGCCTCCAAGCTCATTTTAAAATGGGCTGTTTGGCATTCAACATCAGACCACTATCACTTGCCCTCTCCTACCTTTCCAGTCTTCTTACACCATACTCTTCAACATATACTTTTTCCCTTTTTTTCTTTTTCTTTTTTTTTTGAGGCAATTGGGGTTAAATGACTTGCCCAGGGTCACACAGCTAGTAAGAGTCTTAGACTGGATTTGAATTCAGGTCCTCCTGACTCCTGGGCCAGTGCTTTATCCACTCTGCCACCTACCTGCCCCACTCCCAACATATGCTTATCAATCCAGTGACATTGGCTTTCTAGATGTTCCACAAACAAAACACTCTACCTCTTGGCTCCTGGCATTTTTTCTGACTGTCCCCCATGCCTGGGAGCTCTTGTTTCTCAATTCTGCCTATTGACTTTTCTGGCTTCCTTTAAGTTCCAACTAAAATTCCATCTTCTACAGTAAGCCTTTCCCAACCCCTTTTAATTCCAGCGCTTTCTTTCTGTTAATTGTTAATTATTTCTCCCGTATACAGCATGTTTGTACATAGTTGTTTGCTTAATATTACCCCCATTAGATTGTGAACTCCTTGAGGGCAGGGACTGTCTTTTGTTTCTTTTTGTATATTTAGCATGGAGCCCCCCACCCCCAACATAGTAGTGGCTTAATACAAGTATATCGCCTGACTGATTTAAGGATTAAGTCAGGAGAACAGGCTAGTTTGCCTTTGGACAATTGTAAATTTCCCTTAATGACCCCAAACTCCTCCCAGAAACAAAGGCCTATATTCTTTAATACCTATACTCTACCAATATTAGTATATAACTGCAATTTATGAAATACTACAATCTCCAAAGAAATAAAAATTATCACTCAGTGGACATTAGAGAAGGGCATAGTGGGTATGAGCCACACATAATAGATAAGGAACTACAAAGAAGAAATGGAATGAAAGATGTCGTTAAAGAAATGTATGATCAAAAAAGAAGACAGGCTCATCGCATGGAAAATACAAGGTATGACCCATGGAAATCGTCATGTACTCAACATATCGTGATTTCAGAAAAAAAAAAAGGCAAGAAAGGCCTCGTACACATTGAGTGGACCCTTTGTAGGAAGCTTATGAAAAAACAATGAAAAGAGATACACAGAATGGGCAGGTATGGAGGGGTTGTGGCCTGCTTCATTGAAGGAAATGAGCACATAGATAAGATTACAGATTCCCTGGAGCGTTAGAATATATCCAGATGAGAAATGCTGATCCATTAGTAACAGGGTTTCTTGGAAAGACTAGTGTACTAAGAGAAAAACTGTTTTAAATTTACATTGTCTACTGAGAACTTTCTCATCCCAACACTAACTATAATGAATAAGTTGGTGGTATATACAGCGAGAAGCAGGTCCCTAAGGATTCAGTTGTAATGAGGCAATCCCTGTCTCACCGTTTTTGAACTACAAGGGAGGCTGCAGCACCCAACATGAATGAAATCTGCTGATCTGGAACAGAACCAGTCCAGGTGGAAACTGAACTCCAAGAAGCACTTCTCAGAGTGAGGTCGTCTTCTTTAAAGACCTGTACGTGCTCAGGCAAGAGAAGATGGCAAAGCACAGGCAGCTGCAACAGAAAGCAAGCACATTAATTCATTGTCTGTCAAGAGAGAACTGCTGGGGCAGCTAGGTGGTGAAGTGGATAGAGCACCGGCCCTGGATTCAGGAGGACCTGAGCTCAAATTCGACCTCAGACACATAACACTTACTAGCTGTGTGACTCTGGGCAAGTCACTTAACCCCCATTGCCCAAACAAAAAAAAAAAAAAAGAGAGAGAGAACTGCTCCCGCAGACAACTGCTAACCTCCCTGATGTGATAAGAGACTCTTGTCAGAGAGAGAAGAGAGGAAACTCTAACTGAGGTTTTTTTGACAGGGACCTGTGATTCCATTGGGATAGGGAACCGTCTCTGACAATGCAGTTCTGGACCTGTTCTGTAAAGTATATGCTCAGATGCTTGCCTGGGCACTCAGAGGTTAACTGACTTGCCCAGGGTCAAGTTGAGTCAAGTCAACAAGCATTTGTTTACTTTTTTTAATTTTATTTATTTTATTCTGATCTTAAGAAATAAGCATTTCCATAATAGAATAGAAAAAAAAAGATGATTGTACATGAAACTGCAAAACTAGTATGTACAACTTGCTATTCTGTTTAAATATATAATAAAGTTATCATGTAACCAACTAGGCACTTCTATGTGCCAGGCACATGTGCTAAGCACTAGAAATAACAAAAAAAAGAAAAAGAAAAAGAAAAAAAGATAAAACATGAACCCTGCCCTCAGGGATTTCATAATCTAATTGAGCATAGTATAATGAAAAATGGCCCTATTTTTGGGCACTACCTGTCAGAAGCTTCTGTGGTCTTGGGCAAGCTATTTCACCCAAATATCCTCTTTAAAAGGGATTGATTCCTACTCTTCCTACTTCCACAGGTTTGCTGTGAATTATAAATAGTAATGTATATACAGTGTTTTTTAATAAAAATACTACTTAAAAGTGAAATATTACTAAGTGGCTAAGTGTTCTGCCTATGCCCTCATTCACCCAGCCAGTGTGCATCAGAGGGAAGACTGAGTCCATGCCAAGTCTCTGTTCATTAGGCCATGGGATGCCAATCCCTCAGTTAATGGTTCACAAGTTAGAAACTCAATGGTAAACTGAGCTGATTATTTTTCCAGTGGTAATAGGAGAGAGATTCTTTTCATATTTTCTTCTTGCCACTGGGCAAATTTAAAATAAATAGAGAGAGCTACCCAGAAATTAGCAAGAAGGCATTAATTAATCAAGAGAATTAAAGATTTCATTTTAAGAGATCTATCACCTAATTGCTTTCACAAAGTCAAATGAATAAGTTTAAATCTGTATGCTATCTTTATGACCTGGATTCATATCCTGACTCTGCTATTGACAACCTGTGAGACCTTGGGCAAATCACAGTATCCTCAGTCTCTCATCTATAAACCAAAGGGGTTGAACTGCAGATAGCTTATAAGGTCTCCTCCAGCTGTAAATCTATGCTCTAATAATTCCATGATCCTACATCTTTATGAAGGCTCTTTCAGTTTCAACATCATATTTAGGCACCTTCAGAAACAATAGATAGCTAATAACCATTTCCAATCATTCATCAGCCTTTTTCCTGATCCAATTCAACTTTTTGTTTATCCTTTATGTAGCACGTGGAGCTCTCTTAACGCACCCAGAGGCTTGACTCCTAGATTTTTTGTTGTTGTTCAGTTGTTTTTCAGTCATGTCTGACTCTGCATGACCCCATTTGGGGTTTTCTTGGCAGAGATACTGGAGTGGTTTGCCATTTGCTTCACCAGCTCATTTTACAGATGAGGAAACTGAGGCAAACAGCATTAAGTGATTTACTCAAGATCACATGGCTAGTAAATAACTTCAGCTAGATGAGTCTTCCTGACTCAGGCCTGGTATTCTAACCACTGTGCCACCTAGCTGCCCCCCTGGATTTTTACAAATTAGTAAAAATATACCCAAGCCTGTGTACTCTACCTCACCCTCACCTGCTAAAGCAGATGCTAAAGACTAGAGGGAGCCCTAGACAAAAGGGAAAGCAAAAAGTTAATAATCAGAGTGAGTCAAAAGAAAGCCCAACCACAGACCACACCAGGCTCAGGACTGGTCCCACACCTGAGCAGTTGCCCAGATCAGGCACAGGTGATAAGAAGATGGTGTAGTACAATGGAAAGCATATTTACTGACTTTGGAGTCAGAGGACCTGGGTTCAAATCTCAATTCATATGTGCTTCCTGTGTGGCCTTAGTCAAGTCATCTAACCTCTGTAGGTTAATTTCTTCCCCTATAATTTTAAATTGATTTAAATTTAAACATAAAAATGGAAATATATTTAAATATTTAAATTTATGTAATTTAAATATTCAATTTTGTGTGGTTTAAATATTTAAATTTATGTAATTTAAATATTAAACTTTGGATTTATGCAACTATAAATACAAAATTTAAATGATATAATTATAAATAATTCATTTCCTCCCTTACAAAGTGAAGGGGTTAAATTAGATGATCTCTGAGGGCTCTTCCAGCTTTAAACTGATAAACCTAGGTTTCACAACTAAACTCATTATCATTCTCTCTAAAGCCTTCCTACTTATGACTTCAATGTCAAAGACACTACCATATACTAGTTTTTCCATCTATTATACCACTAAGACTATAACCCATGGCCTAATAGTTGGCCCTAAGCTTTAGGCTTACATGTTCCAAGTTCAACCTTGGGCACGACTCCCTAAATCTCCCTCTCTTTGACACCAGAAGTTTACACTTGGAAATCTTAGATTATGGTTTGACCATAACTTGTGTTCAGGTCTCCAGAGTCGTAGATAAGTCTCCAAGTTTCACACATGCACTCAATAACTCAGTAACAATGTATGCTGGGTAGAGGAAAGCTTTTATCCCCACAGAAAATGCAAAAGGACTTAGAGTAGTACTGTTATCCCTTTCACATCATGGGAGGGTTAGGGGTGCAGTACCCCCACAATCTGGAAAATCCACGTAAAATATTTTGACCCTCCCTTCATACCAGAGAAGAAATCTGAATTTTTTATTTTTCTTTTTTGGGATGTTTACAGCACCTTATTGTAAAATTTTTGTTGATATTAAACAATACCATACATATATTTTATGCATTTCTGGGTTTCTAAACTTTTTCTGTGTTGTCTGCTGGTCTTTGTGTGTCATCTGTGGCTTCCACAAAACTCCCAAAAAATTCTCATTTAATTTCTTAGGCCAATCTGTGACATATCAAAACCTCAATGGGAAAAGTCTCAATGTGGAAGGAACAACTGTATAGCCAGGTCCCCATTAGTATGAATGAGCCCCTTGAAGTTGTCTCATTATTTGAATTTATACATTTTATGTATTCTCATTGTATATTTCCACTGGACTAGAACCAATTACCATCTTTACATAATTACAATTTCAAATAGTGTGAATTTTAATGAATGTGACCACTTTAGAGGATTCATTATTAGCACTAATCAGGACCTAACTGCACTTGAATAGTTAATATGATTTTCTTTTTCCGTGGGTGCACTCTCATCCCCCATGCTCTCCTCCAGACCGCCCTATGATTTAAACTCCTATCAGAAGAGAAACAAACTTGATAAACTTGGGGTGCCAATAATAGATACATATATTCTTGTGAGTATTCTTGTCTACTTGCCTCCAGCCTTATGCACTACCCTGAGGAGCAGGATTTCCCCCGAAATCCATTTAAGGTTACTTAAGGTTACAAGATAGGCAACCCCTGAGAGCACTTAGTACAGTGTTTGGCACATAGTAGGAGCTTAATAAATGCTAATTATTGATTGATTGACATTCTGTTGAGTCCTACTTTTACCTTACAGACATCTAGCTTTATGCTACTGTGCTGCCTGGACACCCCTACTACTATGCTTGGACTCCCCCTGGAAAGAACACAATTAACATGGGGTTTCCAGATATGGGTTACCTGTCCAAATAAATAACTATCCTTCCCTGTCCAAATAACTCACAATATTATCAAAAGGCAAACTGTTGGCCTTAAGCTGCCTCATTTCATTGCCATAGTCCCTTACTTAGGCCCTGTGACATATGAAAAGTTCATGAGACATAGCTTCTAGGTAATTAACAATCATTTTATTAATTATGGCTAATAGATAATTAATAAAAGGATGGTCATTTGGCTGTTTCTCTTAAACCAAAGCCTTCTCACGGAACCCACTCAATGCTTACATGCCCTTAGAAGAGTGGGTGTTCCTGAGGGTTGAAATCAACTCTGATTGGTTAACAAGTAATGAGAGAATGAATATTATAATGAGAGGTAGGTTTATTCTAATCAGGGTCTAGGAGAACATAACTCTGATCACTCAGTCTTGGACAAAAAGACTTATCTATACTGGACTACCATTGTCCAAAGTAATCTAGTCAAAAGGGGAAATCCACTTCTACCCAGACCTGTGTGACTAAAACACAATGGGCCAGAAGCCACCAAGTCACCTAAACTAGAATTTCTTTACCTTTTGATCAGATCTAAACTTTCTCAGTTGGGTAGGATCTGAACAAAACTGAGGAGAATGTTAAATCCTATCTCATTATTAGCCCTATTTTTCAGGGGCTGATTTAACCCAGTAGAGAATGAGGAAATAGGAAGGGAAAAATTCCTGGATCTCCTCAGTAGTAAATGGTTATTAAAATAAGAGAAATAAACATTTCTCTCAGCCCTTAGTCCCTTCTCCCCTACAGGCTAGCGCTGCCCATGCACTCTCATTCTCTCACTGGATGACTGAATTACAGGATCATCTACCTTCAAAGGCCTAGTGCTGACCAGCAACTATCAAATTCTCTTTCTAGAAGACCAGATCTCAAGCTCTCCTATTGGGGGTTGTTGAAGAAGCCACCTTGAGGCTGGTGTGGACAAGGAAATCCTCTCTCTGACTCACTAGCAGGCTGGGGCTCAGGCACTCAAACTTCAAAATTCAGGAGATGCACATAATTCTCCATCCCATGGCTGCCACATGTCAAGCTAAGAGGTTCTGCCACTGCCTTGGGCCAGAAACTCGGAATCCAGGAACCTTCTTCTCAGGCTGTGTCAGGGAGAGTACGTATAACTACCATAGGTAGTATTCAAACTCAGATCTTCCTGACTCCAGGCCCAACACTCTATCCTCTATACCACCAATGAGCCTACCCTCCCTAGAGGGACTCAATCAAAGCCCCAAGCAAAGGCTTGTCTTCTTATGAGGCAGCTAGGTGGCTCAGTGGAGAGAGCACCAGCAAGAGTCAAAAAGACAAGTTCAAATCAGTTGTGTTACCCTGGTCACTTAACTTCTGTGCCTCAGTTAAACTCCTCAATGTAAAGGACATCTCCGTCTGGATCTTCCTATGGCACCTCAAACTTAACATGATTAAAACTGAGCCCATTATAATAATAACTAGCATTTATGAATGTACTTTAAGGTGGGCAAAGCACTCTAACATCAGCCAGCACCCTCTAATTCAGGTTAGATGATGGGGCAAAATAGATACTTGCAAGTATTCAAACATTTACAAAAGGGGATTTACTTTGCCTAATATAGCAAAGATAGGCAATGAGAATATGGTAGCACTTGGATTATCTGGACACGGCCCCTTCCCACACCACTACCCCCCATTTCTCTGTCTGGGAACACATCTGGTCAATGCCACTACTAGGTTTATTTCCAAAGATGATTAGGAAAAAGGAAAAAAACTTATATGTTCTAAAATATTTATAGCAGCTCTCTTTGTGGTAGCAAATTACTGGAAATTGCAGGGATATCCGTCAACTGGGGAATGGCTGAACAAGTTGTGGTATATGATTACGATGGAATACTACTGTGCTATAAGAAATGATGAGCTCAATGATCTTAGAAAAACATAGATAGACTTGCACAAAATAAGGAAGAGCGAAATGATCAGGACCAAGAGAATATTGTATACAATAACAGCAATATTGTTTTAAGATTAACTTTAAGCAACTAAGTCATTTTGACTATTATAAATATCCAAATTAACTACAAAGGACCTTTGAAGGAAGACACTATCTGCATCCAGAAAAAGAACTGGTAAATAGAAGTATGTATAGAATGATTTTACACATATACATATTTTGTGTCTAATAGTAGCCATCTCTAGGATTGGGGGTGGAGAGAAAAAAAGGGGAAAAAAAGAAATTTACATAACTTTATTGTGTTTTTAAAAGGAATAGCAAGTTGTGCACAATAGATTTACAATTTTCACCTTTTTATTATACTATATTATGGAAATGATTATTTTATTCTATAAATTAAAAATAAAATATAATATACATAGATCATCAGGGTATGATGGCTCACTTGGTCTTAGGTACCCACCAAGTCTGAGAGGCTAAGACTCTATGTGACAGGGACATTTTATACCACTCAGTGAGCATGAAAATCCATTAAGGAATCCAAGGACAATCAGGCCCTGGAGACAGTTTTGTCTTCTTGTAGGAAAAACCTCCCCATGTTGTGGGTGGGTTTAGAAAGAAACTGCATCATGGGAACACTGGTCCTATCACATCCTTATATGTATTATTTCATTTGATCCTCACTACAACCCTGTGAGGTGAGTGATGTTATTAATCCCCATTTTATAGATGAGGAAACTGTGGCTGAGAAAGGGTAAGTGCTTTGCTGAGGGTCACACAGACAGTAAGTAGGTGAGGCAGGATTGGAACTCAGGTCTTCTTGAGGCCAACACCAGCACTATACAGCCTGGCCTCCTTTTCTTCTAAAGCTGTTCTCCTTTTGTTTCCCTATTCCTGTCAATGGTACCACCATTCATCAGGTTTCCCACATTCGTAAACTTGGTGTCTTTGTCTCTCCTTCATCCCTCACATTAGATCAATTACTAACTGAGAACTGAGAAAGATCCTACCTTCAAAAAGCCAAGGTCTCCCACTGCGTCTGTGGCCATCACCAGTCATCTTGACTTCTGTCTCAACACTGTCCTCCGATGACCCTGGAGGAAAGGGTGAGGCTGATGACTTGGCACAGCCCTCCCTCACTTAAATCCAATTCATTTGCAAGTCAAGACATCACCCTTCTGATGTCATTGGTCACCTTTGAGAACAAAGGGCAAACAACATCAACAGTCAGTTACCAAGTCCTGTCAATTCCATCTTCCACATTCCTACTTCCAGCCCCATCAGTAAACCAGCATTTATTAAGTGCCTACTAGGTGCCAAGTGCTAGGAATACAAAGAAAAGCAAAAAATAGTCTCTACTCTCAAGGAGCTCACATTCATTACCCTCATTACCACTTATTTGAACTATTGCAGCAGAGTCCTAACTGGTCCTCCACCAACATTTTTCCATCCTTTCTCCACATAATTGCTTGAATTATCCTTCCTACTTTAGATCTATCTGGTCATATCACTCCTCTGCTCACCTACTGGAGTAGGTCCCAGTCCCTTCTAGCCTTATTCTATATTATTTCCCTTTTCATGCTTGACATTCCAACCAAACTATTTCTGGCTCAGCTATATACTGCTGTTCACTGAACTCAACATGCCATCACCTTCCTCCATGCATAAGTAGTCTTACATGCCTGGGGTGCCCTTCCTCCTCATCTGTGCCTTTTAAGAATTAAAAAAAGAAAAAACACAAGAATTTTTTTTTTTAGAATCCTTTCTTCCTTCAGTGATCAGGTCAAGTGCACCTCCCACCAAAAAGACTTCTTCAAAACTGCCTGCCACTCAGTTATTAGTGAACATAATAGGTGGGCTTTTTTTCCCGTGAAATGTGACGTTTAATACATCTTCAAACTAGGTGCTTAATAAATGTTTATTGAGTGACTCTCTTCTCTCCCCAGATATTCCTTGAGGTCTCTATCTGATCTCTTTTCTCAACCCTCTACTCAAGCTTTTGTTCCACCCTTTCAATAAATATGCTTAAATCCACACTGTCAAATCCCACTTCATAGTAGACAATAAACTCCGTGAGGGCAGGGTGGGTTTATTTTTGCCTCTGTTTCTTTGTTATTGTTGTTCACTAGTTTCAGCCTTCTTGACCCCATTTAGGGTTTTCTTGGCAAAGATTTTGGAGTAGCTTACCATTCCCTTCTCCCACTCATTTGATAGATGAGGAAACTGAGGCAAACAGGATTAAATGACTTGCCTAGGGTCACACAGCTATTCAGTGTCTGAGGTCAGATTTGAACTCAGGAAGATGAGTCTTCTTGACTCCAGGCCCAGCATTCTACCCACTGCACCACCTAGCTGCATAGAGAGAATCAATAAAACTTGACAAATGATTGAATCTGGGAGGTGAGAGAAAGGGAAGACCCTAAGATAAGAGTAAATATTCCAACATGGGAGATGGACAAATAGTGATGCTACTGACAGAAATAGAGCAGCGAGCTCAGAAGGAGGAGCATTATGGGGTGGGGGTAGGGGACACTATAGGTATGGATATGTTGCTATACCAACAGATACAGAAATACAGGAGATCTCCTGTGGGTTACAGGTCTAAAGCTTTAGAGAAAAGTCAGGGTAGAAGCAACAGATTCCAGAGTGTCCCACATAGAGGTGACCAGTGTTGCCCAACTGACCAGTTCCAGTTGGGTCCCCAGTGGGGCAGCTCCTACTACTACTACTCACAGAGGTTGTTGTTTGTCCTTCATTCTCGAAGAGAACCATGACATCGGGGAGACCTGTTAAAGATCTTAGCTTAAAAAGGCCAAGGTCTTCCACTGCATCCAGTTGTCTTGATCTATATCTTGCCACTGGACCCAGATGGCTCAGGAGAAGAAAGTGAGGCTGGTGACTTTGCACAGCCCTCCATCTAAATCCATTTCACTTACAAGACCTCACCTTCCAGAAGCAATTGGTCCTCTTTGAGAATAAAGGACAAGTAACAACAATTGCACAGAGGAGATAACTGCTGCTGCTGTGGGAAGGAGGAAATAGAAGATTTTATCAGCTCTCAGTACACTGGATTTGAAGTCAGAAACCCCTGGCCCAGGCACTTAATACTGGTGTCACCTTGGGCAAATTCACTTAACCTCACAGATAAAACTGGGAGGGCAGAAGTGGGAAGGAAGGGAGAGGAGTTAGTTGGATTAGATAACCTATAAAGTCCCTTCCAATTCAATTCAATAAACATTTATTAAGTGCCTGCTTGTGCCAGGCACAGTGCTAAACATTTGGGATACAACTAAGAAAAAGGGACAGTCCCTGCCCTCAAGGAGCTTACAATCTAATTGGGGAAGATATTACCCTAAAGGAAGTTGAAATCAGCAGGGGAGGGGCAGGGTATGTTGTCTAGTCCAGTTGATGGGAAATTGAGTTACCAGGAAGATTATGGGCTCTCTATAAAGGCTTTGGGAAGAATTTAGTGCTCTGCCCACCAGGCTTCCACTCAGAGGGCAGAGGTACCGAGGGTGAGTTGAGAAAGTGTAGAGTCATTCTTCTTAGGGATGAGATTTCAGGTGATCTGCTTATCCTGGGGGGTGGGGGCATGTTGTTTCCTGGAGTTGAAGCCAAGCAGACAGAGGAGCTGATGGAAAAAGCTTCCAGCTCTAAATCTATGATTCCATGACACTGTGGTGCCTTTCAGTCATTCAATGACTGTTGGTCATTGACTATAGTCCCTTCCAGCCTGTTTAATTCTAAGAATCTATTTAATTGTGAGGCAGCTTTTCAAAGGTTATGACTATGTAAACAAAATGAAGTGGAACCTTGAGTAAATATCTCTGAATTCAGGCCACAGATAAAAATAGATCATTTCTGCCACTCAATAGTTTTTTTTTTCCTCACTACAATGGGTTTTTCCCCCCAATCTGAATTCTCCAGATAGTCATCTCTATTTGTCCATATACATGGAAATTAAAGTAGTGTTGACACATCATCAAGGCAGACATTCTGATCAGATAATTCAATAGAAAAACAGTGGAACCAGTTGCTTAGGATTGAAGAGTCCAAAAAACTAGTTGTTGGAATTTTTCATCTCTTACATAACTATGAAGGTGACATGTAGACAGTGCTCCAGTGTGATGGGTCAGATCATGCCTTGGAAGACTTAGTTCACTTCATGAGTGAGCAGTTTATACCCACAGGGTATAGTTTATTATCATAAGTGCCTCTGTCCCCTTTACTCCACCCTCAGACAATTTGAGCTAAATTGATTACATATTCTGCTGTGAAATTATGCTTGGTTGCCTGTCCTAACTGGACCAGGCACCTCACCTGTAGAAAACTTGACTTCACTCTACTAGTTATGTTTGAGGTCAGAGGGCTCCTCAACCTAATGAGGCTTAGATAATTAACTCCGTAATGGAGAATGCTACAAAAGTTTTAGTCACTGAGCTGACTTGTTTCTAAGAGATAATCACAACCCACCAGGTAGTTGCGGTCTCCCGATTTGCTGATTACTGTGTCTCCTACAAAAATCATACCTGTGGGAGGTTGACTCCTTATAGATGTAACATTACCTGGTCACTTCTCTGGATTTTTCAGGCTTAATTTTCTTTTGTGGAAGCCAACAGAAAGTTCAGGTGGGAATCACCAATTAGGTCATATGAATTCAATTCAATTCAATCAAATGAGCATCTATTATGCCACCTATGGGGCAAAAGGCACTGTACCAGGTGATGCAAAAATGGGATTTAGAGTTAAATGGCTTGGCTCTGTGACTTACTGGCTGTGTGACCCTAGTTGTGCCAATTAACCCCATAAGTCTCAATTTCTTCATCTCAGTCAGTTGGTCAATAAACATTTATTAAGCCCTACCGCATACCAGGAACTGTACTAAAAAGAGGCAAAAGACAGCCCCTGCCCCAAGGAGCTTACAATGTTAGGGAGAAGACAACAAGCAAACATTTATGTACAAATAAGCTATATACAGGACTAATAGGAAATAACTAAAAGAGAGAAGGTGCTAGACCTAACAGTGGTTGAGATCTATAACAAGATACTGTAATATTAAGGGCTTGAAATAATGCATGTGAAACACTTTGTGACCATAAAGCAAGACACGGATGTAAATTGCTTTAGTGTTTTTACTTCCTCAATACCACAAAAGACCTGTGACTTGATTAGCATATGATCTGCACCAAGGCAGAACATAAGCCCTTTATATTTTTGTAGTTGTTTTCTGTATTTGATAAGTCCTTCATATGTATGATCTCCAAGGTCCCTTTCAACTCTGCATCAGAGATAGATTATAGCATAGTGGATAGATCCAGCCTCAGACACTTCCTAGCTATACAACCTTGGGCAAATCACTTAACCTCTGTGTGCTTCAGTTTCCCCAACTGTAAAATGGAAATAATAATAGCATCTACCTAGCAGGATTGTTATGAGGATCAGATGAGATTATAAGTATTTGTAAAAAGCACTTAGGATAGTACCTGGCACATAGTAGGCTCTCTATAAATGCTTATTCCCTTCCATCTTTCCTTCCATTCCCTTTATGATTTTGAAATAAATATCTATCTCGAGTTCAGGGAAGGGTTGGGGGCCCCAGAGAGCAGATGGCTTGTAATAAGCACTGTGTAAAGCTCTCAGCTTATTAGATATAATTGTTGGATAGTAGGGTGAGTCATTAAAGCATCTGGAATCTGTGAAAGGGGTTAAGTATTTGGTAATTTAGGGAGTTATTCTTCTTCTTTCAAAGTATTGTGCAGAAGTATGTGTAGCATGGCACAGTGGGAGAAAAAGCAAATTTTAAATCAAAAGACTTCAGTTCAAATCCTGCCTGTGCCACTTACCACCTGTGTGACCTTGGGCAACTCTAGAGATTTAGAAACCTCTCCTGAGTAAAAGGAGTAAGTCGGCCTAGATTGTCCCTACAGTAGTTCCTTCCATCTCTAAATCTATGATCCAGTGGGACCAAAAAAAAAAAAAAAACCCTAACCCTAATTATGTGGTGGCCACACACTTCTTTATACTCAGTTAAACTGGTCCTTGGAGAGCAGACCAATATTCCATCACTCAGAACCTTAACAACTCAGTGGAACCTGCCTAGGCTCACATACCATGGATAAAGATCTCGAACACACCAGGGTTACCCTATCCCACAAAGAGGCATCCAAGTAGGGCTTTCATGGGAAATGATTATTGTTTATACATCAACTGCTTTCCAAAGCTGTCTTCCAATGACCCTAAATCTGAGGCCATGCCAATGGACTACAAACTCCAAAAGGCCTATCTGCTACAGATCTGTTGGACCAGTCCAGCCAGGGTGGGGAAAGTCTTTCACTAGTTAGCTACGGGATGATGAATTTCTTAGCCCCAGAAACCCTTGCAGACTGGCTCATAATTCACGGAGAGATTCCATCTTTGTGTAGAGAGCAGCAACACAGAAAAAACAAAACCAAACAAAACCAAAGACCAGCGCACTTTTCAGTCATTCCTAATTGGTTTGCTTTGCTGAGTGAAAGGCATTGTAGGACTCACCATCTCTTCTCACCACATTATAGGTAGGACAAGTCAGTCAATTAACATGTATTAAGTGCCTATCAGAGACAGCTAGGTGGCATCATAGTGGATAGAATGCTGGGCCTGGAGTAAGGAAGACTCATCTTCCTGAGTTCAAATCTGGCCTTAGGCACTTACTAGCTGTGTGACCCTGAGCAAGTCACTTAACCCTGTTTGCCTCAGTTTTCTCATCTGCAAAATCAGCTGGAGAAGAAAATGGCAAGCCACTCCACTTTTCTTTGCCAAGAAAAGATTAAGACACCATTAAGACACGATTAAGACAACCAACCTAACAGTAACAAGTGCTTATTATGTGCCAGGTACTCTGCTAAGCACAAAGGATACAAAGAAGGGAGAAGACAGTCCCTGTCCTCAACGAGCTTACGTTGAAACACTTAATTGCTTTGTCCAGTGAAATGGACAATGCACCATAGCTGCCACTACTATCCAGAAACTTTGGCCAGCACACTGGAAGTGAGTATTGTCCCTTCTTTCTTAACCCCCTAAGTTGGCCACACCAACAACCATTTCTGCCAGTCACTCCCTCCTACTTAGCCACGAATAACTAAATAGTACTGAAAAGGTGAAATGCTCTTTAAAGTGATATTGCTTTAATTATGCCTCCTCTCTGGATTCTTGCCAAGGGTAACATACATAATCTTGTTAAGAACACAGATTTCACAGAAACTTCATAAACCCTATATACTACTCATCTTAAGTAGAATCACAGCTCTATGCAGGTACAGGGAGTAGGAAGAAATAAAATATGTATTTTAGTCGACAAAAAAATATTTTTTTTCCTTAGGAGAGGTGTTGAATAGAGGGTGGAGCTGATGCAACTTATTCGGTCTAAAACTCCAAGTAGCAATTTAAGAACAATGGCTTGGTAGATTTCCTAATCCACACCTCTCCCACTGGAAGCTATCACTCCATTAATCTGGTCTCTACACCACCCTTAGAGTTGCCTATAGGAAGGCAAAGTGAAGTAGAGAATGAACATTTATCTGATTAATTAATCTATGGAGCTTGATGTGTTTTGGGGTGTGGAAAACTCACCAGTTCTCTTTCCTCAACAGTGGCTTTTTGCAGAACTGAGTTCTCTGGCTAAAAGCCTCTACTCTATGCTAGCCATGCCAACACTCACTTCTACTCAGGCACAAAGCTGGCCTCAGAAAGTGATGATTTAACTGCCAGGTTTGAGCTTGTTCAGGTCTTCTCAAGACACACACACACACACACACACACAGCCAGAAAAAAAGGCACAAGGAAAGAAGGGGTAGAACAGTGGGGAGGGGGTTGTGACCAAGGGGTGGAAATCCCTGAGAATACCGCAGAAAGGCCTTTGACAATGCTAACCTGGGGCTCTGCTTAAACCAGTTTGTGGGATGTGAGGTTCTTCCCTTGGCTGCCCAGCTCTCCTTCCTTCATATTCTCCCCTGAGCAATGCTAGTATGAGCTTGTAGGTTGGGAAGTTTTCCTCCCCCTGAAACCTTCCATCTCTGAGTAGCCCTGACATCTCTTCTTTCCCCTGGGGCCTCTGCTTTGCCTTTACCCTTCTGTATTTCCCTGTTTGACAGCTTCCCCTAGATTCAAGGCCAAGTATTTGCAAGAAGAACACCTCTTGTCTTTACTTTTCCCTAACATGGTCCCTGAAGGGAACAGAGAGCTCCAGGGTGAGGGGGTCCTTGCAGCCAGGGAAGGCCTATCCTCTAAGAAAGCAGCAACCTTGCCAATGATCAAGCAGGAGCCAATATGGGGAAATGCATTTCCCCCTGAAATAAGCTGTCTCCATTTAAGCTCAGAGCTTGAACTGAATTCAGAAAAGAACTTGCTGACAGCATGTTCATTACCTTAACCTTCCAAGAGGAGAATAAACATGTGTGTTAATAGGCAAATTTAAAATACATACAGAGTATTTGGAAGATAACCTTAGAAGGAGGACACTAGCAGCTGGGGGGACCAGGAAAGGCCTCTTGCAGGAGCTGTCATTTGAAGGAAAGAGGCAGATTGAGGAGGAGGAAAGGAGTTACTGGAATGAAAAACAGACAGTACAAAGGCAGAAGACAGAGCATTCCATCTCTGATATGTAGAATCTATAAGACTTCAAGCAAGTCACTTAACTTCCCCAGGCTCAGTTTCTTCAAATGTAAAATACAGAGTTGGACTAGATAGCTTTTGCTATTGTTCAATTGTTTCAGTCACGTCTGGCTTTTCATGACCCCTTTTGGGGTTTTCTTGGCAAAGATACTGGAGTGGTTGGCCACTTCCTCCTCCAGCTCACTTTACAGATGAGGAAACTGAGGCAGACAGAGCTAAGTGACTTGCCCAGGGTCACACAGCTACTAAGCGTCTGAAGCTGGATTTGAACCCAGAAAGGTCAGTCTTCCTGACTCCAGGACTGGCACTCTATCCGCTGCTCTATCTAGCAGCCCCTAGAGGGCTTTTAAGTCCCTTATATCTCTAGAGCTATGGATGACCCATGTCATAGAATGTTAATAAACAAAAACTGGATAATTTCCAAAAGCCTTTCTTAGAGGTGGATGAGTGGATAGAACGCTAGGATGGTAAAGCCAGGAGTCAGACTGGGTTCAAATCCAGCTTCAGAATCTTCTTAGCTTTATGACTCTGGACAAATCACTTCACGTCTGACTGCCTGTGTTTCCTCAACTGTGAAAAATGGAGATAATAATAGTACCAATCTCACAGGGTTGTGAGGATTAAGTGAGATAATATTTGTAATGTGCTTAGTACTGCACCTGACACATAGTAGGTGCTTCACAAATGCTTGTTTTCTTCTCTTTCAACTTCTATCTTTGATGATTAAGTCTAGGATCTGGAATGTTTTCAAGGACTCTTCCAAAGCTGCTCGATCAGCACTTTCTTCCTGGTTCGTTGCCTAAGATTTGATCTCCTTTCCTTGTTACTCTTGTCTCAGGCCATTCAGAGAGCACTACAAAGGGGTAAAAAAGACTCAGATTCACCCTTCTTTATCTTCTCCAGAGAATAGGATCTTAACTCAATCAAAGTCCTTAAAATCCTTGGAAATGAATCGTCTGACTCTTTGTGACACCATTAGGGGTTTTCTCTGTCAAGATTCTGGAGTGGTTTGCCATTTCTTTCTCCAGTTCATTTTACAGATGAGGAAACTGAGGTAAACAGAGTTAAGTGACTTACCCAGGGTCACACAGCTAGTAAGTGTCTGAGGCCAGATTCGAACTCAGGAAGATGAGTCTTCCTGACTCCAGGCCCCACATTCAATCCATCTCAGGACAATCAATCAGCATGGCAGTCCTAGAGAGGTGAGTCATTTCCTCTAGGGACCTTTCATGGGATCTTCACTTAATGAAAAGTGTTAGGTACTAAAAGGGATTGGTGACAACTGGTTGCCTAATATCAGGTCTGTCAGACTCCTTCCAGACCAACAGAGACAGCATATAAGATACCCCAGATATCCTCTGTGTACGACCCATGACTCGAAGTACTCCCTAATGGCCTGACATCACAAAAGTCTAAGTTGAGGAGAACAGGCAGCCATCCCCTCCCTTCTCTCCCTGCTCCTTCCAAAGGAAAGAATGAATGTAGACCTTTAAATAGATTTAGCAAAACCTCTCAGGTGGTTGCTGCTGCTGCTGTTGCTGCTACTACTACACCCTACTACCCTAATGATAATAACAGCATTTACATAGCATTCTAAGCTTTGTGAAGTGATTTACATATGTTATCTCCTTTCAGCTTCGTGGCAACTCTGAGAAACACATGCTATTATTATCCCCATTTTATGGTTGAAGAAACTGAGGCTGAGAGAAATGGATTTTCCCAGGAAAAAAGAAACCAGCACAGGCATTTTTCTTTGCTGGGGGTCAAATCTGACAGAATTACCTAGTAGCTAACACAGTGAGTGCCTTGCCCATCTTAGAGGTTTTTTGTTTAACTTAATCATTTACTGAATTGTACACCCCAATGGGAAAACAAACAAAGCTGTGTTTCCAAGATCTCTTTAAGTTCTAATGGCCTATACTCTATGGTCTGTGTTCCATGGCCGTGGCTGGAAAAGATTCTAGAAGTCATCTATAGGTAAAAACCACACTTACCTTACCCAGCATTACTGGAGGGTCTATCAAAGGACATCTATTCATTTTTGCAAGTAACTAGAGGCAAAGAGCCTTCATCTACCTGAAGGAACAGAATTTAAAATCAGGCTACTGGTAAAACAATCTTCCTTTCTTCTACCATAAGAAGCCCAAGATTAGGAATTCTTGGGAGTATCAATTCTGTAATTTTGACTAAGTTACCTGATTAATCCAGTCCAACAGCCATTTTATCTCTTTTCTTTTTCCATTGAACTGACTTTGGCGCTATATTAACAAACCCAAGTGACAGAGGCTGCTGTTACCTCAGAAGTGTTGGCCAGACGGCTGGCCTCAGAAAGAGGATCAGGCTTGTGTTCTGGGAACTGGCGAAAAATACTGAGTGTTACCCAAAATCCTTTAAGGAGAATTCACAGGCTTCTCACTGAGGAATTTGACATCAAAGGTCTTTCTGATGTGGCCATTTCTCTCTTTGGCATGGGCAGTGGGAAAACAGTGATTTTATGCATGCTCTGGCTTCTTTCTCTGGCTCTACACTGAACTATACCTCTGTTCTCTTCCCAGACAAATGCTTCCAGCCAGGCAGGTGGGCCCTGTCCTGGTTATCCCTGGCTTCTCCCAGTCATCTGTCTGTGCTCACTTATGGAGCCCGGCAGGCTCCTGGAAAAGAAGGTTTGATCTCTTCCTTCAAGGGAATATTACTAACAAGTTATTCATCCCTCTTCTAACAAACAACAGCATCCCCCGCCACTATCAGTGTCAGGTCAGAAGCACCTTTCCTGGGCTGCATGGCACAGACTCTGAAAGCATCCTCTAACGAATGCCTGGGAAATAAATCTCTCTATCTGTCACTCAGCCAACTAACAAACTCCAAGCAAAGGAAGTTCTCTTCCCCCACCCCATCACAGGCATGTAGAAGGACAAGCTGATTGGTAACCTGCAGGCACTTCCTTAGCTCATTGACAATCCTTTCGGCTAAGACATCTGCCTCCACCCCATACCTAATTTATATAGTGCCCTGATGCCATAGGCGGAAGTTGTTGCAATCCGCTTTTCCCCTTTGACAGTTTATTTCAATGGCTCCCACACACAGTTAAGGCTCTGAGTCACTGTCTGATTCTTTTTTCCATTGCATAACCCCAGGGAAGGGCCTTGTCTCCGCCTGTTGGGAGATTTGACTTTTTTGCCTTCAAAGCATTTCTGCACCTTGGCTGGACATTGCTAGAACACTGCTGGAAGGCATGACTTTTTAACTGGGCACCTTACCCATCCAGTCCTTTCTATGCACAGGTTTGGTGTCTAATGCTGGCCCACTCTTCTGTCTTGTTTTTGGCTATGTGTTCCTCAGGCACATTTTTTTTTCTTATTGTTCCCCCATGAAGGTACAACTCTTCTCTGGTGAAGGAGCAACAAGAAAGCATAAAACAATGTCTCCTCTCCAAAACCTCCACCAGAGGCTGAATAGCTTCCAATTGAAGAAGTAAGGCTGGTCTAGCCTGTTCTATGAGAAAACTTTTGCTTTGAGAAAGTATCTCAAAATTAGCAAAGTAAAAGTGCACCAAAGTGCACCCACAGTGGCAGTTTGGGGTCCTCAGAAGACAATGACTACAGATTTTTAAGCAGAACCTTTAAGAGTTATAATTCTAACCTTGTTGTTCCTGAGATCCCTTTGGCATGCTCCCCATCTTCAATCAGAATCAATTGGATTCCATTCATTTTTAGAAAAAAGGATTTATGAAGACAGAATAATAAGAATAATGGTTACAAAAACTCTCAGTCCCAAACTGGGAGTATATGCTCCCCCTGTACAAACAAATTCCCGGAGGATAGTTGCTCAGATTTAAAGTATAATGCTAGTGAGACTCGTCTGTAGAAAAAACACGTGGCTGAGGAATACCTCTGCACTCCTGTCCCTGGAAATCCCTTTTCCTATCTGAGGAGTCCCCGTGAAGTTCTCATGATATATAGCTTTCTGCTGGGCTCCAAGGATTGGTGCCTCTGTTGCAAGAGTACGCTGGTAAAAGTTTAACAATAGGTTCTCTTAAAACACATGACACATTTTAAAGAGTAATCGCATTGTTAACATTTTCACCATCACTTTCTTAAGTCAATCAACAGAACAATAAATCAAGACCTGATTTGTAGTTTTTGCCAATTTCCCGAGGAATAAGTGCTTATGCTGACAATTTAGCAATAGGCACTTAGAAGAGAGTTTGAGCTGACCCCAGCACGCTTCTGCTACTTTGAATCCATAGTAGGTACTTCTCTCTGCCAGGAGAGGTCTCCATTCCTGAAGCTGCTCCATCTTCAGGACTCTCTTTTCACTTCTAAAGTCCTCTGTCATACACTAGTAGTGTTGCGGCAGCCACAGTTCCCACCTAAATTGTCGATGAGACTTCTGATGGAATCTCTGGATCACCAAGACTCACCACCAGGTTACCTGGGCCCTCTCCTCTTGGGATACTCATTGACCCAAAATTAAGAAACAACAGACAAAAGAAACAGAGGCTCCGTGTGCTCATACACACGTAGCATACAGGCGGGAGCTAAGGCAACTTTCCCTCCCAACATCCAGCAACTCAAAACCATCAAGGAAAGAGGTTGAGGTACAGGTGGTTTGCGTTTTGAGTATGCACAGGCCATTCCAGGTCAGCTTGTCTTGAATTACCAGTTCTTCCAACTCCATAGAAATCTTTTTGTCATCACATATCAGCCACTCATTCAATATTCAATAAACATTTATTAAGTACCCATTAATTGGCAGGCACTATACTAAGGGTTTATTATTTGCTGTTTGTTCATTTTCAGTCGCGTCCAATTCTTTGTGACCCCATTTGGGGTATTCTTGGTCAGGATACTGGAGTGGTTTGCCATTTCCTTCTTCAATTCATTTTACAGATGAGGAAACTGAGGAGTGACTTGCTCAGCATCACACAGCTACTAAGTGACTCCAGGCCTAGACTCTATCCACTGAGCCACCTAACTACTAAGGATTGGGGGGAGGGGGGAGAAGGAGGGAATACAAATAAGAAAAAAGAAAGACAGTTCCTGACCTCAAGGAGCTTACAATCTAATGGAGGAAGACAATACACACAAGGAAGCTAGAAAGGGGAGCGGGACAAAGGAGATGAGGATCTTGTTTCCTGGCATTGAAACCAAGCATATTTGCAGATGGGAAATAGAATTTCTGCCCTCTATAAAGAAGACTTTGGGAGGAGCCTAATCTAATCTAATTAGCCATCTAATCGGAGGTGGGTTCATCAAAGCTTCAGCCTAGTTGGATTGAAATAGGCAAAGAATATGTGTGCAGTCTCTAAGGACTAGGACCTTAATGACCAGTCCTCTCATTACACAGGGATCAATATCCCTACAAAGTAAAGAAAGGAATCTTAGAGCCATAGAAGTTCAGAGCTGCAAGAGCCCCTAGAGATAACCTAATTACGTGCCTTATCTGACACGCAGGGGTGTGTTAGAGGCAGCCTGAATTGGCTCCTGGGCCAACCATTAACTTTTCAGTGTAAGCATTTACACTGCAAAAACTGACCAACTCTACAAATCATGGCTTGATTTCCTGTTTTGTCAATTATCTATACTTAAGAAGATGATGGAGAAAAATTATAATCATGCAAGTTAAATTTAAAAGTACATCTTGAATACATTTTTCCCCCAGAGAGATGTTTTTAAGAAAAATTTACCTGTATCTCATTGAAGTTCCCAATACAACATCTTAATGGGCAGTCGGTCAGTCAGTTTCTGCTTTAACTAGTGGTTGGGAAGCTAGTTCCAAGGAGATCGCTCAGACCAGGCTGGCAAAGCTGTAAGAAGCAACTTGAGTCTGCATGGGGGGATATAGCTCTGAAGAACTATTGCTGTTGCTACTCCTGCCTTTGGATTCCTACTGCCTCTAAGATGGAATATAAAACTTTTCTGTTTGCTATTTAAATCTCTTCACAACAGTTTTCTTACAGGTTATGCCTTTTCTTGTAGTTTGATCCAGGCATACTGGCCTATTTGCTGTTCCACACATAAAATTCTATATTTCCCCTATGCCTGGAATGCTCTCCCTCTTCACCTCCACCTCTTCTACTCCTAGTTTCTTTCAAGACTTGTCTCAAGTGTCACTTTCTACATAAACCCTTTTCTGGTTTCCTCCTATGATCCTATTGCCACTAGGGCACTTCTTTTAAAGTACCTTATATTGATAAATGGTCAAAGGATATGAACAGGCAGTTTTCAGAGGAAGAAATTAAAGCTATCTATAGTCTTATGAAAAAATGCTCTAAATCACTGTTAATTAGAGAAATGCAAATCAAAACAACTCTGAGGTACCACATCACACCTATTAAATTGGCTAACATGACAAAACAGGAAAATGTTAAATGTTGGAGAAGATGTGGGAAAACTGGAACACTAATGCATTGTTGATAGAGTTGTGAACTGATCCAACCATTCTGGAGAGCAATTTGTAACTATGCTCAATGGGCTATAAAAATGTGCATACCCTTTGACCCAGCAATACTACTTCTAGGGGTATATCCCAAAGAGATCATAAAAACGGGAAAAGGCCCCCCATGTACAAAAACATTTATAGCAGCTCTTTTTGTGGTGGCAAAGAATTGAAAATTGAGGGGATACCCATCAATTGGGGAATGGCTGAACAAGTTGTGGTATATGAATGTAATGTAATACTGTTGTGCTGTGAGAAATGATGAGCAGTCAGATTTCAGAAAAACCTGGAAAGACTTACGTGAACTGATGCTAAGTGAAATGAGCAGAACCAGGAGAACATTGTGCACAGTAACAGCCACATTGTGTAATAACTAACTTTGATAGACTTAGCTCTTCTCAGCAACGCAAGGATCTAAGACAACCCCAAAAGAGTCATGATGGAAAATGTTATCCACATCCAGAGAAAAAACTTAGGACTCTGAGTGCAGATGGAAACATACTATTTGCTCTCCTTTTCTTTTATTGTTTTATTTTATTTCTTCTTTGTTGCGGTTCCTCCCATTAGTTCTAATTCTTTCTTACATCATGACTAATGTGAAAAATATGTTTAATATGAATGTACAAATAGGGTCTGTATCAGATTGTACACCATCTTGGGGAGGCAGAGAGAAAGGAGGAGAAAATTGAAAATTCAAAATCTTATGGAAGTGAATGTTGAAAACTAAAAAAAAAATAATAAAAAAACTACCTTGTATTCATTTTTTACATATTCTGTGTGTGTGTGTGTGTGTGTGTGTGTGTGTGTGTGTGTGTGTAGATGTTATCTTCCCTATTAGAATGTTAGCTCCCTGAGAATAGGGACTGTTAAGTTTTTGTCTCTGTATCCTTAGCACAGTCTGGCTTCCAACCTCATTATTCCACCAAAATTCTTCTCTCCAAAATTATTAACAATCTTTTAATTACTAAATCTCATGGCCTTTTCTCAATACTCATTCTTCTTAACCTCTCTGTAGCCTTTGACTCTGTTGATCACCCTCTTCTCTTTGATACTTTCTTCTGCAGATTTTTGTGACACTACACTCTTCTGGTTGTTCTCTAACCTATCTGACCTCTCCTGTCTCCTTTACTGGGTCTTCATTCAGACCTGCTAACCGTGGGTGTCTCACAGGGCTCTGTCCTGGATTCTCTTTGCTTTTCCTTTTATATTATTTTTAATAAGTTCTTACTGATGTCTTTTGTTTTTATATCACCATAGTTTCCCCCAGTATCCCTCTACCTCTGCTTCGTAGAGAGCCATCCTACATAAGAAATTATATTTTAAGACAAAAAAAGAAATCAGCATAACATCAATATATCAAAAAAGTGTGAAAATATGTGCAATATGCAATATTGCGGACCTCCCATCTCTGCAAAGGGATGGGTTGGGAGTGTTTTATCATATCTCTTCTTTCAAACTATATTTGTTCTTATAATCTTGAAAGATTCACTTTTGATTTGGGGGAATTGTTTTTCTGTTTATATTGTAGTCATTGTGATTATTATTTTCTTGGCTTTGCTTATTTCGATCTTTATCAGTTCATATAGATCTTTCCATGCTTAGCTTATAAATATGTATTCATGAATATATATTCATTATATTCATGATTTCTTATAGCACAGTAATATTTCATTACATTCATATACCACAATTTGTTTAGTCATTTTACTTTGTTTCAATTCTTTGCTTTCACAAAAAAAAAATGTTGTTATAAACATTCTGATGTATATGGGGACTTTCTTCTTATCATTGGCCTCCCTAGGGTAAAAGTCCAGTAATGGAATCTCTGGGTCAAAAGGTATGGATATTTTAGTCACTTTATTTCCATAATTCCAAATTGCCTTCAAAAATGGCTGTACCGATTTATAGCTTCACCAACAATGTACCAGTGTGCCTATACTTTGACAACCCCTCCAACATTGACTATTCCTATCTTTTGTCATCTTTACTGATTTGCAAAGCTGTTATTTACATTCCTCTTATTGTTAGTGATTTGGCCATTCTTTCACATGACTATAAGTTGTTTTGATTTCTTCATTGGAAAACTGCTTGTTCATATTCTTTGACCATTTATCAATTGGGAAATGACTCTTTTACATGTAGTTGTTAATAGTTTGCACCCTCTATGCTATTTCACTTGGTAATCTCATCAGTTTCCATAGATTCAATTATCTCTATACTGATGATTCTCAAATCTACATATCCAACTCTTACCTCTTTACAGACCTCCATTCTCTCATCTCCAACTATTTGTTGGACAACTCAAACTGGACGTCCCACAGACATCTTAAACTCAACACATCTAAAACTGAATTCATTATCATTCCCCCAAACCCTTCCTTCTTTCTAACTCAGCTTCCTAGTTGAATATACCACCATCCACCAAGTCACTTAGGCCTACGATCTACGTATCATCCTTGACTCTTTATTCTTTCTCATTCCCCATATCCAGTCTATTGTCAAGGCCTGTCAATTTTATCTTTGTATCTTGTGTACATGCCTCCACCCTGGTGCAAATCCTCCATCACCTCACATCTGTACTATTGTCATATCCTACTGGTTGATCTCCCTGCTACAAACCTTTCCCCACTTCAGTCTATCTTCTACTCTGCTTCAAAGTGACTTTCCTAAAGCCCAGATCTGACCATGTTACCTTCCTATTAAGTAAATTCCAATGTCTCTCAATCACCTCCATATATAAAATCTTCATTGCACACACACACACACACACACACACACACACACTTTTCCAGTCATTTTATACCTTACATCCCCCAATCTCCCACATCCTCTGCTATCCAGTGACATTGGCCTTTTTGCTGTCCCCCAAACAAGACACTCTATCTTCCAGCTCTGAGTATTTTCACTGACTATCAGGGGATGCTCTCCCCCCTCCTCTTCCCCTTCTGGCTTCTCTATTTCTTTCAAGTTCCAACTAAAATCTCACTTCCTACAGGAAACCTTTCCCCAAACCCTTTGATTCTAGTGCCTTCCTTTTGTTTATTATTTCCAATATATGTTGTATATAGCTTGTTTGTACATACTTGTTTGCATAGTGTCTCCTCCTTAGATTGTAAGCCCCTCCAGGGCAAGGACTGTCTTTTTCACTTTTTTGTATCCCCTGGGAGCAAGAAAGAAAATACATTATTGCTCTTCCCTCTTCACAATCATGAGAAATCTTTCCCATTCTTAAATAATTTATTTTTGGCAGAGAAGCAAGGTAGGACTTGGAGGCTCGTAAGATGTAAATGGGTGAGGACCAGGGCTCAGAGAACGCCATTTCCTCTCTCTCTCTTTCTGTCTAGTCACTTCAATTCAGACCTCTGCATGGCTCATTTCCCTTCCTTTTGCCCCTGAGAATGAATAATCATGAAGAAGAAAGAAAGAAAAAGGAAAGTTCATTGCAAAGGCTTTATGAGATAGTGCCAAATCATGGGAAGAGTGAACGGAGCATGACCACGTCATGAGAAAGATGAACAATCCATATAAAACACTATAGATAGATAAATAAATAGGTTTATATCTGTCTATATACACACATATATACATAGACATATAATACTATATACATATAATATATGTCTATATTATATATATATATAAAACACATACATACAGAGAGAGAGAGAAACTCAAAGTTATATATAAGAGATGGGGTCTCCAAATTTAGCAATGCTTATCACTGTATTCCCCATCACCTCTATATTCTAATTTTGATATAAACACATAGCTATTTCTCATGACCCCTTAGCTATACCACTCTCTCATTTATAACAATTGCCAAATCTCTCCTTAGGCACAAGTCACTGATGCTGAAACCTTCTCTTTCTCTCTCTGTCCCATTGCAGTTGTATAGCCAAGGTGTCAGATGAGCATAGGAAGGGATAGGATACTTGTCTGGCGGCATCATACAGACCGACTCAGTTTAGCCACCTGGGCACTTAGAGGACATCTACAGATAATATAATAAGGAATCACAGAATATGAGTTAGAAGGAATCTCAGGGGTCATCTTGTCTAGTCCACATCTGAATGGTAACCCTTTCTATCGCAGCCCTCACAGGTGGTAATCCAGACTCTACTTGAAGAATTCCAGTGATGTGATACTCAATATTACCCAAAGCAGTTCATTCCATGTCTGAAAAGGCCTAATTTATTAAAGAATTTTCTTTATATAAAAACACAAGCTGCTTTTCTGCAACTTCTGTTAGGTTTTCCTATTATCGTGAATTTAAAACTAAAAGGGACCGCAGAAGTCATTAAAACCAAATCTCTCATTTTACTTATGAGGAAACTGAGGCCCAGGCTAGATGGCGAAATGCATCGAGCACTGGGCTGGGAAGCAGGAAGTCCTCCTGAGTTTAAATCTGGCCTCAGATACTTACTAGCTATGTGACCCTGGGTAAGTCGCTTAACCCTGTTTGCCTCAATTTCCTCATTTGTAAAATAAGCTGAAGAAGGAAATGGTAAACCACTCCAGTATTTTTGCCAAGAAAACCCTAAAATGGGGTTATGAAGAGTTAGATACAATTGAAAAATAAGACTGAGGCCCTAGGACGATGAGTGGCTTCCCCAAGATCACATAGTAAGTGTCTGAGGACAAGTTTTGAACCTAGGTCTTCCTGATCCTATGTCTAGTGCTCTATCTGCTATCCTGCACTGTCCTTGCCTTGGGAGACAAGCAGAATGGGTTTAATCTCTCTTGACAGCTCTTCAAATTCTTGAAGACAGCCATTATGGCTTCCCCTAAGTCTTCCCTCCTCTAGGCTAAACATCCCCTTTAGCTAATTTTCACATGGGATGGTCTCTAGTCTCCCCACCATCTGATTGACTTCTTTTTGTTTGTTTGATTTTTTTTGCTAGGCAATGGGGTTAAGTGACTTGCCCAGAGTCACACAGCTAGTAAGTGTCAAGTTTCTGAGGCCGGATTTGAACTCAGGTCCTCCTGATTCCGTGGCCGGCGCTCTATCCACCATGCCATCTAGCGGCCCCTTAAAGAAGACTTTAGCTGAGTCTTTTTGTGTGTATGTGTGTGTAGCAAACACGGTTAAGTGACTTACCCAGGGTCACAAAACTAGCAAGTGTCTGAAGCCAGATTTGAACTCAGGTCCTCCTGACTTCAGGGCTGTTGTTCTATCCACTGCACCACTAGCTGCCCCTTGATTGCCTTCTTCTAAATACTCTCCAATTTGTTGATGTCCTTCCTACAATGTGACACCTCAAAATGAATACAGCACTTCGTGTGATCTGAAGGAAATTAAGAGACTATTAAAAGAAGTTGACCTCTGAATAATTAAAAAAAACCAATGGAAGTTTCCCAGAGGAGACTAGAAAATACACTTCTCCCTTCATAGCAGAGAGACAGACAAAACACAATGTTTTGTACTTTGACAGATGTGGTCACTATGTTGGATATTTTTGCTTAATTGTTTTTTGTTTTGTTTTTAATCACAAAGGAGGGTTCAATATGGGAAATGTTCTAGAGTTGGCTATGACTGAAAGATGAAAGCCATCAATAAAATGTCTTTTTTAAAATGGAAATAAATATGGTTGGGGGCCCTCAAACTAACGATGGATAAAGACACACATCATTTAATGCTGTTGAGGTTGTTGGAAAACACATTAGTCAAAACAACATTACCAGTAGACTGTTAGCCCCTTAGCAGCTAAGAGTGAGGGAATCACTCCCTTGGTGCTGGAATTGGTTAGAGACCAAAGTGGGGCAAGAGCAGAGGAATCCACCAAAGCAGAAACCAGGCTGTTGTTGGGTGGAAGAAATTAAGCACAGTGACTAGGTTGGGTTGTTTGGCCTAACAGTAGTGTTAGGAATGTGATGGTGGAGTTTGGTTATAATGTCTTGATGATGTGTGTGTGAAACCTGATTGGTTGAAGCATTGGTGCATATAGTGCACCTGTATATACAGGAGCTTTTCTCTTTCCCCCTTTTTTTATTTCTGTTGAACCAACACCACTATTCCATAGCAACAAAGGAGACATCAAACAGAGGCATTAACCCGGGTTAATGAATGGCTTAGGAATGTCATTAAAAGAGCAGTGAGTCACCAAAGGACCTGAAAATAACCAGACAATACAACATTATGACAACTTGTCTTAATAGGTATGTGGTTGAAGATTTCCAGCTTGAGCCGAGGAAATCCCCTAGGTTTTTAAAGGTCAAATGTCAGTGTCATTACAAGACATCACCACTATCCTGGGTTATTCATAAAGTACCTATTTGGGCTGGTGTTTGAGAGCTTATACCCTAACACGACTCAAAAGTGAAAGTGTTCTTGGGCCATATTGATAGAAATATAGTGTCTGAAATGGTAATAGCAAGGGAAAACTGGTCAGATTGCTTCCGGAATATTGTGTTGGATTTGAGGGTGCCACATTTTAGAAAGGAAATTGACAAAGGAAAGCGTGTCCAAAGGAGAGTGACTCAAAGCCATGCCGGAGGAAGGTCATTTGATGGAATTGGGGATGTAGAGAAATCAAACAAGTACACTAATATCAAGACTATACAGAGAAATATGGAATGGTGGAGCTAGAAGGGATGATTTCAGAGTTCATCTAGTCAAACATGATGGCACAGTAGATAGAGAGCTGAGTCTAGAGTTCAAATCTGGCTTCAGCTATTTGCTAACTTGTGTGACCCTGGGCAAGTCGCTTAGCCTCTCCCTGCTTCGGTTTCCTCACAGAATTGTTATGAGGATCAAATGAGATAATATCTATAAAGCACTTAGCACAGTGCCTGGCACGCAGTAGGTACTTAATAAATGTTTGTTCCTTCCTTCCCCATTCCCAGCACCCCTGTGTTATAGCCTCTATATGAATACTTTTAGTGACAGAGAGCTCCAGTCTCACAGGGCAACCAACTTGTTCCATTTTTTTTGACAGCTCCAATGATGGGGAACTCACTACCTTAAGAGGAATTCCATTTTATTCTTTAGCAGTTCTAAAAGATAACAAGCTCTTCTTTATGTTGAAAACACCTCCTTGTGACTTCACCCCTTTCCAGCCAAGTAGAATAAGTCTAATCCTTCTTTGACATGGTGCCTCATATAATAATTTAATATAGATATTATGTGCCCCTAAAGACTACTCTTCTCCCAGCTGAGCATCCTCAATTCCTTCAAATGACCTTCCTCTGGCATGGTTTTGAATTGCTCTCCTTTGGACACACTTTCCTTTGTCAATTCCCTTTCTAACATGTGGCACCTCCAAATCAAACACAATATTCCAGAAGCAATCTGACCAGCTTTCCCCTTGTTATTACCATTTTAGACACTATATTTGATCAATATGGCCTAAGAACACTTTCACTTTTGAGGAAGTCATCTCACACTATTGACTCAGATTGAATTTACAATAAACTAAACCCCCTAGGTATTTTTCATATGCATTGCCCACTCTTGCCTTTAGGGCAGCTAGGTGGGGCAGTGGATGGAGTACCTGGCCTGAAAAGAGAAAGATTCATCTTCCTGAGTTCAAATCTGACCTCACACACTTACTAGCTACGTGACCCTGGGCAAGTCATTTAACCCTGTTTGCCTCAGTTTCCTCATCTGTAAAATGGGTTGGAAAAGGAAATGGCAAATCATTCCAGCACCTCTGCCAAGAAAACCCCACGAAGAGTCAAACACAACTGAAAAACTACTAAACAGCTAATCTTGCCTTCACTATCTTCTATTTGTACGCTTGATTTTTTTTTCAGCCTATTTATAACTTTTCAATTTATCTCTATTAAAAGTCCTATTAGGGAAAGCTAGGCGGCTCAGTGGATAGAGAACCAGCCCTGGAGTCAGTAGGGCTTGAGTTCAAATTTGGCTTCAGACACTAACTGTGTGATCCTGGGCAAGTCACTTAACCCCGATTGCCTCAAAAAACAAAAAAGGCATATTATGTTCTCTATTTACCTACTCTCTGTATGGAGAATAAAAGCTTTACATCATATAATATGTAAAATCTGAATCTCTGGGCCCAAATGTTTCACATGAAACAAATGAGCTGGATCCAAGTGGTTCATTCAAAGTCAAAGCTGGAAAGTTTGGCTTTGCCCATCGGTCCATTCATTCTGCCTCTTCAGGCGTTTCACAGCTAAATGAGTGACATGGCAGTTGAAATTACTGTTGTACAAAAGAGTTCAGCCATGAACTGCTCATCTACTTAAACCCATTCCTAGTGAATGTGTCCCAGGAATCTACTATGTAAGCCTGAGGAATTTCTCCTGAAATACCCAGTCTATCTGCATGAATCAGATTCACCACTGCAACCCACTATAGTGTATCTTTTGGGCATAAAACTCTTAGGGATTTTCTTGTTTTGTTTTAGGTTTGGGTTTTTTGTGCGGTGTTTTGTTTTGTTTTGTTTTTTCACGATGGTTCAAAATTTTAGATAGCCTTTCAGCATATGGATTCCCAGGGAGTTTAATTGACACTGTTACCAGAGAGCTCCCCCAAAGGGACCTGTTTTGCTCCTTCTCTTTCAGTGACTTGCTGTCTTCCTGTCCTCTATGGGTCTAGCATAGCATCTCTAAATCCCACGTACCATGTCATATACTCAAATGCTCAAATATGTTTTCCGGAAGAATCCTCCCTACACCACCTTGATGTAGTAGTAGTAGTAGTAGTAGTAGTAGTAGTAGTAGTA
>NW_020955033.1:24367420-24376926 GCF_900497805.2 Vombatus ursinus | reverse complement strand
GTAGTAGTAGTAAAGTAGTAGTAGTAGTAATAGTAGTAGTAGTAGTAATAGTAGTAGTAAAGTAGTAGTAGTAGTAAAGTAGTAGTAGTAGTAGTAGTAGTAGTAGTAGTAGTAGTAATAGTAGTAGTAAAGTAGTAGTAGTAGTAAACTAGTAGTAGTAGTAGTAGTTGTTATTGTTGTTGTTGTTGCTGTTGTTGTTGTTGAATCTTTCGGTCGTGTCTGACTCTTCATGGCTTGGTGAACTATTAGTGACCACGGAAGGTTCTTGACAAAGATACTAGAGTGGTTTGCCATTTCCTTCTCTAGTAAATTGATACTGGCGTGAGGTAAATTAGGCTCACAACTTATCTCAGTTTTTATATAGCCTTGGTCCCACCAGGTACACATCCAGTGCTCAAATGTATATTGTTGTTCAGTTGATATTGTTGAGTCATTTTTCAGTCTTGTCTGACTCTGTCACCCCATTGGGGTTTTCTTGGCAAGGATGCTGGAGTGGTTTGCCCTTTCCTTCTCCAGCGCATTTTACATACGAGGAAGTAAGGCAAACCGGGTTAAGTGACTTGCCCAGGTTCAGGTAGTTAGTGAAGGTCTGAGGCCACATTTGAACTCCAGACTCTCTATCCACTGTGCCACCTAGCTGTCTCAACATACATACCACTGGTAAAATTTTAAAGTGTTAATAACTAGATTGCCCCCAGAAACTTGAAGTATAATGTGGGAGATGATCCTTCATTGCCATTATCAACCAAAATGCTTTGAATTTCCTATACTCATGATATCCTTTTAAAATGTTCTATTGATTTGTTTTTATACAATTTTTATTTCTGAATATATCTGTAATAGAGGTCTGGAACATGTGCACACCTCATAACTTGCTAAGGTGAAGATAGAAGATGATAGAGAGCAGTTTCCAGAGAATCATGATGATGCATGAGGGAAGTACCTGCATGGAAATTCTGTAACTGGTTCCAGTTGGCCTATCAGGTGGTTGGGAGGAGCCTTTTTTCATTGGCTGGATAGTTGAAACTATCAACATCTTCAAAAAGGTCTGAGTCATCCTTGACCAAACTTTTGTCTCTTTGCTACAATTCTTTTGGGGAGGGGGGGAACAAGGTTGACTCTGCTTGTAGTCAATGAGACCATACAGTAAAGGCCCACTGAGCCCTTATGGGCAAAGAAACAGGTGTAGGTCTTTGGTCTTTTTGTTCATTCTTTTTTATTCCAATTGCAGGAAGTGAAGTCTCTCATCTTGAGAATTTCAAAGGCTGAGAACAAAACACAAGCCACTGGAATCTAGGCTAGTTTTTACAGCAGTAATGTCCTGAGGAGTTAGGAGCATCTAGAACAATGTTCAGGACTCTAGCCCAGCAGAGGTTGGCAGCTATGTCATTTTTGGATGTGTACCTGGTGGGACCAATGCTATATAAGGACTGAGATAAGTAGTGAGCCTAATTTACCTCACCCCGGTATCAATTCACTGGAGAAGGAAATGACAAACCACTCTAGTATCTTTGTCAAGAACACTCCACAGACACTAATGGTTCACCAGGCCACAAAGAGGCAGACACAACGGAAGGACTCAATAACAACAACAACCACTACTACTACTACTACATCAAGGTGAGGTAGGGGAGGATTCTTCTTGATATATCTTTGAATTAACTATCCCTGCGTAAAAGCTACCTGATATTAAGAGGCTAAATAAATGGATTTAAACCTGGTCACTCACTGGCTGTTAACAATGAAGGAAACACAGCTGGTAAAGCCTTGAGCCAATAGCAGCAAGAAAAAAAACCCACTTGAAACCCTTAGGGTACTCTAGAACCCTGAGGGGGAAATGTCCTTTCCCCCCTCCCCCCACCACCCTAACAAAGGTATCCTTCTAAGCAGAGCAGAGGCTCAAGGTGATTGTGAAAACAAGTCCTGAACAAAGATGACTTTGTACACAACAGGCTGCCTAAGACAGAGCCAGAGTACAAGGGGATTGACTCAGCCCAGTGCCAAAGTAAATGAGAAGGAACAGTACAGTATCTTCTGTGTATGTGCCAGTCGAGTAAAGGAAAGCTGCCTAAAGCTGGTCTAACTTGTGTATCTGACTTGTCTGAAATTGTTCAGAGTTATTCATTCCTGGATCAGCATTTTTGGTTTGAACCACAGCGCCAGCAATACCTTTAATTTTGTGGTTTCCATTCATCTGCTGTTCATTTGGCTGTTAAGTGTAGCATTACCTGGAGGATAAAAAGAATCGTTCCCCAATTCTGGTGGAGTAAACCCAGGTGAAAATCCCTGTGTTGGTGAACTCTATGCAATCAGGCAGTCTCTGCTGTCCGAAGTTGGTTTAGACCTAAATAGAGTATAATGCCCTATTCACATTCCCTGAAATGCACAAGATTTCAGAAGTGGCCCAAAGTTAGCCTGGATACAAAAGGGGTGTGGTTTACTGGGAATCACCCCAAAAGTAGGAACCCTCAAGTTCCATTCCTGACTGCCAGTCACTCACATACAGCTAGTTCATGTCTCCAGGACTCCATTTCTCAGGAGATATTAAAATCTCTCTACTAGAGTTCTCTGATACCTCTTCCCAATGTAGAGGTGAACTTGGGTTTCTGAAGCCTAGGCCAGCAGAACAGATTTGGCAAGTGCTAATAAAATGGGAAGCGTTCAAGTATAGGCAATGGACTCTTTGTTTATTATATAGGAACCAGGCTTGCTAAGTTCAGAGAAGGTCATCAGCCAAAGGTTTGCTAGGACATAATGAATTTTGGCTACTAGGTAATGAATTCTTTTGGCCATAACTACCCACAGATTCTCTATGAAGACAAGGAGGGTGTGACTACCTAACCAGAAAGGTGTTGAGGACCTATACTGATAGAATCATGGATCTTTGAAAACTTCTTGCCTATCCTTTACTTGACTGGAGTAAAATTTCACTATGTATAAGACCCTTTGTCAGTGTTGTCAAATTAATGGGAGGGAATAAACATTTATATTGTACCTATTATGTGTCAAGCATTTGTTGCTAAATACTTTTTTTTGGTGAGGCAATTGGAGTTAAGTACTTGCCCAGGATCACACAGCTAGTGAGGGTTACATGTCTCAGACCAGATCTGACTCCAGAACCAATGCTCTATCCACTGTGCCACCTAGCTTCCGCCTTGCTAAATACATTTTACAAATATTATTTCATTTGATCCTCACAACACCCCTGTGAGATAAAAGCCATTCTGATCCCCATTTTATAGTTGAAGAAAGTGAGGCAAACAGGTTAAGTGACTTGCCCAGTGTCACACAGCTTTGTTATGAAGGAATGGCTCTCTGAGAGCCGGTGGGAACAGGGACACATTGGGAAATGTAGATGATTGACATAAAATCAAAATATATCAATAATTCATTTTTAAAGATCCTATACCAAGGAAGTAAGTTGTCATTATTGCTCATTAGATCTCATCCTCATATACCATCCTTTCAAATTAAAGTCAAATGATCCACTCACATATTAAGGCCCTACTATGGCCACCAGAGCCAATGTGTTTACCAATACCGGTTGACATGGTAATAACAATAGCATTGGACAGAGAAGCAGGAGACCAGGGTTCTGGTCCTCACTCTTCGATTGCCTGGCTGGGCAACCCTTACCAAATCTCTTCATCTCATTGGAACTCAATCTTCTTAGTGACTGGCCTGGCTAATCTCTAACGTTCCTTCCAACTCTTCAAAAAAAAAAAGCATATGATGACATGGGAAAGCTACTCTTCTTTATATTGCTCTCATCACACATCTATTTTTTCTAAGGAAATATGGTAGATGTTTTTAAGGAGAAATAATTTCTCAATTCATTTTAATATTTCCCTAAAATAAGCATCAATGTTTTTAAAAAAAAAAAAAAAAAGATTCCTGAGGCAGCAAAGTATGTTAGAAAGAACACAACATTGGGAGTGAGAAGAGTTGGTTTACGGTCTTAAACTCATTCACGAAATCACTGCAGAACCCTCAGTTTACTAATCTATGAGAAGATTAGACTCGATGACCTCTTAGGTCTCTTTCAGCCGGAAAGCCTGATTCTTTCAATTCCTCTGTATGGAAATAGAAAAACTAAAATTAAATATGGCCACAAGGTGGCGCCATCGGTTCTGATTTGGGCACATCGGGCATGAAAAGCGGTTTGTTCCTCATGGTGTTTCTGCTGCTCTGGGGGCTAATCTGGTTTGGACCTTGTCCCCAAAAGAAGTCTGGATCAAGTCAGACGTAGAATAAATAGTGCAGGCCTTGGACTTTGGAGTTTGATCCTGTCTTTCTCTTGATTCCATAATATAGTTCCATGCTAGGCGGCACTGTAGATAGAGCATTGGATTTACCATGTGGAAAATCTGAGTTCAAATTTTGCCTCAGATATTTACTAGCTTTGTGACCCTGAGTAAGTTTCTTAATATTTCTTTGCCTCAGTTTTCTTATCTGTAAAAATGGTGATAAAAATAGTACATACTTCCCAGGGTTGCTGGGAAGATCAAATGAGATATTTCTAAGAATGTTTTGCAAACCTTAAAGCTTTGAGTAAAATTGAACCAATTATTTCTTCAGGTAAATTGTCATAAAAAATGGCAGGTTGAGTTTCTGCATAGCACAATGACTGAAAGGTAAATCTGACAATCCCAGCTTCTAGTAGGTTTTCCTTCCTTACCTTCAAATTTAATCTCCTAGGCTTCCTTCAAGACTCAGCCTGAAGGCTACTTTCTGCTGAAGGTCTTTCCCCATTGCCCCAGCTGTCCTCCCCTCTAAGATGATCCACTATTGAATCTGTGTGTATTTTATATGTACCTAGTTATTTACATGTCTCTCCTCTCCCATAAGCCCCTTGAGGTCAAGAATTGTTTTTAATTTGCTTTCTAACTCCAGCATTTAGCAGTTTACCACACATGTTGTTGTTGTTCAGTTATGACTGACTCTTCGTGACCTCATTTGAGGCTTTCTTGGCAAAGGTACTTCTCTAGCTCATTTTACAGATGAGGAAACTGAGGCAAACAAGGTTAAGTGACTTGCCCAGAGTCATACTGCTAGTAAGTGTCTGAGGTCTTGTTGTTGCTCAGTCATTTCAGTCATGTCTGACTCTTCATGACCCCATTAGGGGTTTTCTTAGCAATGGTACTGGAGTAGTTTGGTCATTTCCTTCTCTAACTCATTTTACAGATGAGAAAATTGAGGCAAACAGGGTAAAGTGACTTGCCCAGGGTCACACAGCTAGTAAGTGTCTGAAGCCATATTTGAACTCACAAAGATGAATCTTCCTGATTCCATGCCCAGTACTCTGTCCATTGCCAGATTTGACCTCAAGTCTTCTTCACCCCAGGCCTGGTATCCACTGTGCCACCTAGCTGCCCCTTACTGCATATAGTAAGTGTCTAATAAATGCTTATTGACTGACTGGCTGATTACCTAAACAAGGACTTCATGACACTGAAGAGGCTATTACATTGTGATGTAATGGAAATAGGGGTATTTTCTATCAGAATGATGATGATGATGATGATGATGATGATGATGATGGTGGTGGTGGTGGTGGTGGTGGTGGTGATGGTGATAACATTTATATAACAAAGCACTTTACATGTTTCTCCTCATTTCTTAGCTGGCCGCACCATTTTGGGACTTCTCCATCAGGCCTCAAGAAGCTCATTATTAGAATGACCTCATCATCCTGTGAGATCTCATCAGCCATAGTGCTCCACCTCATCTCTGCCACGGGTCTCAGAGATTGGAGGGTGGAGCCATGAGCTCCAAACCACCTAAGGAGAGTGCTCACCACAGAAGATCTCCTCATTTCACACCTGGCTGCCCTGCTCTGGGAGTTTTCTGGCTTTTCTGACTTTTCCAGTGCTCTCCCTTTTCCTCCCACTCCCCTCTCCCCTTTTCAGTTTTCTTTTGTACTTTGTCTTCCCCCATTAGATTGTAAACTCCTTGAGGGAGTCTTTCTTTTTAAAAATTTGTTTCCCCAGGACTTAGCACGATGCCTGGCACACAATTGGTGCTTAGTAAATGTTGATTGATTGATTAATTGATTGACAGATGGTGTTTTCTCATTTGATTCAAAGATACTGATTTGTATCCCTGCCTTGATCCTTGCTATCTTTTTGAGTAAATCTTATCATCTCTTCAAGCCTCAGTTCCCCCATCTATAAATTGAAGGGGTACTAGATAATCTGTAAGGCCTCTTCCATCTCTGATATGCTATGAATCTAAGAGCCTCAGTATCATGCCCATGTATTTCTCTAGATGAGGATGACACAGTGCCTTGAAGAAACCATCTACCTTGAAGTGCTACATGAATGGACCTCTGCACATCTGTGTGTGTGTGTGTGTGTGTGTTTCAAAGCTTTGTGACTTCATTCATATGGATACTCTTGCCAGGGCAGATCACAACCCCTCCATGCCTTAGTAAACAGTAAGATGACAGACTCACAGAACTTTGAGGTTAGAAGGAACATCTGAGATCACCCAGTCCAATGAGAATGTTCTCCTGAAAAATAGTCACTGCTTATCCTTTCTAAGTGTTCATCTAACATCCATTTGGAATATGACCCCGTGTATAGAAAGGGGCTCCCCCATGTAGCGCAGTATGTCCCCCTTCTGTAATATGGTAGCATCATTGTGTGACTAGAAGAAAGCGGAAAAGCATCTCTACCCTCTTCTCTTCTCTCCCCACCTCTCCACCTCAACCTTATCCAAGGGAAACTGTTATTGTTGCCAGGAGGGGAAGCAGGAGACTGGGGCTGGAGACTATAACTCTGCTCTTCTTAAATAGACAAGGTACTGGGCTAGAAGTATGTCTATCTATTTACTCCCTTAAATATTATTTTTCAGTCATTTCAGTTGTGTCCCACTCTTTGTGACCCCATTTGGGCTTTTCTTGACAAAAATACTAGAGTAGTTTGCCATTTCTTCTTCAGCTTATTTTATAGATGAGGAAACTGAAGCAAACAAGGTTAAGTGACTTGCCCAGGGCCACACACTTAGGAAGTAACTGAGACTGGATTTGAACTCGTGAAGATGAGTCTTTCTGACTCCAGGCCTGGTGCTCAATCTACTTCACCCCTAAATATTCTTAGTCTAGGGAATGTGATCAAGTTCAAGCTAACTTCTAATCATGTTAGTTCCATCCTTCCTAGTCCAAAGATGGTTCTCTGTAGAAGAGACAAGAGAAACAAAATAAAAATTGAAAAGTTCTTCCTTCTCTCTGTTATCACATCCATCTTGAGCTGTGGTCCTGTCCCTTCTCTGCTTTTCCTCTTGCTCCCAGCTGAGCATTCTTTTCATTCAAGAATTAATGACCTTTTTCTTTTTTTACTTTTTTGGTGGGGCAATCGGGGTTAAGTGACCTGCCCAGGGTCACACAGCTAGTAAGTGTCATGTGTCTGAGACTGGATTTGAACTCACATCCTCCTGACTCCAAGGTCAGAGCTCTATCCACTGCGCCACCTAGCTGCCTCAATGACCTTTTTTTCTAGCCAAAACCAAAAATAAAGTTACCTGGTGTCCAAACCTCTAGTGATAAGTCTCTTTGAACTCACCAAGTCCATACGCAGGGCCTTCCCATCTTGGGCAGACCTACTGAACCTTGGATTCTATTGTCATAGACTTCAAGATTCCACGGTTATATTCAGGCTTCAATGATGCATTGGATTGGACTTCAGTGAGAGTTTTAAACACAGTGAGCCCTAAATAGGGGCATCTGGGTGGCACAGTGGATAGAGTGCTGAGCCTGGAGTCAGGAAGATCTGAGTTCAAATCCTATCCCATACACTTGCTAGTTGTGTGACCCAGGGCAAGTCATTTCACCTCCATCTTTCCTTGGACCTTACAAAGAACTTCGCTAAGGAGGCATCATGGTGGAACAGACTCAGAATCAGGAGAGATGAAGGTTAAAATACTGCTTCTGACACTTAATACATTGTGTGACTAGGGGCAAGTTATTCAGCTTCTTTGAACCTCAGTTTCCTCATCTGTAACATGGGAATAATAATACTTGCAGTTTCTCTTTCACAACTGTCATGAGAGTTACATGAAATAATATTTATAAAATATTATATAAATCTTAAAGTCCTCATTAGGATCACCTTTCACTACTATTTAGATACCTCTAATGCATTGTCATGCATATTTTGCATTATTATTTTATTATTATTACAAATAACAATAGTCGTTAGCATTTGTGTGGCTTTAAACTTTGTAGTTTTAAAACTTCAAGGTTTGCAAAGCACTTTACAAATATCATCTCATTTTATCCTCATAACATATAGCACCAGGCCTGGAACATAGTAAGCTATTAATAAATGTTGGTTGACTTGCTGATTTAAAATTTTAAAAAAATTCTGAGCTTCTTACCTCACAGCCATCAATTTGACAAAGATGACAAAAGATGACAAAGATGACAAAAAATAATAACATCTAACATTTCTGTAGCATTTACTCTGTGCCAGCCACTGTGCTAACAATTAGTATCTCATTTGAGCCTCACAATAATCCTGGGAGGTAGGTGATGTTATAATTCCTATTTTACAGGTGAGGAAACTGAGGCTCAGAAAAACTAAAGGACTGGCCTTCATTAAGTGTCAGAAGCAGATCTGATCGTGAGTTGTCCTAATTCCACACCTGCCACACCGTGCTACCTCCTTAACAACGTTTTCTTTGTAAGGACCAGGGAAAAAAGAACCTTATCATCCATCCGAGAGAAAGAAAGCTCTCTAGCCACAATTACCTGCTTAAGCTCTCGCTGCATATGATTGGCTTGGAGAAACATCCTGGAGTAAGCAGGTAGAGAAGCCGCCTTGGAGTTAGAAAAATATGGCTTCAAGTGCTGCCCCTGACACTGGTAGCAGGGACTGGGCGAGTCACGAGGCACTCCAGCTCTCAGCTCTCCAAGATGTCATCTCAGATTATAATCAATCAGTATTTATCCATTAAGCTGCTGTTATGTGTCATGCTCAGTACTAGGTGCTGAAGATACAAAGACAAAAGTGACTCAGTCCCTGCCCTTGAGGAGATTATAGTCTAGTCAGGGAAAACATGTACCTATATAAGCATATGCAAAATAGGTATGACACAATTTTGGGGAAAAGGTACTAGCAGCTGTAGGTTCAGGAAAGGTTTCATATATAAGGTGGCTCTTGAGGAAGGGAAGGAATGGAAGGAGGAAAAAGAAGGAAAGATGGAAGAAAAGGAAGGGAGGGAAGAAAAATGAAAAATGGAAGAAGAGAGGGAGGGAGGGAAGAAAAATGAAGAAGGGAAGAATGGAAGAAGAGAGGAAGGGAGGAAAAAGAAAGAAAGAAGAAAGGGAGAAAAGAAGAAAGGAAAGGAGAGAGAGAAGAAAAAAGGAAGAAAGGAAGAATGGAAAGAGAGAGGAAAGAGAAGGAAGAAAAAATGAAGAATGGAAGAAGAGAGGGGGGAGGAAAAAGAAATAAAGAAGAAAGGGAGGAAAGAAGAAAGGAAAGGAGGGAGAGAAGAAAAAAGGAAGA
>NW_020955033.1:24258085-24367410 GCF_900497805.2 Vombatus ursinus | reverse complement strand
GAAGAATGGAAGAAGGGAGGGAGGAGGAAAAAGAAAGAAAGAAGGAAAGGAGGAAAGAAGGAAGGAAAGGAGAAAGAGAGGGAAAAAGGAAGGAGAGAAAAATGGAATGAGGGAAGGAAGGAAAGAAGAAGGAAGGGAGGGAGGGAAGGAGAAAGAGAAAGAGGGTAGGAAGGAAGAGGAAAGAAGGAAGTAAGTAGGGAGGGAGGCAGGAAACAATATTAAGTGCTCATTATGTGCCAGGCACTATGCTAAGTGCTGGGGATACAAATACCTGAAAAAAGAAAGACAGTTCCTTCCTTCAGGGAACTCAGATTCCAAGGGGGAAGGACAACACACAGAAGAGAGCTGACGGAGGTGTGAGGGATGAAGGCACCTGGTGCAGGAGGATTTTGAAGTCCATAAAGTGAGGAGCAGAACTGGAAGGGAAATGAAGGCAGGTCAGTCTGGAAGTCCAGAAGGACTTCACCAATGGGAGAAGGGGAGAACAGGCTTTGCAGAGGGATGAATGTTCTATTGGTGAGCAGGCACAGGGGCTGAGAAAAGCTCCAAGATGAGACAACAGTAGAGGTGTTATTTTTAAGTCCAAAAGGTCAGAAATAGGGCCAAGATAGGAACTGAGCTAAGCCCTGAAGTTAAGGAGAGGCAAAACCTAAGGAAGAAATGCTTTCTAGGCATATGAAACACAGAGCAGTAACCAATCTGCACTGTTAGATGTAGTTTCCTTAACAGATATTCACTGTACCAATGAAATCACAGGTCTGAACCCCTCCCCCCCAACCAAAAAAAATACTTAATACAGTCAATTGTTAGTTTTCCTTATGGAGAAAACAGAGTAGCAACATAGCTAAAATTGAATGTCTGCTCATCAAAATCCATACTGGAATTCTTTGGAGTACTAGTTTCACCATTCCAGTTAGGTTTCCTTTTAGATAAAATTGTCCAACTTATTTTTATTCCCTGGGCATACGCTATGAATAGATGGATGTTATGTGGTTGTTTAGAAACCAACCTGTTATTAAATATCTGCTATGTAGAATCAACAAATTTCATAACTCATTAATAGATAATCAGTGGCAATTGATTCTGAATTTCCATTTATCAGATATATAACTCTAGTCACTGTTTTCATCACTAATTCTAGTTCTCAGATGGCTAACAGTTTTTAAGGGAATCTTTTTTATGTGCAATCATGTAAAATATATTTTCATATTAATCATATTGTGAAAGAAGAAAAGACCAAAAGGAAAAAAAACATGAAAAAAAGGAAATGAAAATAGTATGCTTTGATCTATATTCAGACTCCATAGTTCTTTCTCTAAATGTGGATAGCATTTTCCATCATGAGTCTTTTGGAATTGTCTTGGATCATTGTATTACTGAGAAGAGCTAAGTCTATCATAATCAGTCATGGCACAATGCTGCTGTTACTGTGTACAATCTTCTCCTGGTTCTGCTCACTTCATTCAGCATCAGTTCATATAAGTCTTTCCAGGTTTGTTTTTTTTTATTTGCCTGCTCATCATTTCTTATAGCACAATAGTATGCCATTACATTCACATACCACAGCTTGTTTAGCCATTCCCCAATTGATGGGCATCCCCTCAATTTCCAATTCTTTGCCACCACAGAAAGAGCTGCTACATGCAGGTGTTTCTCCATTAAGGGAATCATTTTATATCTCCATTATTTATGTTAGATCATTTTTCATGTTAGAGGCAGCATATCACCATAGAGAGAACATTGGACTTAGAAGACTTGTGTCTGCATCTTAGCTTTGCTATTTACTGGCTTGCCGTGTGTACTTAGGCAAGATACTTAGTTTCTTTTAGCCTCAATTTCCTAATCTTTCAAATGGGGAGGATAGAAGTAGTATGAGAGAGTGAAAATGGTGCTGGATTTGAAGTCAGAGGACCTGGTTCAAATCCTCATTCTGCTCCTTACTCCCCAAATGACCTTGGACAAGTCACTTAACCTAGTAAAGTTTTAATTTCTTCATCTCTTAAACGAAAGCTCTATATCTAAGATCCTATAATTCTTTCAGGGGCAGCTAGGTGGTGCAGTGGATAGAGTATCAGACCTGGGGTAGCTAAGAATCATCTTCCTGAGTTCAAATCCAGCCTCATATACTTGCTAGCTATGTGACCTGGGCAAGTCACTTAACCCTGTTTGCCTCAGTTTCCTCATCTGTAAAAAGGAGCTAGAGAAGGAAATGGCAAACCACTCCAGTATCTTTGCCAAGAAAATCCCAACTGGGATCGTGAAGAACTGGACATGACTGAAACAACTGAAGAACAGATAATCTTTCAATTTCTTAACCTATGATTCTACTTGCGTTACCAACTTCATAGAGCTGTTAGGATAAAATGAGATAATTCACGAAGTAAAGGGCTTTGTAACCATAAGATGCTATAAAAACCCCAGATGGTATTTTTTTTTAAACTAAGGAACACTGCTTTCTTTGCAGGTACATATGTAGAAAAGATCTGCAGGAGCCAGCCCTATCTATTCAGTCTTTCCTCACATTTCCTGATGGTAAGACTAGATGATTCAGAAGTCTGATCTAATTTATATTGCAAGACTCTAGGGTAAGAATTGTGTCTTCTTCCAGGCATATTGTCAGCATTCAACTAATTGGAAGTAAAAACTATGGAAAAAAACATCAGATGACATAGACTGTGGCCCCTGGCATTTTGGGGTCTCATCAGAATTCCTGAAATTGTTTTTGGTTTCTGGCCAAGAATAGAGTTGGAGATGAAAGAAGATATATAGGGAGAGAAATGAGAAGAAAAAAGTAACACCTTGATTATACCCCAGAGGCATTTACATATAATTTGCATAGATTGTACAGTCAACTCCCAAATACCTTAAGTTAAAACTTTGTCTTTGCTACCATTAAAGTTAAAATGGCTTCTCTTCCTTCTCACTCCCCTGACAATAATTGACCTGTATTTGCTATAGCTGAAGAATATCACATATGAATCTACCATAATGTCTGGGGACTTTGCTCCTTACAAGAGGACCTATAGGGCAAAAGGCAAATGGTCCAAAAAACCTAAAGTCAAGGTGGTTTGCATAGAAATGACCACTTGTTTTATGTAATCTGCCTCTCCACAGTTAGAGACTTTTAGGCAGCTAGTTGGCACAGCGCATAGAATACTGGTCTTAGAGTAGAAAGATCTGAGTTCAAATCTTTTTTTTTTCTTTTTGGTGAGACAGTCAGGGTTAAGTGACTTGCCCAGGGTCACATAGCTAGTAAGTATCAAGTGTCTGAGGGCAGATTTGAACTCTGGTCCTCCTGATACCAAGGCCACAGCTCTATCTACTGCACCACCTAACTGCCCCCTGAGTTCAGATCTTTCCTCGGACCCTTACTGCGTGTGTGATCCAGGACAAATCATTTAGCTTCTCTGTGCCTCAGTTTCCTAAGTCTTAAAATGGGGATTATAATAGCACCTACCTCCCAGGGTGGTTGTGAGAAACAAATGAAATAGCGTATGTAAAGTGTGTTGCATATAAATGCCAGCTATTATCATCATCATTATTATCAGGATTATTATTTATAGCAACACCATCTAAGCCCTGCCTTTAACTTGTTTCAACAAGTAGCAAGGTCATAGACCAGGTCTAGTGGGCCCTTCCTGATTCTACCACTCCAGTATAACTAAGACTCAGACTTTTAGTTGTAGAAAAATAGTAGTCTGGTTTTTTCCCCAGTTAGCAACTTTGCAAATCATTTTCCAAAAACATTTGGCCAATTTTTGCAACGCTATTTCACTAACTGCTAGTCATCCACAATTCCTTACAGTGATGCCAATGTCATTAGGCCAAAAGCACACAATGCGTTCAGTTCATATTTATATCAGTCTAACAGTCCTCTGGGACTGCTTCCCCAACTCTCACCAACACTGGCAGGTTGAGTGCCCAGAGGGAATGTTGTCCCCTACTCATCTCTTCTCTTCAATGAAATAAAAAAGAAAATGACTCATATAAGCACAAGATATTCTCCCAAGTGTACTTTTGACAGTACAGTCTAGAATGATCCTCATAAGGGATTGCAATAAACAAGGAAAGATCAAAAGAGACACAGGGGAAGCTCCTTAGCAAGTTCAGATTTTAGAACTATTGGATGGAAGAACGTATCACGAGCTGATACGCAGATATGATACAAATGCAATAGGGGTTTGAGAACTGATGGGCATCCTGGGAGTTGTAGTTCAGAGGTCACAAACATTGTCTGTCAGCCCTGAGAGGAATTTGGGGCTATTGTGATCTTTGAACCAAAAGGCAGACTTGAGTCATGGTCCAGAGTTCTTCACAAATATTTTAAGAGACAGAATGAGAGGGTAGAGTTGGCATCCCCATCCCTACCCAGAATTTAATGAGTTGAGCTGCAAAGAATCAGTGGCACAGGGGCTACAGGCAGAAGAAAAAATAAAAAGGAGAAGCCAAAAGAAAAAATTAATAAGACAGAGTCAAAGGAAGGCTGAGCCATGACAGAGAAGGAGATATCAAGGAGGACCAATTGACCCATAAAGGCATCTCAGAACAGAGGACTGGGGCTAAAGCTAATAGTTATATTCAACACATCAAGCACTAAGGAAAATTCCAAGAAAAAGTCTGCTCTTTCCTCAAATTCTCCTCCCTGGGCATATCCAACAACAGACATTAATATACTTTGCTCACCTGTTTTATCTAAATGTTTCTTGTATTCTGACTGTGCCTCAAACACACGTGACCAGGAGTTAGCTAGAGAAAAACAAAACTTTAAATTAGTACAGAGAGATAAACATTTGTCTGAATGTCAGAAATTTTCCTAACTGGAAGCTCTGAGCTATTGTGATTGTCCTAATAGCTTTTTGCTTTGTGTAAACTCCATAAAACAGCAAGAAAAGGGACCATGTGGACCTGAGAGCTATTATATTGCACCTAGGCTGAAATTTAGTTAGCTAGTGTAATAAGTTGTGACTTATCAAAGCCCCAGCCTCCAATATGAGGGAAAAAAAGCAAAGGAGAATGAAAACAGGTGAAATTCCTTGTTCTGCCCCTTCCAAAAGGGAGGAAAGAGCAGAAAGGATCAAATACCTTCTAAAGTGCCATCTACTAGTGACACACATAGTAATAATGGAAGACCAACTAGATAGATGCCAGTTAGAGCTTTCTTTCTGTCAAAAGCAAAGCATCTGATAATAATACCCAATAATAATTGTTGCATTTATACAAAGATTTAAGGTTTGCATAGCGCTTTACAAACATTATCTCACTTTATCAAGACTGATAATAAAGTCTTGTCTTAATGGTGATTTTAGTCTTTGAAAGGCGAAAGCTGACAAAAGAAACTGCTTTTCTGGACCTGATTCTGACCAAAGAGAATGTCCTGAGAGCCAAAGCAGACATGATCAGAACCTTGGGAGGAAGAACTGACCAGGCTATCTTGGAGCTCATGACAGACAAGATGGGGAAAGTCAGGCAACTGTTATATATTTGGGGAAAATAGATATCAAAAAATTAGGGAGAAACATAGACGTGGCACCATAGTTTAAAACTCCACAAGGGAAATCAGCTCAAGAAGATTAAGATGTTCTTAAGAATGAAATTATAATGAAATAAATGAAAATTATTTCAATGAGAAAGAAAAGGAGGCAGCTATCTAAAGAAACTGTAGAGTTGCACTAAGAGTCAATGGCCCACACAGAATTTTTTAAGACTCACATAGAAGATTTTTGCCTGGGGACATGGGACTCTAGTTAAGGGCTTTAAACTAATAATATGGAGGAAGAGATGAAAAAGGGAAGGTACAAATATCTTCCCAAAAAGATACCATTGAGAGTAGTAGCTATGGCATAGTGTTGGCGGCAAAGAGGGAGGGGCCCTGATCTTCCCTCTTAGAATCTGGCCTCTTTTCCATTCAAAGTGAGGAGTCACACATTCCTCTTTGCCCTTGTCCCCTCAAACCTTCCCTTTCCCTGTCCTTGCTACTAGGATGACAGTCTTATTGTGAGCTAAACAATGATAAACAGCAAGACTGAAATGAAGATAACTTCCTCCTGAAAGGTTATCTCAAAAAGAAATGAGCTACTTTTCTTAGAATCTAAAAGAACACTCTGTGTTTTGTAGATGGGGTCTCTTTCTGTAAGAAGTATCCCTATATAGCTACATGCATCTGTGTTTTCTGTCCCCTTCAATAAAACTCATGCTGATTTATCTAGAAAAGTGTGAGCAAGAGTTTTTTCATACCGTAGGAAAAAGGCCAGTGGTGAAGACCATTAATTAACATGAGGCAATATCTAGGAAAAGAGACACTATAAAAACTATGGCCTTAAATGCCTATCTACAGAAGTGAAAAGTATAGGTAGTAAATAAGAGGAACTAGGGACCTTAACACATGGAGATGAATTTTACTTCATTTTATGGAATATGACATAATTGGAATATAGCTAACATTTATATGGAATATTAACAAAGTGCTTACTTTACAACTTTCTACCACAGGGTCCCCTCCCTACCCCATCTCCTCTCCACCCCCATACCCTCCACTAGCCCAGGCAATTCCAGAACCAATCTAGAACATACTGGCAGAAGGAAGATCTGAATATTCACAAATATGGCAATGGAAATGGAAAGAACAATGACAACAAGAAAATCGAGACTGAAGGCTATGAAATTATAATGACCTTTGTTGTTGGTGTTATTTAATTATGTCTTACTCTTCATGACCCCACCAACGTCACCCTTCCCCTCTTTCTTTCTCACTTTGCTCCCTTTCCAGGCCAGACTTCCAGGATCCCTCTGAGCCTCTCAAATGCTCATATGGCTCGGATGAGGTGGGTGTCATCAACTTTATTCCTTCTAGTGAGATGAAGGGCCACCAAGTCTTACAATTTGCCCTCCCACTAGCTCCTAAACCTTACTGTCTACCAGCCACAACATCCTACAGAGCCTTCTCTCTAACACTACCCAGTCTCTACTGATCATACAGCTATCACCTAACCCACTGATACAACTTAAAGATGCAGGACTCTACCTTTCACCCCACCACCAGGCTGTAGACTTGTGGACCATCTGTCCTTGGGTGTGTGTGTCATCTCCCCCATTAGAAAGGATGCTCTTGAAAGTAGAAGCTGCATATTCCATGTATTCCATGTATACCTCCAAGGCCTACCAACATAGTGTCTGCCACATAGTAAGTACTTAATGACATAAATAAAATACATTTTAATAAATAAAATACATTTTAAATAAAATAAAGTACATTTTCAATAAAATAAAATACATTTTCATTCATTCATTCATAGGTATTATATGCCATTTGTTTGTTTTTGTCTAGACCTCTGATGTCACTGGAATTGCGAACTTCTGGCAAGGAAGCTCCTTTTATTCATGCAGACAGGCAACTATTCTGCAACTTAGAGTCTTAAAGAGTTGTCTGAACCATTAAGAGTTTAAGTGATTGCCCAAGGTCAGACAGAAGCAGGACTTGAACCCAGATCCTTAATGACTCCTAGGCCAGTCCTGAGTTGGACCTGAAACCCATCTTTCCTGAGAGTGTCTAGAGCTTGCTGTACTATGCTATATGCTACATCCTGGAATACTAGCCTAGAAGGATATAACTTATTCAAATGGAATGAACTAGACACAAGGAGTGATAAAATAATATTGTTAAGAAATACACTTCTGTAAAGAAATCTATGAACCAAGGGGAAATTTTCAAAAAAAAGTACTAACAACAACAACAACAATAATGGTGGCTAGCATTATATTTGTTGTTGTTTAGCCATTTTTCAATTGAGTTCAATTCTCTATGACTCCATTTGGGATTTTCTTGGCAAAGATACTGGAGTGGTTTGTCATTTCTTTCTCTGGTTCATTTTACAGATGAGGAAACTGAGACAAACAGGGTTAAGTGACTTGCCCAAGGTCACATAGCTAGTAAGTATCTGAGGTCAGATTTGAACTCAGGACTCCAGACCCAGCGCTCCATCTACTGTACCATCTAGCTGCCCCAGCATTTATACAGCACTTTCAGATTTACAAAATGCTTTACAAACATTATCTTATTTGATCCCCTTATCCTGGAAAAGAGAAGGCTTGAGGGGACCTGACGCCTGCCTTCAAGTGTTTGAAGAGTTGTCATATGGGAAAGGGAATAGATTTGTTTCACGTAGTGCCAGAGGGCTGAAGGAGGAGTCATGGGTGGAAGATGCAAAGAGATTAACTTAGGCATGATGTCAGGAGAAACTTCCTAAGGAGTGGAGCCATCCAAAAATGGAATGTGTTGTTGGGCATGTTCCCCCTCACTGGAGATCTCCAACAAATGGCTGAGGGACCATTTATGAGTTATGTTGTAGAGCCAGGGTTCCTAATCTGGAGCCCAAGAACTTGAGGTTTCAACATATATTTTGATAACTGTGCATCCATATAATTGATTTCCTTTTTAATCCTATGTTTTGTATTTTCTGCTATTAAAAAAACAAACAAATAACATTTTTCTGAGGAGTCCATAGGCTTCATCAAACTATCAAAGAGATCTGTGAAGGGAAGGGGAAGGAAAAAGAACAAGAACTTATTAAGTGCCTATTATGTACTAGGCTGGAGTAGCTGGAGGAGAAAATCGCAAACCACTCCTTTTGCCAAGTATCTTTGCCAAGAAAACTCCAAATGGGGTCTCGAAGAGTCGGACACAACTGACATGGCTGAACTACAGCATGTGCTAGGCACTATGCTAAGGGCTTTACAAATCTTATCTCATTTGAGTCTCACAACAGTCCTAAGAGGTAAGTGCTATTCTTTTTCCCATTTTTAGAGTTGAAGAAACTGAAGCAGACAGAGGTTAAGTGACTTGCCCAGGCTCACACAGCTAGTAAGTGTCTGAGTACAGATTTGACACCCAGAAAAGAAGCCCTGTTTTAGTGGGAATTTTTGTTTAGATTTTGTTGTTGTTCATCCTTCATTCTCTAAGAGGACCAATGACATCAGAAGGGTGATGTCTTGACTTGCAAGGGATTTGAATTAAAGTGAGGCAGAGCTGTGCAAAGTCATCAGCCTCACTCTCTCCTCCAGACATAGGTTGGAGTAGATGGGGTTTGAATTCCCTCCCAAACTGGAGCTTCTGTAATTCTATATCTAAGGAAAGGAAACAAAAGGGATAAGAATACTCCAAATCATGCCATATAAGGATCAATTGAAAAAAACAGGATTGAGAAGAAGCATCTTTCTTGAAATGTATGAAGGACAGTTGTGGAATATGGATTACATTTGTTTTCCTTGGCTTTAGAGCATAAAACAAAGAGTAATGAGTAGAAAGTACACAGTAGAAAGTACAAATGAGAAGCAATTAAGGCCCAAATTGGGGAATTAATTGTATAAATAGAGAGGAAATATATACAATAGATGTTATGGAGATGGAATTGACAAAACTTGACAACTGATTCATGGCTCTCCTGGCTGTATTCTAAAATCCCCCAGATTTTGTCTACCATGCCCCAGAAACCTCTTTACTCTAGAAACTCTGCCCAGTCCTGGACCTTAAACACTGGCAATACCCTCTCCCCTACCATCTCTCCCATGGATTGGCTGATTCCTCCCAGAACCTACCTTTTTAAGGAGGAGGTCCAGGCCAGTCATAACTTCATTCCTCTCCAGGTGGCTCTCCCTCATACTTTCTCTCCAATACTCCCAAACTAGGTGCCTGCTTCTTCCCTCACCCATCCCTTTTAGTTATTATCTTATCCCATGTAAGTTCCTTGAACACAGGGATTATCTTTCTTTCTTCTTGTATTTGTATTCCCAATGCTCAGCACAGTGCTTGGCACATCCTTAGCAATAACTGCTTGTTGACTTGACTTGACTTGGTTGGAGATGGGAAGTGAAGAAGATGGAAAACTTGAAGATGACTTCAAAGTAGTGAACCTGAATGACAAGCAGGGTGATGACTCACCCAACAGAAGTTTGGAGGAGAGAGGGGTTTAAAGGGGAAAGAGGATGAATTCCATTCCATTTTAGACACGTAGGTAGAAGTGTTCAACAGGCAGTTGGTAATATAGTACTAGACCTTGGTGATGATGATGATGATGATGATAATTAGCATTTACATAGCATTTTAAAGTTTGCAACAACTCTGTGAGATGGGCGTTATTATTACCATTTTATGGATGAGGAAACTGAGGAATAAGCAGAGGTTAAGTGATTCACCCAGGCTTAGATGGCTAGTAAGTAACTGAGACAAAATTCAAACTAAAATCTTTCTGATTTCAAGGTTTGGCTTGATATGTAGATATGAAAACACAGAGATGATCATTGAATCATTAGGAGCTTAAAGGATCACCAACAGAGAGTCTAGAGACCGAAGAGAAGAGGGCCCAGGACAGAGCTTAGGGGGATGCCCATGGTTTGACTCCAGTAAAAGAGATTGAGAAGAATTAGTCAGGAGAACAAGGAGAGAGGTGTCATATGAAAGCTGACGGAAGGAAGAGTACCTCTAGGTTGGGATTAGTGTGAACAAAGAATCCCCTCAAGAGGTCATATTCTTTGAATTTGCACTTTATATTTCCATTGGGCTAGAACCAATTACTATATTTTACATAAAATTAAAACTTTGTATAGTGTGAATTCAAATAGATGTGACCACTTCATGGGATTCATTACTTGCACTAATCAGGACCTAGCTATATGAAGAAGGTGATGGTTAATAGTTTCGAAAGCTGTAGTGTCACCATTACATTTAGTATTTATGAGATTGTTGGAAATCTTGGCAAGAGTGGCTTCATTTAAGCGGTAGGATCAGAAACCACTTTGACCCCCTCCACTTGAAAAATGATTAGGATATGATGAAGAGGAGGCATTGAGTCTAGAGAGCTTTTTCAAGGAGTTTGACTAGGATAGGAAGGAAAGACATAGGACAATAGATGCCTTAAGGGAATATTGAGGTTAGTCCCTCATTTGACTGGGAAATAGACTTCCCTGCCTCTTCCTGCAGTGTTTTACATAATTCTTCTTAACTCAGTAAGGCCTTGCTTCTCACCTTATCTGCATATTTTTGTCAGTAACCTCTTGATAATTCATATTGATCCAACAACACACAAAAAAACATTTATTTAGTACATTCCACATTTTATTAAAGCACTAAAAAAAAAGAGTCAGGATCTATGCATCCACAACAGTAGATAACAAATAAATGGCTTATATTTAGATCTGTCTTTGTACTTATATTTCCATAAATATAAGCTCAGTGTCCTGGGGATTTATTCTAAACCAAATTGCAAAGTGATGAACACTGGGAAAGACCCGATTTGGATAGTCAGAAAGAGGCTATGGGACATAGTGAATGAAGGCCAGAATTTAGATTCAGAGGAGTTTGTTTTGAGTACAAGTTCTGACACTCGCTAACTCAGTGATTCTGGACAACATCCTTAACCTCTCCGAGCATCAGCCTCATCATCTGTAACACTGGAATCATTATATGGGAAGGGAAGAAGAAGAGAATAAGCATTTATATAGTGCCTACTATATGCCAAGTACCATGCTAAGCACTCTACAATTATTATCTCAATCCTCACAACAACCCTGGGAGATAGATACTATTATTATCCCCATTTTACAGATGAGGAAACTCAGGTTAAATGATTCGCCAAGGGTCACATAGCTAAGTGTCTGAGGCCAAATTTGAACTCAGCGCTTCCTGATTCCAAGTCCAGTGTTGTGCCATCTGCACCACATATACCACCCATTGAAGAGGTCTACAGGTTCTGGGGTGCTTGGAACCCTAAGATCGCAATGCCGGGCCCTGCCTGAATGGATTCAACTCAAATCTTCTTCCAGTCAGAGAAAAGGTTTATTAGCGATAAATCATATAGGCCAGACTCTTAAGGAACCTGAAGATTAGTAACGCCCATAGGGACGAGCGGGCATGAGACAGTCTCAGCCTTTTGGGCATGAGAAAATCTCAGCGTTTGAATGGGGGCCAGGGTAGATCTTATATACACTAAAGTAACTTTGGGTGGCCAGAGGAAGGGGAGGGGTTGGGAAAAGGGTCTAGGTGAGAATTCCGATTGGAAGGTCTGAGAGATTGAATAAACAATGGGAATAAATAATGAAGGGAACTGGAAGGTAGAAGTTTGAAAGGGTCAGAAGGTGGGGCTAGGGCTTTCAAAGGGAGATAAGGGGAGTCTACCTGTTGCATTGGAGATCTTCTTTTAGGTCTTTTATTATTCCATGGGTACCAGCGCCATTCTTGGACCATCCGTCTATTATCCCTCACTCTCCTTATGTGCCTGGCCCAGCCGCTTTTCAAATCATCCATTTCCAGGATAGTTTTTTATGCCCCAAATCACAATTGTATACATGCTACATTCTATCTCCACTTACCGTACATCTCTCCATTGCCCTTTGGGTCACCAGTAATTCTGATCCTTCAGAGACTGTAGTGGTCCATAATACATGACCATATATCTTTTCAGAAAGAATGTTATTGCTTAAAAAGTTATGATCTCTTCTTCTGGTTCAATCTAAGGACAGTTCATGGTCTACTGGCAGTACCTATCAGTGTACAATGCCTAGTATACATTTAATAAATACTTATTTATTGGTTGATTGATTCAACATATCAGTATACTAATTCAATGATCTGCCCATATAACTGCATGTCACAGTCTGGGTCTATTATGCATTTGTTTTTTCCTATATAGATTTTTAGATCAAACTTTTTTGGGTGGTTGTAGATCTCAGCTACTATAGGAAGCCCTGAGGCTTGAACCAATCAACCCATTATCATCTGCAAATAGGAGTAGCTAATGAATCTCACCTTCTCTACTGGACTATCACCAATGGTTTGGTTCTGATTTTTGTCTTGCCACTGGATTCCAGTTGCTCTGGAGGAGACAGTGAGGTAGATGACTTTGTGCAGCTCTGCCTTACTTAAATCCAATTCATGTGCAAGTCAAGACATCACCCTCATGATGTCATTGGTCCTCTGCAAGAAGGACGAACAACAATCTATGAATAGTAACTGCCCTTTGGGGACCCAACCTGCCAGTTTGAGTTGGGCAATGCTGCTATTTCTTCTTCGCCTTCTCCTTCTCCTCTCCTTCTCCTTCTCCTTCTCTTCCCCCTCCTCTTCCCCCTCCCCCTCCCCCACTTTTTCCCCACCCCCACCCTTCCCTCACCTCTCCCCCTTCCCCTCCCCTTGCCCTCCCCCTCCTCCTCCTTCTCCTCTTCCTCCTCCTCCTCCTCCTCCTTCTTCTTCTTTCTTCTTCTCCTTCTACTTCTTCTTTCTTCTTCTCCTTCTCCTTCTTCCTTCACCACATGTTGTCTCTCTGTCCATGTGGGGAGCACCCTTACATGTGTGTGCTCTGTCCAAAGGAATATAATTTTTGTCTTATATTTTGTAAGATATATTGGGGTTTGGGGGCTAGATTTTTTTCAATTTCCTATTTATTCATTTTATCATTTTTTTTTCAAAAAGCTGGATTGTTGTCTTGCATGTTTTCATTTATAATTTCTTGAAATATAGCTCTGAAAAAACAGACTTTGAAAAAGCCTACTGTGATTCAAATGGAGCTCCTTGACTAAGCCTTTAAACCCAAATCACTCTGGCTGTTCATTGAATGGCTAATGATAGGTTCCAGCCCAAGCCTCTCTTGCTCATTGTTTAGGTTTTGATGGCTCAGAGTGAGTGTAAATAGCAATTGCTTTCTGTTCAGGCCATAAACTCTAAGGATCTTCCCCACTCAGATTGATTCTTTTGTGATAGCAAATTAGGCCATCTCTTGTCTCATTTCTTACCTAGTCCTTAATCATTGAATGGGCATTGCTTCAGACAAACTAAGACCTAAGAAAAACCTTAGTTTAAAAAAGCCAACTTCACCCACTGCATCCTGGGCCATGGCCAGTTGCCTTGACTTTTGTCTTGCCATTGGACTCAGATGACTCTAGAGGAGAGAGTGAAGCTGATGACTTTGTGCAACTCAGCCTCACTTAAGTCCAATTCACTTGCAAGTCAAAATATCACCCGTTTGATGTCATTGGTCCTGTTTGAGAATGAAGGATCAACAACAACACCTTCTATAGAGGAACTATCATTAATGTATGAACTCTGCCCAGGATTTTCTAATTGACAGTGGCAAACAACCCCTGCCAAGTGTTATGCTTGTTATTTACTCATATCAAAGCCCTTGATATTAACCCAATGACCAATATTGATATTAAGTATTTGAGGAAGACCTGGCTGGAGAAAGCAAGAGAAGGGACTTTGCACTTCTACACAGAGTTTATGGAATTGTCTGGGGGCCACTATGACTGGCCGTAGGTCTATGAGTATGGAGCTTCATGTCTTTACTCTTAAAAAACAACAACAACAACAACAACAACAACAATAGAAAATTACTTATTTTGTGTAATATGTTAGCATCAGAGATAAACTAAACGGATCCCCTTAAAACCACTCTGGTGTGGGGTTCTCCTGTGATCCTGCCATTCCTGTGGTGGGATGAAATATCCATCCAGTGATGTGTGTCCTAGAGTGAATACCTGAGTCTCTACATACTCACCTGACCACAGCCTTTCAAAGTACCAGCATGTCTGATGTGGGCACTTAAAAAATACCTCAGGGGGCATTTAGAAGAACTTTTTAAAGAAAGAATATTTGTAAATTCCTTTCTGTGTGAAAGTCCCTACATCCATAAATGGCTGCAACACATAGTTTTCACTCATAAAGTGCCTAGTTTTCCAATGTTCTATGAGGATTAAAAATTCCCATGTCTGCAAGGCAATTCACAGCACCAAAAATAGGTTTACCAAGAATAACCAAAGGTCATTTCTCTCACCCATGATGGGTATATAAATGTTCTTTAGCTACACTAATAGTTCCTTAAGAAAAGGGACTACAACACACAACTACTTAAAACAGCATAATGCTTTGCACAGATTAAGTACTCAATATGCTAGGTGTGATTCAACATACCAAATCATAAGATTCAATAAGCTACACACAAAAATTATCTTCAACACTTTATTTTGTTGTTGTTCAGTCATTTTCAGTGATTGTTGACTCTTTGTAACCCCATTCGGAGTTTTCTTGGCAAAGATACTGGAATGGTTTGCCATTTCTTCTCCAGTTTATTTTACAGATAAAGAAAGCGAGAGAAACAAGGTTAAGTGACTTGCTCAGGGTGACACAGCTAGTAAGTGCCTAAGGCCAAATTTGAATTCAGGAAAATAAGTCTTCCTCACTTCAGGCCTGGCATTCTATTTACTGTGCCATCTAGTTGCCCCAACACTTCATAGGCATACCATATGTATTTATCTGTTTGATTTGATTTATAGTATTCTATGGCCATATCCCATACTTTTTAGAGAGGAGGCTATAGGACTTTGGGTCTGTTTTTGGCCTTAAATATATAATTTCACCTGTTATAATTACTCTGAAAAGAAACTATATAGTAGGCATGTATAGTTTTTCATTGTTGTTGTTTTTAAATTAATGAACCAACTAGACCATTGATTCCATTGGGAAAGTAGACACTACCTAATCCTTTGTTTGACCTCATCCTTTCCACTCTTTTCCTCACCAGAATATCACAGCCAGCACCTACATGACAGCCTCAAAGAACATTGGCTGAATGGGGCTTCAGAATTGTACAACCCTTCTCCTTCCCCCTCCCTTCTTATTACTACTGGGCTCTTGGCATGGAGCACTTCGGAGTCCTAGTGTTAAGGAATGCACTTTGAGCCTCTGCCGGCATGGGCATGTCACAGTGATGCTCCTAAAACAAACCGGAGCTTGACTTCATTTCGAGTCTTCACTTGCTTGCAATGGAAGGCGTGCTGGCAGCTGTGGTCATCATTAGCCTTGTGGCAATGTTTTTTCCCTTAAGTGTCTTGTGTCTCGAATGAAAGCTTAAAGCTCATTAAACAGGGAGGGACTTTGGTTGATGTGCCAACATCAAACAGTGAAGTTTTTCTCTTGCAGCAAACATTTGGGAGGTTTGGATTTCCAAATTCTTGTCCCCTACCCCACACAGTAATTTAATTTAGATAATGGAGAACAAACAGGAGAGTCCCCATTTTTTCTCCTATCTTCTTCATGATCTTCACCAAGTATCTTCAGGATGAAGTTCACGGGAATTAGCAAAAAGCCTTCCCCCTCAGACGCCACATGACATTTAGAAACTATGGTATTTTCATTTTATTCCCTTGCTGGGCTATAAGCTCTATGAGGGTAGGGACCATGTTTTGTCTCTATGTCTGGCCCTCCCAGCATTAAACACAGTATGCTCTGAACACATCAAATGTAATTGTTGAAGGTTAAATGGAATATGTGAAGTCTTTAGTCACTTGGGTTTGGAGAAGTTCCCTGATTCTGCTATTGCCAGGGTGAGGAAAGATATTCCTTCCATGGTTCTGTAACCTTAGAGAATTTAAACACACATTTAATCTAACATAACCTTTGGAGACACCAACATTTTCTGATACAAAGACTTAACATATGATTCAGGTGGTATTTAGAAGGAGGCTTTTTTTATGTTAAAGAAATCTGTGTCACTGCCTAGCATGGTGAACACCCCCCCCCCCACAATTGTTGATGATGACTGTGACACAAGTTTTTTGCTCTTGAGATACATGACTTTCCACTGTGAGGATTTTCAGTTTCAAGACCCCCCAAATCATTCACACACTGAAAACTGGTTTACCAAGTCTAGGCAGGGGTCACTTGCCTCATCTTCAAAAACCAAAAGCCTTTAGAGAGAAACAGCAGCTGTTTAATAGGTGAACTCCAGCACCAAGCAACAGGTTGGGACAGGAAGCAAAAAATAGCAAATCCACTTGAAATTGAAAGGGGGATAGAGAGAGGCAGAGCACATTTATCAGACTTGGAATTTGGCCAGGGCACTGAGGAAAACACTAATTACCCTTTGATTATATAAAGCGTCATATAAACATAATTTAACTGACTTTCTGTCTCTTTTGGGAATTCTGGAGACCTGGAAAAAAGGAGAAGACATGTCACTAGCTGACAAATTCCTATTGAGAGGAGTTATTGTTGTTGTTGCTGTTTAATAATTTACCTAGTGTCTCATGAGAGCAAACAGACTTCTTGTTGGTGTAACCAAACCTCTGCTAAGGTGGGGTCAAAGTCAGGATTTCCAGAAATGCAATACACCCAGCACATTAAACCAATTTGAGTAGTTCTCCTGAAAATTAAATTGAAAGCCTCAGATTTTTCAATGCAGGAGGGTTCCAAGAGACCTGATTTCAGTAAAATGGAAGCTTTCCTGTTTTAGTCTGTCTAAGAAAGTTAGGGGTTGAGCCTGACTGACCTGAAGGTGGGAGAATGGACCAAGTAACTGTCTACAATGCTCTTCTTCTCCTACTTGAATTTTTGGAATCTGGGCACTGGACTTTCCTCAACAGTTCCAGTCCATAGGTCTTGACCACAACTACATGATGGAATGAATCACGTTATTTTGCTAAACCCCAAACTGAAGTGAATCCAAATATTAGGGTTTACTGAACCACAAGCAGGTCCAAATTGTTTTAAATACTTGTGTAAATAGTTGTTAAAACTGGTAACTAAACCTGCATTTTTTTTTCTCACTAAAACTATTGGACTGGAACAAAGTGAGAAGAAAAAAGTATTCTCTGAAGCAGACTACTAATTTGTTCATTCTGAATCCCTCTATCAATCTAAACAAAAAAGTACTGATTCATTTATTATTATTGTTATTTTGTTACTGCTTCAATTTTAATGAGTCTGTTGCCTTCAGGCCACAGGGCACCAAGTCAAAAACATTCATGTGTAAGAGTTCGATTAAAATCCTGCTCCAGCTCCACGCCTCATTTTTAAAAAGCCAGAATATTTTCCTGACTGTAGTCAGATGTCTCAGAGACAGTTCTTTTTTACCCTGGAAGAATAATCAAAGCAGGTTTTATGACATTCAGAGGGGACAGAAATTCCAGAAATAAGAATCTAAGAAAATAGAACATATAAGAAAATAAGGCCAACCAAGAGTCATAGTGGCATTCCAACCAATCTTAGGGTTGAAATGACAACACGTGGCAAAAACGGTTTCTCTAAAGTATTAGACAGTTCCCATATTGAAAAGTCAATATATGCCCTTCATGGTAGCAATCCCTTATAGAACTGAACTAAATCAGTGTTGGCAAAAGTGATTTTTATGCAATTATCCCTATTGCTGTAATTACCATCATTGTTGCTAACAATAATGACTGACATTTAGAAACAGTAGTGTCTTAAGGTTGACAAACAACCTCTGGAAGTGCTATCAATATTTTTGTTGTTGTTGTTGTTGAGCCATTTCAATCATGTCTGACTCATCATGACCCCATTTGGGGTTTTCTTGGCAAAGATACTGAAGTGGTTTACCATTTCCTTCTCCAGGAAGGATGAGGAAACTGAGGCAAACAGAGCTAAGTGACTTGCCCAGGGTCACACAGCTAGTAAATGTCCGAGACCAGATTTGAACTAAGGAAGATGAGGCTTTAAGACTCTAGGCCTGGTACTCTATCCACTGCACCACCTAACTGCCCATTCAAAAATTTACTTCTCTTCAACAAAATTATTTCTCTTTGTAACTATTCATGTCAAGAATTTCATTTCTGAGAGATTCCTATAACTCTATACTGACTTTCTCTGAAGAAATTTAGAGACCTTGAGACCTTATATCTCTTTCCTCTGAAACATGCTTTCCCCCCACATCTTGGGTACATATATGATTATGCCCAGCTTTTTTCCCCTTTATCACAAATTCTAAGATGAAGCTGTCACTCCCCACCAGGGTTCCCAATATTTCTACCTCAACAAAAGTCTACTATATTTTGGTAAGATCAGAACCAGAACAGAAGTTTCCCTTGTGGGTCACTCTACCTTTAGAAGGATGAAACTCTCACCAGGGCAGATCAAAAAATTATCAGCTGATCTGTTCTAGGCAGAGAATGAGTTCGACATATGTCTGAGGTGCCCATCACTCCATTGTGATTCCATGCCAGGCTAGCTGTTTCCTGAACTCCTCGTCAAATTCTTCTTTCTGTCAGAGATGTAGAGCTAGAAGGGACTGAAGAGGCCAATTGGTCCAACCCCCTCAATTTCTTAGAGGAGGTCACATTGGTAGTAAATGTCAGAGGGGGATTTGTATTCAGTTCCTCTGGATTCAAAGAGCAGAGTCAGTATCTTTCCACTGAACCATGATGTATTTTGCAGTATATTCCCATAACAATATCACATCTATCCCCATTGATCTTTACTCAAATGCTCTTTACCAAGCTTTCCTCTTCTAATTCCTGGACTTTCAGATAAGTAATAGACAATAGCTTGTGGATTGACTGATGGATTGATCTCCACTCCCCATGCTATATAGATGTAATCTTTGCCATGACATTAATCCCATACACTTTGGGAGGCAAATCCCCCTCACCTAATTTCTTTAAATGTGTGTGTATAGATGTATACATATACATATGTTTTTTATTTTTATCTTTTGTTTTCACATCATCTGGGCTTTCGGTACCTCCGTTCCTCCCTTCCAAAGAGCCACCCCTTATAACAAAGAATTTTAAAAAAAAAAAAGAGGAAAAATTCAGCAAAATTGATCAAAAAAATTTGACATTATATGCAATGTTCCACAACCATGGGCTCCCTCCCCCTTCTCTGCAAAAGAGTAGGAGAGGTGTTTTCTCATATTTCTTCTTTAGGGCCAATCTTGTCCTTTGAAATTTTGCAATATTCATTTCAATGATTTTATAGGTTTTTTCCATTTACAATGTTATAGTTATTGTATTTTTTTTGGTTTGACGTTGCATCAGTTCATGTAAATCTTTTTATGCTTCTCTGTATTCGTCTTATTTAATATCTCTTACAGTTTGTTAATAATTCACATGTATCACAATTTGTTTAGCCATTTCCCATTGATAACAATCTACTCTGCCTACATTTCTTTGCTATTATCAAAAGTACTGCTATAAATGTTTTGGTGTATATGGAGCCTTTCTTTTTGTCATTAACATCTTTGAGATGTTATGCCTATCAATGGAATTTCTAAGTCAAAGGGTCTGGACATTTTAACCACTTTATTTATGTAATTACAAATTGCTTTCTGCAGTGAATTAGTACAGTCATTCTGGGAAGTATTTGGAATTATGTGAATAAAGCTGCTTAAATGCCCAATTTCTTATTGATTAGAACCTGTTTCTCAGTTTAAACAGTTATTAATCCTATAGGTGAGATCTAAAATGCTAATACTACTTGTTGGATTGAGGAAAGGACAATAAGCCAATTTGTCTAAGTAACATATGGCACTAGCTACCATATCAGAGAGAAGGTTAATTTGACCCAGGATGAAGGGTAGCATGAGCAGTCAGAAAGCAGTACATTGGCTTAGCAGAGACAAGTCAAGTAGAAAAGTTTTAAAAGTAAGATCAGTTCTCAATCATTTTTGAAAAACATGGAAAGACCTGAACAAAATAACGAAGAGCAAAATGAACAGAACCAAGAGAACATTGTATACAGTAACAACAATATATTTTAAGAACAACTTTGAGCAAATAAGTTATTTTGACTATTAGAAATACCCAATTAACAATAAAGGACATATGAAGAAAGACACTATCTCCATCCGGAAGAACTGATTAAGAGAAGTATGTACAGAGCAAGCCTTGTGAAGTCTGGATTCAATCAAAGGGCTGCACTTGACGACCTAGAGGGCCACACATGGCCGCGATGGCCACAGGTTCCCCACCCTTGGTAGAGGACAGAAAGCCAGCCTGGAAGTTAGAAACATCTCTGTTCTAGTCCTGTGTCTGATACATACTAACTTGGTGGCCATGGCTCGTCATTTAGTTTCTCTGTACCCCTAGACAGCTCTCTTAGATTATAAAGGGGAAGGGTGGTAAACAAGTACCAAATGTAAGAGGACCTGGGTTCAAATCCTGCTTCTGATGCTCACTAATGGGTGATCTTGGGCAAGTCCATGTTCCCTGGACCTCAGTTTCCTTATCTGTCAAACGAGGGGTCAGGACTCCATGATTTCTGGGGTATCTTCCAGCTACGAGTCAGTGACAAGTAACAGACCAGTTGCTCATTTGCATCAATGGAAGGAGCTTCTACATGTGGAACGTCCAGGTCCAGATGAGTGAAAGAAAAAGCAGTTGTTAAGGTCTTGCAATGTTCCAAGCCCCGTGCTTAGTACTAAGGATACAAATAAGAAACTGAAAGTTCTTGCTTTAAAGGAGCTTGTATTCTTACAGAGAAGACAAGACATCAAGGGCAGGGACGGGTATTTGGGAAATGTACAGGTATGATGCTATAGGGGTTATTTTGTGACATCCTTTTCAGGATCAACAGAACTAATTGATTTGAATATGCTTCCAGAACTGGGGCAAGGAGGGGAGGAAAAGTGTGAAGGGTATGGGTCTGGTGGCAAGATGGCTGGGGAGAAGTTGGCCAGAAACATGATTGAAGACAAGCCTAGATACTAGTAGTTAAAGTGAGTCAGTCACAAATCAAGGCAATGGGACCCCGCCTGGGCCAGAGTTTCACGGTTGAAATGATAAAAGGATTACTTTCTCCAGGGAATACTTTGTGGCCCAATAGGCAAAATAACTGGTGAAAAGGTGGCTGGGAAGTGAAAATACATCTATCTCTATTTGGCAAATTGAGATAGAAAGGGAAAGGAAGAGGGAGAGACAGAGGAGAGGAAGAGGGAGAGAGAAGGGAGAGACAGAGACAGAGATTGAGGAAGGAAGGGAGGGAAAGAGAAAAAGAGGGAGAAAGGGAGGGGGAGAAGGAGAATGAGAGAAAAGGAGAGAGGGAGAGAGATAGAGAGAAAGAGGGGACAGTGGGAGAGAAAGGTGGGGGGGAGAAAGAATGAGAGAGAGAGAGAGAGAAAGCTAGAGAGGGCAAGCAATCCATCTCAGGGTAAAAGTTATATGTATAAATATGTGAGCGTGTGTGTTTGTGTGTGTGTGTGTGTGTGTATTAGTCATATATATGTATATATGTACATATATTTATGTATATAACTTATACCCTGAGTTGTATATATACAAACCAGAGCCAACTAGGTAGTACAGTGGCTCAAAAGCCAGTCCTGGAGTCAAGGAGACCCGAATTCAAATCTAGTCTCAGACATTTACTAGCTATGTGACTCTGGGCAAGTTACTTAATCTTTGTTTGCCTCAGTTTCCTCATCTATAAAATGGGGATAATAATACCACCTCTCTCCCAGGGTTGCTATGAGGATCTAATGAAATAATATCTATAGTGCTTAGCACAGTTCCAAGCACAAAGTAGGTACTATATAAATGCGCTATTATTATCACATTATTTAATACATATTTGTGTCTATGCATACACACGTGTGTGTACACACACATATGTGTGTGTGTCTTTTGTATGTATAATTCTGTTGTGATCTCCCCAGTTTGTAGTGCTTCCCCTTCCTCAAGTTGTCTTTACTTTTTTATATATTTTATCTATATCTATATGTACACTTGTTGCCCTTTCACTCCCCCACCCTTCCCCCCAGAGAATGCTTTTTGAGCGCAGGAACTATTTCATTTTTGTCTGTTTCACCAGTGCCTAGTACAATACATACATACCACAGGCACTTAATGTCTATTTAATGATTGACTATACCTCTACCTGCTGGAATAAAACCTTTTCAAATGTTTTTTCAAATCTTTTTAAAAAAAAAAAAACTTTTTCAAATCATTCATTTGTTCTGTTGTTGTTTTTTTATTCCAATATTTGTTGACTAGTTTCTCCACACATCTGATGACCATTGAGGAAGGAAGATGATATTTCCTGTTACTGCATCCAACCAAGTAATATCAAATAAAGAACGGGGGGGTTTGGAGCAAGGACAAGTGGCACAGCCAGAGCCTTCAGGATCCCCTGCCAGATGAGATGACATTACTGTGTAGCAAAACACTGGCAAAAGAGAGGTACTGCAAGTATTCTGCCCACACCTCCCCAGCTTTCCAATGTTTCTGTTGCTGCAAGCCCTTACATTCCTTTAACCTACAGCTGCCTTGGGCAGGCCAGATTGATGACTGGATTTGCCTAGGCGTGAATCATTGCATCCTGAATTTTACAGTGAGGAGTTAGGTTTGAAAGGAGCCAATTGTATATCTTGTCCCACATCCCACTGGAGTTGTTCAGGGGACATATGGCGGTGACAGAGCTCATGTTGCAAACCCTATTTGGTTAGATTGCTTTGGAGTAATTTGGCAAGGAAATCAGATTCATCAGCCTCCACACAAGAGGTCTTCCCAAGTCCTTCTCGAAAAGGGTGCCTTAGGGACCAAAACTGAAAGAATAACATTGTCAGAGTCTCACTGGTGTCAATTGTTTTAAATATCCACTTCCTGGGGGGAGCCCCAAGGGAGGGGTGACCAGCAATCACATTTTTAACTACAGGTAACTTCCATTTCCAGAAAGCAGAGATCTATTAGGAAAGTAATGCCTGAACCCTAGGGTATTTTCATGTCCTTCAGCACTTCTGAAGTATCTGGCTGTACAGGAAGGAGCTGTTTCTTTATGCTTTTTTATTGTTGTTTTGATGAGATTACCTGTGACTGGAATGAAAAGGTTTCCTTATGTAATCCTGCTTTTTCTTTGGAAGAAAGCCTCAATATAGCTTTGAGGTAGAGGTCTCCTGAGGAAATTGTCATTGTTTGGTCATAAAGAATACTTGACTGTTGAAATGGTCAGCCTTTATAGGAAAGTTCAATCAATCAATCAGTCAGTCAGTGAGCATTTATTAGGTCTACTGTGTGCTAGGCACTGTTCTCTCTCTCTCTCTCTCTCTCTCTCTCTCTGTCTCTCTCTCTTTCTGTCACTCTGTATGTATATACATACATACATACACATACACTCATAAATATATACATATATGTATATACATGTGTGTATATACACATTTCACAAAAATAGATACAATATAACTGGGGGTGGGGAGGGAATGGTCCTAGTAATTGAGGGTAAGGAGAGATCTAGATACATTTCCTGAAGGGAAGGGACACCTTCTCTTAGCTTTGAAGGAAGGTAGAGATTCTAAGAAATGGCCATGAGGAGGGATTGGGCTTATGCAAAGGCATAAAGATGGAAGATGGAGATGAAGGAGCTGCTGAGTCACTTCCAGCTGTGTCTGACTCTTCATGATCCCATTGGGGGTTTTCTTGGCAAAGATACTGGAGTGGTTTGCCATTTCCTTCTCCAGTTCATTTTAGAGATAAGGAAACTGAGGCAAACAAGGTTAAGTGTGTTGCTGAGCCTTGATACTCACACCTTATCAGTACCTTCTACTCCTCTGATTGGAGGGCAGGGCATGAGCTCCAAAACCTCTATTTGAGGAGGGGCATCTCTTCATTTCCCACATGGCTGCACTCTTTTGATTTTACCATCACACCCCTGTACCCAGGTACCTTCTTCCTCCTCCCGCCTTTCAGCTTTCTACTCGTATCCCCAGCATTTAGCACAGTACTGGCACATAGTAGGCATTTAATGTTTATTGACTGACTGACCTTATGGTTCATCTGGATTTAAGGACATATTTGCATAATGTGGGACAGATGAAGTTAGCTCAGACTTTCATCTAAGGCCCAATACAGAAATGATGTGTTTGTTTTTAGGAACAGAAACCACAATGTACTTGCAGCTCTTCAGGCAGCCTTGATCATATCTATATTTACTTTGTCAGTCTTAATGAATAAGACAATGACAGAGATATTGTTGAGGCAAAAGTTGCTATTAATATCTACCCTCCCCCCAAATGCTTCTTGCTTTTTCATCTCATTGTTTACTCATTTCAGTCATGTCCAACTCTTTGTGACCCCTTTACAGAATTTTCTTGACAGGGATACTAGAGTGGTTTGCCATTTCCTTCTCCAACTCATTTTATAGATGAGAAAACTGAGGCAAACAGGGTTAAATGACTTGCACAGGGTCACACAGGTAGTAAGTGTTTGAGGCCAGATTTGAACTCAGGAAGATAAGTCTTCCTGACTCCAGGCCTGGACCCTCTATCCACTTCTCCACCTAGCTGTTCTTCATCTCACTCCAGCATCATATATCTTTGTCTATGGTGCCTTAGTAGCAATGAAGGAAAAGGGTATTGTGTTTATAGTTGTGCCAGTATAGCTCTGATCCATTAAGAACAGCCACTGCCTAATACAGACTTTCATTACAACACGAATGGATTATTTCAACAGTCCTCTAACCAACAGTCATCTCTAATCATAGAACCTCAGTGTTAGGAGGGGCCCAAGAGGCTCTCTAGTTCAACCCATACCTAAACAACAACCACAACGAAAGCCCCATTCCAATACCCAACAAATGGTCATCCAAGAAAACTCCAGAAGGGGAAATCATTCTCTCTTGGGGAGTCCCTTCCATTTTTGGATACCTCTAATTCACAGAATCTGAGCAGAACTTCATTTTTCCAAAGTTAAACTTGTTCAGTTCCTTCAACCAGTCTTTATATGGAATGACCTCAAGGCCCTGGTTGCCTCTCTCTGGATGTTTTCCAGCTTTGGTACCCAAATTAAAAAAAATATTCCAGATGTTATTACACCAGGGCAAACTACATCAGGGTGATGATCTCCCTAGTCCAAGATTCTATAGTTCTCTTAATGTAGCTTAACATCACGTTGACTTTCTTGGCTGCCAAATCACACTGTTGCCTCATAGTGATCATGTAGTCTACTACAAGGTCAGCTGGGTTACAAGAACACTGAGCCTCAAATCAGGAAGATTTATCTTCATGAGTTTAAATTCAGTCTCAGACTTAGTGTCGTAGCTGTGTGACCCAGGCAAGTCACTTAACCCTGTTTCTCTTAGTTCCTCATCTGTAATACAAGCTGGAGAAAGAAATGGTAAACCACTCCAATATCTTTGCCAAGAAAATCTCAAATGGGGTCATGAATTGTTGGACAAACTGAAAAACAACTAAATAACAATCTACTAAAGACCCCAGGTCTTTTTCCAGATAAGCTGCCATTTAGCCACACCTCCAGCATCTTATATTTTGTGGAGTTGATTTTTTGAAACAAAGTGCAAGACTTTACATTTTTCCCTATAAAATTTCATCTTACTATAGTGTTCCAGCTGTCAAAATCTATTTGGATGAGGCTGTCACCATGGTGGGTCAGTTATTCTGCCCAGCTTTGTGTCATTTACAAATTTGATAGCTATGCCATCTATTCCTTTATCCAAATCACTTATTAAGATATTAGACAACAAAGGGTCAAGCACATACCGTGTTACTGGTCCATTCCACTGGGAACTTCCTCCCGATCTGTTATGAAATTATTAGTAACTGTTCCTTAGATCTGGTCATTCAACCAGTTCCAAGTCAACCCAACTTGCATCATCATTTAGTCCATGCCTCTCCATGGGAATAGTATGAGAGACTTCATCAAATACTCAGCTAAAATCAAAGTAAACTCCAGGTGCAAAATTTCCTTTATATACTTGTCTAGTAACCTTATCAAAAAAGAAAATGATCTTAGTCTGATGTAGCCTCTTCATGATGAAGCCATGCTATATCACTGTGGTCACTGCTTCAACAATTATAACTCTCTAACTTTCCAGTCTTATTTAATAACAACAATATCTAATATTTATATAGCATTTTAAGGCTCAAAAAGTACTTTCAACATATTATCTCATTTTACTTTCACAATAGCCCCAGAGGTAGATGCTACTTATTCCCATTTTACAAATAAGGAAACTGAGATAGAGGTTAAGTGACTTGCCCAGGGTCACACAGCTAGTTAAGTGTTTGAGGCAGTATTTGAATTTAGTTCTTCCTGACTCCAGGTCCAGTGGTCTGTCCACTGTGCCACATAATCTCACAATACTATAGTCTACCCCTGCCAAAATGGACTATAAGCTGGAGAATATACAGAGGAAAGCAACCAGGATGATTTTATTCATGCCAAATGGACAACAGGTGAGGGACCTGGAAATATTTAGCCTAGAGAAAAAGACTGAAAGGGTAAGTGGAGGGAGACAGTAAATCTTTCTTCAATTACTTGAAAGGTTGTCATATGAAAGAAGAACTGGTTTTGTTCTGTTTTGCCCCTAGCAACCAAGGGTGGAAGTTTCAAAGAGACAAATTTAGGTTTGATATAAGGAAAATCTTCTTAAGAATTAGAACTTCCCAAAAGTATAATGGGCTGCTTCAGAAGCTGGTAGTGTTCCCTCAATGGAGGTCTTCAAGCAGAGGATGCATGTTCACTGGTCAGTTGTGTGGTGATCTTTTTCAAGGTATGGGTTGGACTACATGACTGTTGATGACCCCTTCTTTGATCTTATTCACTATCCCTTGCACATGGCTCTTGCTTTCTAGTTTCCATAGTTTTTCTTCTTTCTTTCTTTCTTTTTTTTTTTTTTTGGCTAGGCAATGGGGTTAAGTGACTTGCCCAGGGTCACACAGCTAGTCAGTATTATGTGTCTGAGGCCAGATTTGAATGCAGGTCCTCCGGAATCCAGGGCCGGTGCTCTATCCACTGCACCATCTAGCTGCCCCTCCATATTTTTTCTGATGCCATTCCCTGCACCTAGGATGTCCTCTCCTCTATTTTTCAAGACCCAACTAAAATATTACCTCTTCCATGAAGTCTTCCATGCCCCCATTTAGTTAGTAATGATATTGTTTTCCTCTGACCTCATATAACATTTTGTACCTCTCTTGTGGTCTCATATTATATATTAAAACTATTGGGTAATTATTGCAGATAATATGGAAAATTTTCTCCTCAGAATTCCTCTTCTAGTTCCTCATCATATCATCAAGGTGACCCTGGCTTTTCAACAGCTATGTCAAAAGAAAGCCAGCTCAGACAAGTTAAACCAAATTGGGAAGCCTTCAAATTTGGCCCCAGGGAAAGACGCTTCAGAGTCCACCTGACACACCAGATAAAGTGTTAGCTTTAGCATCAGGATACCTGAATCTATAAACTGCATTTGATTTTCACACTTGCTTTAGGAGCTTAAGCAAATCTGTAACCTTCTCAGTGTCTCAGTTTCCTCATAAGTAAATGGTAGTAAGAATATTTATACTCTCTACTGCACAGGGTTGTTGTGAAGAAAACACTTTGGTCTAGTGCCAGAGTTCTTAACCTAGGGTTCATGGACCACAACAATGGATAAACTTTAGGGGATTCATGAAATTGGATGGAGGGAAAATGGTAGCTTTATTTTCACTGACTACTAAATGAAATTTAGCACTTCCATCAATCATTAATATAAGCAACACACCACAATAGAATTAGGCTTTAACAGACTTCTAATGGAGTCCATGACACAAAAAGAAAAAAAAAAAGAACCTCTGGACTGATAGTTAGCTATCCAGTGTGATATCTCTGCTGTACTTGGAATTAGGTAGGTCTCAGTTCAAATTCTATCTATGATGTTGGATTTTGTCCTTCATGCTCGAAGAGGACCAAAATGACATCACTATGTTGAAGTCAAGGTAGGGTGTGCCTGAGTATGGATGATCAGACCAATAAGAACTCAGAAGGCTCCACCACAGGTCAGGCACAAATAGTCCATATGAACATTTGGAGTAGAGATGTCCCTAAATGTGTGCACCTCATTTTTCTTTTGAGCTACTACAGTTCTGCTTTGCTCATAGAGCACAGAGCCTTCTTTGAGGTGGGCACACCACGTTGGGTGGTCCTGTGCCAATGTCTCCCATGTCTCACAATTGATTTCAGAGTTCTTCAGAGAAAACTTGAGAATTATATTTAGTAGCAGAGTGACCCTGGGCAAAGCACTGAACTGGTCTGAGCTTTTATTTCCTTATCTATAAAATGAAGAAGTGAGCTAGATGGCTTCTGAGGTCCCTCCCTGCCCTAAATCCATGACTCTACTATACTTAAAGAACCTTGTAAATTCAAGTTATTATTGTGCCTCTGTTATCTGAGGACAGATATGAAGAAGTTAATTTCCAAATGACTAGGCACCAGGACAATATTTTGGTCATAGTGACTCATGAAATTTACAAAGTCACAAAATGCCCTATGCCCCCTAGAGATATCAGGAATCTCTAAAAAGTTATTAGTCATTTCCCTTGCCTCCTATGGTGCAAGAATTTTAAATATTTTGTTTATTTTTCAACTAATGGGCACCTAATTTCTCTTTCACCTCTCGCTCACACCCTTACTGTAAAAAAGAAAAAGAAAATCCTTGTACCAAATCATATAATCAAGCAAAACAAATTCACACATTGGCCATGTCTAAAAATGTGCTTCTTTCTGTATTTTTAGTTCATTACCTCTCTGTCAGGAGGTGGGGAAAATGCTTCATCATCAGTTGTTGGGAACTATGATTGGTCATTGCATTGATCAAAGTTCTCAGGTCTTTTTAAATTGTTTTGTAAATATTGTTATTGGATAAATTGTCCTACTGATTCTGCTCCCTTTACTCAGTATCAGTTCATACAAGTTCACTCAGGTTTCTCTGGAAATCTCTTTCATAATTTTCATGGCACAACAGTATTCTATAACATTCATACGCCATAATTTGTTTAGCCATTCCCCAATTGCTAGTCAAGTTCTCAGTTTTCTGTTCTTTGTCATCAAGAAAAAAAAAAGAACTGCTATAAATATTTTTGTATATATTGGTCCTTTTCCTCTTTTTTTTTATTTCTTTGAGGTATAGATCTAATGATGGTTATGCTACATCAAAGGCTATGCACAGTCTGGTGACTCTGGAGGCATAGTTCCAAATAAGCAAGAATCTCTAGAAAATGAGGCTCCTTACTATTCTTCAGGCACAAAAATGAGCAGTATTCTTCCCACATTGCCAGTTGTAAAGTATCAGGAAAGGGAGCTGTTTGTGAAGAATCACACTGCTCTTAGACTATAAAGATTTCCTTAACTTACTACTTTAAGGTGTGATCTTTGTCCTGTGATCACTGAGTTTATACACTATTAGAGGAAGCACACCCTTATGGACATTCTCATTATGAAAGTAACCAGAAAACATAAAGAAAATGCAGCTACATAGAAGGAAGAATCTCAGGTTTTCCTCTAGTAGATCAATAAATGTAGGTCTTGATTGTCTCCGTCATAGCCAGTGTCCAGGGCAGTGGAGAACTTAGCCTTAGAGTCTAGGGAAGTAAAGAGTAAAAAGTATCCAGACAGTAATTGCAAGGAGAATAACGTGTGTGGAAATCTAAAAAGGACAATTGGCTAGTGCCTTATATCCTTGTATCTTAAATGTTTCTAGCTCATGTGCTTGTTGTTTTGTTTCTTTTTTTATCTACTTCCACCAGATAAATTAAGGCTTCTTCTCTCCTCTCTTCTCCCCCTAGCTCCCACATACAGGAAGCCTAGTTTTAGAAGAAATAAAAGAATATGGACAAGAGCAGCAAGGTGATTGAAATAGGTAGATCTCATTGGATACATGGACTTCATTAAATAATTGGGTCTCAACAAGCAATGGTATTTCATCTGTTGTCCTGGTCTCTTGTGTTCTCTGATTTTTCTGTTTCTGTCTCAAAATAAATTAATCCTCACCCCACAAGTGAGAGAGTAAAACCTATCCTCTAAGGAAATAAAGGGAAGTATAGGAAGAAAGCAGCAAAGTGAAACAAAGTAGACAGATCTTATTAAACCATGGGATTTAATCTTTTGTCCTAGTGCCTTGAACATTTGTATCTTGCCTGCTGCACGAATTAAGCCTTGACCCTTATGTGTGAATAGAGAGTCTAGTGGCCAAGGAAGTACAGGGTATTGGTACAATTAAACAAGGTAAGTATGTCGTGGATTCACATTTCCTATAAGCAGTTTGCTATAGCAGTTAGGAACAAGGGTAAGCCAAGTGATACACTAAAAAGGAGACATTTTGTTTCAAGTGAGCATGGCCGGCAAGGAGAATTTTCCAATGATTGTCAAAGATCATGGTGTTTGTTTTTTCTGCTAGTATGTAACACCTATTCATGACCAATGTTTAAGTAGATCTGTGTCCCAGAGATATAAGTGAAAGGGTTGAAGGAATAATTACTAGTTTCCAGGTTATCAGGAAGAATGAAGTGTTCCACGAAAGAATGGAAGGACAAAACAAAAAAGAAAAAGGATTTAAATGGGCAGAGCAAAATTCCCATCTAACATAAGCCAGAAAAAGAAGAGAGGTAAATCCACTGAACATCTAGGGCTATATAATCTATTAAATATAAGAATTGGGGTGGAGCAGAAATAATGGGAAGAATGGGATCATCTTTAGAGGAAGCCGTTGATTGTTCTCCAAGGCCTGATGAGGCAGATCCACCAGTATTTTCAGGTGAGAGGTCATCCAGTAATAGAGAAAGAAAAAAAGACAAATGGCATCGGTTGGTGACTCATTGGTTAGGGATAGTAAGGCAGCTACTTGTCAACCAGGTTTAAACAATCTGTTAATCAACAAGCCTTTATTAAATGCCTACTATGTGCCAGACACTGTGTTATGCATTGGGGATACAAAGACAAAAATGGAACAGTTCCTGAGTTCAAGGAGCTAACAGTTTACCAAAGAAAACGGCATGTAGGAACATACACATAAATACATGTGTGTTCATACATATATGTATATATGTATGCACATATATATTATATATTCACATATATGTATTTATATAAGGGTAAGGATTACACCCCAACTCCAATTAGTGCAATCAGAAACCTAGGCAGCTTCATTGAATCAATCCAAAGTATAAACTAGCTACAAACAAGTCCTTAATTTGAGAAGAATAAGGGACTTTGATCACTGGATTAAAATGAATGATATCATACAGAAAGCATCTTGTGATTGGGAAAAAAAATTGAAAATACTCCTGGACCAGTATATAAAGTATCACGCCACTCTTGAAGAGTACAATCCAATGTCAGGCCAAACTAGTAGTGGAGGAACTACAGCCAAGTCACTAAATGGGAATTGCTTGGCTCTGTGTGTCTCTGTCTCTGTCTCTTTCTTTCTCTCTCCCCCCTCTCTGTGTCTATTTCTCTTTGTTTCTTTATCCATCTCTGTCTCTGTTTATTTATGTCTCTTTTTCTGTCTCTCTCTTTCTCTCTGTCCCTATTTCTCTCTTTTTGTTCCTTTATCTATCTCTGATTGTTTATTTATCTGTCTCTGTCTCTCTCCTCTCATCTGCCCCACCTCACTCCCAGATAACTATGCTAGACCAGGAGTCCTAAAGGTTCCACCAGAGGTCCTAACAGTGACTGTAGCTGAGTCCATCAGAGCTAATAACAGTAACCACAGGAGTCAGGAGGTGCCTGAGCAGAAACCTTGAGATGGATATGCCTAGGCAATGACCTTGCATCATCTGGAGAGATTATAAGTGAATAGAAACAGGATATGAGAGTGATGGAAGAAAATTATGCAAAGAAAATTCATGACTTGGTATAAAAGACCCCCAAAAAATGCTGAAGAAAATAATACCTTAAAAAAACAAAATTCACCTAATGGTAAAAGAGGCACAAAAATTCTCTGAAGAAAAGAACTCCCTGAAAAGCAGAATTGGCCTAATGAAAAAAGTAGTACTAAAACTCACTAAGGAAAATAATTACTTAAAAATTAGAATTGGGCAAATGGAAGCTAATGACTCCATGAAACATCAAGAAACAATAAAACAAAGTCAAAAAAACAAAAGCACATCCCTTTAGCATTAATATTCTCCTTGTGATATCTTGGCAGCAAATGATAAAATTAGAATTGAAATTTCAAATCACCAAAAGTGCAACTGAAAGACTCATATTGAAAGTAAATAGATTAAGGAGTGTTGCCAACAATGATTTATGTTTTAGAAGTGATATAATTTGGGTTACATGTGACTGGAAAAGGAGAGGAGCTGGTTATGTTTAGTGGAAAGAGCATTGTCCTTGGTGTTGAGAAATCTAGGTTCAAATCCTGAGTCTGACATTTACAAATGATATAATCATAGACAAATCTCCTAACCTCTTTGAACCTCATTCATAAAATGAAGACAATTATGCAGTATTTGAGATGAATATCTCAAAGGATTATTGTAAGGAAAACATTTTATAAACATCAAAGTACTACATAAATATTATATTATTACTATGTAGTAAGAATGAGAGGCAACAGAAAAATAAAGTAGTGAATTGGTAACTCCAAGATATAAAAGGAGAGAAAGACCTCTAAGGTGTTGTGTAGATTATGTATGGAGGACTACAGAAAGATATGGTCTTGAATCACCAGAAAGTATTATATATGTAAGAGTTTTGATTTGTATTGATGAAGGTAATAGTCATAGCAATTGGATCACAAATCTATCAAAGTAAATTGCATGTTTGTGAATGTGCCATATTACCTTCACAATTACCTTGTACAAGGATAAGGACTATCTTTCTTAATTATATTTGTGTCTTCTCTATCATCTAGCATGGTGCCTTGAACATAGTAGGCATTTAATAAATTTTTTAATGAATGAGTACCCCCCCATAAGATTATTCATTAAAAATGGAGAGATTCAATGGTTTCTGTAATCTAATACATTAAATGACAATCATTCCTTTAATAAAAGTAACATAAGTTTACTATCGAATTAAAAAATTAATTAGAATATGACATAGGTTTCAATATGAATAATCGATATTTATGTGACTCCTCAATGTTTATAAAGCACTTTGTAGTGCTGATTTTATTATCTCAATTTTACAGATGAGGATCCTGAGGCTCAAGGTTAAATTACTTGCCTCAAAGATGAAATGAGTTAAGTAGTTCAGAGTTATGACTTAGGTCCAATTTTCTCTTTCCAAACTCAATGCTCTTTTTGCCATATTACATTGCCTCTCCATACCACAAGGGATCCCCAAACTGCTCTTAGTCTATTTACCTTTTTCCAAGTTCTAACAAGCCCTCAAACAATATTCACTGAACTAAAGCCTAAATTTAGTTGGCAGTAAAGCTAGGTACGGAGGGAGAATTTAGTTAGAGATTGAGGAGTAAGTATATTGACATCTCCTGGCTAGTTTTAGTATAATCCCCATGAGGAGATGGTAGTCAGCATTCATAAGAATTAGTGGAGCATCTGAATGAATTTCCAAGACTTAAGTATTGGGGACCAGAGAATTAGATGACAGAGTTTAATTTGCTGGTATCAGATCTTTTTATTAGCAAGGGACCAGCTTTTTCTGACAGCCACATTCTTCATCACTACAACCAAGGTTTGTTTTGTCCCCCTGGATTTAACAAATACAAATTTGCTATTAATAAAATTATCATAATGCCTCCCCAACACTGAAAGAACCCTTGATAGAACCTAGTCTAAATAGTGTCTCACCATCTAGAAGTGGTGCCTGCAAGGAAGAAGGTGTTGACAGGCAATCCAGCAAGGAAGCCTTGACAACACCACTGTCATTAACTCAAAAACAGCCTAGGGTGATCCTCTGCAATAGCTTTCTTTCTCTACATAGGAAAACCCAGAAAGCTTGTGGCTCAGCAGTAAATGTCAGGCAGATGTTCCACAAGTTTCCTGGCAAGAACATTAACTTCTTAGTGGGTGGCTCATCAAACAGAAGTAATAGCAAATTGAGATTCAATACAAAAATGAACTATCTAGCCTTAGTTTTATTATCATTGGTTCTTATAATGTTTTCAAGAACAAAGAAGAATAAAAAAATTGAAATGATGAAATTTCTGTCTGCTTCATATAAGAAAACAGGTATAGAGTGTCAGAATAATGGATGGCCTACTTGGAAAAACTTGTAGACAAGAGTTTAATCTGTGTTTGATATAGTGGAAAAGTTGTATCGATTTCCTGGCAAAGATCTCAGAACACCTAACTTATATGAAAAAAGGAAAACTTCTTAAGATCCATGCCAAGCCATAATCATCTCATTTAGCCCCTCAGGTACTTGACACCAGGTTTTAGTTGTCATCTCAATTTACAAGCCTTCCAAAAAAACAAAAACAAAAACAAAAACAAAACTAGAAGGTGTGTACATGTTCCCTGCTTTATTTAGGCAAATTCTGATGAGATGGCAAAAAGGTAATAAGCTGAAATCAAAGTTATTCAAATAATCATCCTAGGTGCTGAATTCCTATATGCAAAAGTGCTATTACCCTGGGCTGTCTCTATTGATTTATTTATTTATAGGCAGATTTCTAAGGTTACAATCACCATAGCATCTCTGCACCAAATAAAAATGTAAGAATGAAAACAAAACCTCATACCACCCAGAAAGGTACCAGTCTCTGTCAGCCTTTCTTAGCTGCCAATATGCTAGCCAACCAAATGATCATCTATAAAAGTGAACTTTATATCATGTTCTTCAATTGCCAAGATGATGAGAATAATGAAGCCAAGTGATCTGGGGATTCTAAAATTGGAATCTCCCCTTAGATCAAATGGAAAACTGGGTGTTTCCATGAATCTATCATTGAATGGTGAATTCAACCTAACTGAGAAGCATGCTACAGTCGTTTGGGCCTACTCAACCTAATTTTTGCCCTGATTCACAAATGAAGGAAGGCTATTTGTTGTAATGACACATAGGACATCTAAACACTTCCTGATGAAGGAAAGGAAGACTATCACTCTCAATATCTCTTGTGTTTTGTCTCATTGTGATATGATATAGGGCTTTACTTTGGTTGGGCAAAACTCCCACTAAAAAGCTAAACAATTCAGTCATCAAGCAGTAATCAAACCAATCAAAAGATATAGAGTTGAAGGCTATGTCTGCCCAGCATTTTTATCTCTTTCATGGAGATGGAATATTTTTTGTGAGGAACAGCAAGGAGGCCAGTGTCATTGGATTGTAGAGTATGTGGAGCAGAGTAAGATGTAAGAAGACTGGAAAAGTCTACAGAATGCTTGGCCTGAGACTCAGCCAAGCCATATAATCACAAGAGCATTCATAGATAAAACTGGCAGAAGAACACAAAGAGATGGAAAATAAAATAAATTTACCTGCATTTCTATAATGATTTAATTTAGTAGAGGCACCAGATCTGTACCCTAACACCATACAAGAGTATTCCAGAAAGATGAAATGGTTATTGTTTTCTAATTTTTTTTCATTCTTTTGGATTTGTTTTACAGTGTCTTGATTTCTCATAAAGTCACTAGCTTCCAATCGCTCTATTCTAATTTTTAAGGAAGTATTTTCTTCAGTAAGCTTTTGGACTTCCTTTTCCATTTGGCCAATTTTGCTTTTTAGGACATTCTTCTCCTCATTGGTTTTTTGGACCTCTTTTGCCATTTGGGTTAGGCAATTTTTTAAGGTGTTATTTTCTTCAGTATTTTTTTGGGTCTCCTTTAGCAAGCTGTTGACTTGTTTTTCATGATTTTCTTGCATCACTCTCAGTGTTTCCTCTACTTCTCTTACTTGCTTCTCAAAATTCTTTTTGAGCTCTTCCAAGGCCTGGGACTGATTCATATTTTTTTTGGAGGCTTTGGATGTAGGAACTTTGGCTTTGTTGTCTTCTTCTGGTTGTATATTTTGATCTTCTTTGTCACCAAAGTAAGATAATATAGTCTGACTCTTTTTGCGCTACTTACTCATGATCCCAGCCAATTGCTTGAGTTTTAAACTCTTTGTTAAGGTAAAAGTATGCTTCCGATGTGAAGAGTGTACTGTCCCAAGCTTCAGGGGTTTGGACAGCTATTTTCAGAGGTACTTCTAGGGACCTGTAAATTTTCAGTTCTTCCAAGGTGGTATGATAAGGGGCAAGGTGTTTCCTCTCCACAGCCACAACAAGCTTCACCACACCAGTGTTCCTCCTTGCCCCAGGACCGCCCCTCAGAACTGTGACCCAGATCCAAGCATGGGTAAAGAAAGAGATTCCTGCCTCAGCACTAGCAAAGAGATCCCTGCAATCCCCCTCTGATCAGCCCCTCGATTTCCCCCTATGTCTGTGGGCCAGAAGCTCAGGAAAAAGCCGCGGCCCCAGGCCACGCTCGAGACTTGCGGCTGAGACCTAGCTCCTCTCTCACCGCAATCATAGACTTTTCCCACTGACCTTCCACGTTGTCTTTGGCGTTCATAGGTTGAGAAGTCTGGAAACCACCACAGCTGCCCTTGATTCAGTTCTCTGAGGCCTACTTCAGGTTTGCTTCAGCCTGCGTGCCCACACCCAACTGAGCTCCTCTCCCTGCCCGTAGTGATATACCTTTCTGATCAACCTTCCAGGCTGTCTTTGGCTGGAAATTTGTTTCACTCTGTCTTTTTATGGGTTTTGCTGCTTTAGAATTTGTTTAGAGCCATTTTTTTAGGTGTTTGGAGGGCTTTGGGAGAGAGCTGAAGCAAGTCACTGCTTTCCCTCTGCCATCTTGACTCCACCCCACAGTTCTTGTCTAAGATGAAATGGTTATTAAGGAGACCATGTTAGGAAGAACAGCTGGACCAGACCAAGTCCATGCTAGAAACAATACAACCTTGAAAAGTTGGGGAAATAAATCTACCAGGGTAAAATATCAAAGGAATGGAAAAAGCCATGGATTAAATTATTACTTGGAAAAGGTGAATAAGAGAGTGTTATTGATAATAATTATCAATTCTTATGTCAATTTCTAATCTTTATAAAATCTTTATAGACATGATCTATATGTGTATTGAGTATATACTTGATAAAAATATGTGAAGGAAATAGCCATGTTTTTGCAAAAAATTTTCAATAGCAGACCACAATTTAACAGTCAGACAATTAATTGAAAAGTACAGAGAATAAAAGATCACGCTATGTTTGTCAGTTACAAAATAGCCCTTGATTTGGTAGAGCAAAATGCAGCCTTATGGGCTTTCTCCAACAAAGAGTCTCTTAAGAATATTAGGATCATACAAGATTCCTTGATAAATGCAACAACAGAAATAACTGCTCTATGACCCCCTAATTATTAGCATCAATTAAGGGAAATACATGCTCACCAAGCTGCTATCATGAAGGCTACATCCTGTGCAAACAAGACACAAATGGAAGGGGGCATGGAGAGAACCTCCAGATGCTGTTATTTATTGATAATATTGTGCTGATTGTATTAAGCCCCAGAATATAACAAAATCTTTTTATTGAGAGGCATGATTAATCAAACGAATAAACAATCCAGACAGGAAAAAATATGGGGTTGAAAAATGTCTATTGTTCCCACCACAACATGCATTTCGAAGGTCAATCCATAGAAACTAAAAATGAGCAATAATGTTGAGGTTAAAATGAAATAGGAGGAAGAGAATGGACTGAATTGATTGCGTTTGGAAATTGTGTTATGCTTATAGCAATCCTTATATGCTCCTCAGTATAATAATAAATCTCCTAAAGATATCCATTCTCCCACTGAAATTGTAAGATTGGAACTCTTGTAGTACTATGATTTCTGAAGAGTCAAAGTTGCTAGTGGCCCAAAAGACAATGGAGAAATTGGTAGGCCCAAAGGGCTGTAGCATGCTTTCCACAACAACCTATCTGCAAGAAACTTCATAAAGGATATCTCTGAATCAGCCATTCAATCAATAAGCATTTGTTAAGTGGCACCTCTGAGTCAAGCACTGTGCTAAGTCCTGGATATACAAAGACAGACAAAAGAAGTCCCTGCTCTCAAGGCGCTTACAGTCTAATGAGGAAAATAACAAGCAAACAACTATGTATAAACAAGATACAGACAGAATAAAATGGAGATAAGCAATAGAGAGGAGGTACTAGCATCAAAGGGAGATCAGGAAAAGCTTTTTGTAGAAAGTAAGATTTTAACTAGAACTGGACAGAAGCCAGGGAAGGGGGGGGATCAAATGAGGAGGGAGAGGATTGAGAAGCCCACAAAAATGTTCAGAGTCTAGAAATGGAGTGTCTTTTTTCAAGGAATAGCACAGAGCCCTGTGTCATTGGATCATAGACTAGTTTGGGGAACAGGAAGAATGAGCTGAGGAAATTTATGCTTCGAAAAAGAGATGGGATGATTGTATAGCAAGAGGAAAGGATCATACACAGACAACCCAAGTGGTATACTGCTACCCACAAAATGTAAAAAGTCCTAAAGAAAGACCTTCATCATAGCTGGTTGATTCTCTGCAAAGGATCTACAGAAAATCCTGAACAGGAATCACAGAGGATGGCTGTTTTGGATAGATGGCTGTTTTTGATAGATTGCAATCTGCACTGTTGAGAAATGTCCATATTAATGAAGACAGATTTATTGAAGTATAAGTCCTTAATATTATGTCAAGACTCTAGAGTGGGAAAATTAAAAAATAAAAATAAAAAAAGAATCTAGAATGGAAAATCAGAAATCTGATTTGAAGTTTTCAATATAGCATTTCCCCTCTAACCCAAAGTATCAAGGATACTCTGTGTGTCATTTACAAAGACCTATAAAAATACAAGCAGAAATGCTGAAGAAGCATGTTCTTTTTTTCCAAAATGAAATTGCAAGGCTACATGGAAAATATACACAGCATTATCATTTCATATTTCATAATTAAGTTCAGACAGTTCCATATGATAAATTGTTTGAACAAGTTTATTTCTTACAGGAAGAAGCAACAATGCACACATTGTGAATGTGATGTACTTTTTTTTTTAATCAGCAAAGCATTGAGCAGATTGCTGCATCTTTTTTAAACCACTGTCACCAGAGAGAATGAAGAATGCCGACTCATATCATGAAATGAAGAATCTTTTTTCACTGTTGATTTTCTCATAGACTGGATAACAATCCTACATGAGACTAAAACAAGAACATCAACTTGGCTTGCCATAAAAGCCATCAGACTAATGAACCCTTTAAACAGCCACTGCATCTTACCTGATCTTTCACTTAAGTGAATTCCAGCTACAATAAACTAGAGAAAATAGGCATTAAACAAGTAACCTAGAGATTCTGAGTACAAAACACAGAATATCTGAAACTTCATTAACATATAATTCTAGAAAGGAAATACTTCAATGCAAAGTAACATCAATTACTTTCCTATGAACTGAAGAGATGAAAACTTGAAGCAATTCTACCCTCTTCATTTTTCCTTCTCAGATTATAGTTTGCTCTATATACTCTCAGCCATCTCCACAGAATAGGGAGAAAGTGATAGTTTGGAACATAAAATGAAGGTTCATGACCTTGCACTTGGTAAAGCAGAACCAGTCACCTGACTCTCAGTCTCAAGCCTTCATGCTTTAGGAATGCCAGTGTTTCACATACCCCTCCCCTACGCTCCCACTCAGGAAAGAATTATTCTGCTATACATTCTTTCTGTGGCTTTATTCAGTTTCATTACACCTCAGGGAATCTAATTTCACATAAGCGTTGCTGTGCTTTCCAGTGTTAAGTAGGAATCAGCATGCTGTAGACCAGTAGCAGGCACTTCAGAGAAAGGAAAATTGGCCCAGCAAGGTATAAAAAAACACAGGGTGCCCCAATAATGGTAAGGAAGAAGTTTGGCCTTGACCTGAAGGTACCCTCGAGGTGCTCAAAGCAAAGCTGTACTACCAAGGCAGAGGTCATTCGGTTATGGGTCACTCATTCCCCAGATATGGATGTAAATGTGTAAGCAAAAGTTAGTGAAAGGTGATACAGCTGCTTTGGGACTCAAATTACTTGCCAGTAAAGGAAGGTGGTAATGGTGAGTGCATAGCAGGGACTTACCCACACTGAAATGATGTCATGAAAGGCTCAAAGATGGGTCTACTTGGGGAGGGGACAGGTAAACACACACACACACACACACACACACACACACACACACACACCCCTCCCTGAGTTCTCCAGTATTCACATGTACCACGCATTCACTTTCAAACAAAGAGCAGATAATGCTCAAGCTGTGGGAGGGGAAGTCTATTTTTCAGAGAAAATATGGACACCTGTAAGAAACACAAAGGCCATTGTACTCAGGAATGATACATGTGATCTAGGGAAATGCCAGTTTATCCAAGTCTTGGCTAGGTCACTGCTTTGTTGTGAGAAGGGACATGTTTTTGAGACAACTGTGATTAACTGGAGCTTAATATGCCTTTTTTGTAATTACCTATAATTTTAAAAGATTACATTGTAGCTTGCAATTCTGGTTAAAGAACAAATCAGGTGATCTTTTCAAAATCTGAGCACTAAATGTAGTCTACCCATTGTCATTTCCCTCTCTCCAAGAGGGATAGAAAGCCAAGTTCTGAGAATGGAGAAAGAATGTAACAAAAAACCTGGTCCCATTTAATTTCCCAGGGAGCACACATACTTTACAGCAGCTCATTCTCTCACAAGGTCAGGGCATTTCTGAAAGTTTAAGGTAATCATACCAATTACCTAAAACATCTACCCCCACACAACAGTCATTTCCCATTAGCTTATGTTCACCTCCTTTGAGTGATTCTTTCTTTTTCATTTTCTTCTTAGTTTGAAGTGTAGGAGGCAAAAGAATTTTTCTTTTACCCTTCTAAAAGCTCACATTACTTTCCTGGACCCAAGAACTATGTGGGTCATAAGTTAATATATGAATTAAGCTTAAGTGATTGGGCTTTGCATTTGGAGGTGGATGGTGAGGGGGTGACTTTTTTTGGAAGGGAGAGGAGTAGTTAGAGCCGTATCCACCAAGGTCAAGTGATAGCTACCTTAATCAGGAGTTTTAACCCCTACGAAGGAATTGTTGTCTTGATATCATAATAAGTCTCTAGTATTGTTAGTTGGTCTTTGTGCCATTACTAAACAGAGGACATTGTTGAGGTTTTAGGGGGAGAGTTTCTTGGGAAAATGTGCTACTCTTTCTGCCTGAGCTAAATTAATCATGAGCTATTTTAGAGTTTAAAATGTTTCTTTTTCTCTCGATTTAATGGGAGTATATGGATATTTGATTTTTGCACTACAAAGTCAGAAGTCTGGTTTACAGAGAAAGCAGAAAGAAGATGCAGCTCAGTCCTATGTTACCAGAAAATCTTTCCCATAAGATGTTTTTTCCTTAGCTCTAGCCATTGGATCTTGGACTCTGGATTTCACTCACTTTCAATGCTAGTTGTATGAGGGCTGCTGCATATTTAGGAAAATTAAAGGGAATAAATAAAGTGAGTGAAAGGATTTTTTAAAATTACATCTATCTTAGGCATACTTACAATGGCACAATTGTTTAACAAGAAAACACAGGTTTGTATGCCAGGCCAAATGTCATAATGGGTGATGCTGGGCCATATCTCACCTATGAGAAGGACTAACTTTGTCAGTGATTAAGTCAAATTCCAGGTCAGAGGATAGGCTAATCTCTTTGAGCAAAAGGGGTAAAGCCCAAATTAATATCCAAGCTGCCATAAGCCAAAAAGATTGGGTCAAATTAGGACCACTGTTTCATCAAAGTACAAACAACAACAACACCAAGGGGCTGAAATAGAAACAGGAAACTGTTGAAAAAACACCAGTCAAACTGAAAGGTCAATAAGAAGGCAAGATACTGGGACAGGGTGGTTTACTCAACTTGGCAACCAAAGCTTTGGCTTTTTATGGCAACTGCATGTATTCCTGTTCTATGTAAGGAGTGAGACCACCTGGCCTTTTCTGCTCCTACAGCTGCCCACAATGTGCAAACCTCAGAGTTGTCATTCACTACCTCCTTTAGGAAGATATGATTTGGTTGAACCTAAGCCTGTCTGTAGGCTAAATTCAGTAGTCCAAAACGATGGACTATCAAGGAAATGGAAAGCTGCTAATGGATAGAAGGATCATAATAAAGCAAACAAACAAACAAAAGAGTTAAATTCAACTATTTTATCAGTGGATGGTTCTAGTTGGTGACATGGAGACACTTTGAAATTGTAAAACCTGAAAGTCTTTGCTTCAGTTTTTCTCACATACGGGTTTTTAATTGGGGTTATACAAATTCCCCCAAGGGGGGGAATGATGAATAGATTTGGGGGGGAGTCTATGGACATGGATAGGAAAAATCTTTTTCACTAATAACTAACTAGAATCTAGCATTTAGTTCAATCATGAATGTATGAAACAAACCATAGAAGTATTAGACAGCTAGGTGGCGCAGTGGATAGAGCACTTGACCTGGAGTCATCAAAACCTGAGTTCAAATTTTGCCTCACACACTAGTTATATGACCTTGGACAAGTCACAACGTCTGTCTCCTTCAGTTTCCTCTTCTTTTAAGTGGGGATTATGATAGCAACTATGCCCCAGGGTTGTTGTGAGGATCAAATGTGATATTTGTAAAGCACTTTGTGAACCTTTTATAGATATATAAATGCTGGGTATTACTATTATTATTATTATTATTATTATTATTATGGCTTCCTCAGATTGCCAAAGAGATCCATGGTACAAAAAAAGGTTTAGAATCCTTGTTCTAGAGTACGTTATGGATTATGAGCTTTAAGAAAAAAACATTTAGCAGTGTATTCTGTGGTAATATGATGTCATGGGGAAGAGAATTACTTTAACTCCAAACTAACAACCATGGAGCTTCAGCTATCCAAAAGGGTAAATGGCCTAAATTACATAAAGGGAAGAATATAGAATCAATGCATTTGAATCTATATGCTGTCATTTGGTAATTTGTAAATATCTGCTAAGATGCTTCTCAGTACAAACACTCCAGTTTCACCACACAACTTGGTGCCAAAAGTATGAGAAGGGAAAGGGAAAAACATTGTTGTTCAGTTGTTTTTCAGTCATGTTTGACTCTTTGTGACCCATTTGGGGTTTTCTTGGCAGAGATACTGGAGTGGTTGGCTATTTCCTTCTCCAACTCATTTCATAGATGAGGAAACTAAGGCAAAGAGAGTTAAGTGATTTACCCAGGGTCACACAGCTAGTAAATGTCTGAGGCCATGGTCTTCCTAACTCCAGGCTGGTGCTCTAGCCACTGTGCCAGCTAGCTGCCCCTAAAAAGCATTAAAAACTACTTAAAGTATCTGCTATGTTCCAGGCTGTGTGCTAAGTGCTTCACAGATATTTTCTCATTTGATTCTCACAACCACCCTGGGAGTTCAGTGCCACTATGATCTCCATTTTACAGCTGAGGAAACTGAGGCAGACAGGGTTAATAGACTTGCCACGAATCACATAGCTAGTAAATGTCTGAGACTGAATTTGAACTCAGGTCTTCCTCAACTCAAGCCAAACTCCCTATCCACTGCACCACCCAGTTGCCCCAAGTCAGTAGTAACAGGTGAGGCACTGGCAGCTCTCCATGGTTCTGAGATTGCAAAGTATTACCTACTTTTCTATATCACAATCTTTTTGAGCAGCAGCCATCCTACCAGGTCAAAACTATGAATATGGGTCTATAAACTGTCAGTATTTATTTCAAAGGAGAGAATTGACACATATATTCTGAGGTGGAAGGCATTTTAGGCTATCCCTACAAAGTATACCCTACCCCTTCCCCTTTTAAGATTCTAGCCAGGGTACGTTATTATCTTCCCAAGGAAGATAATAATAACAGTCTGTGCTGTTTGGTTTCAGAAGATACATGTTTTGCCTGTTGTTGACTGCTGAAAGTAAATTTGACTAGTATAGTCCTAAAGTGCCCCCTCCCCCTCCAATTTCAGCCTCATGCTGGAATGGTTTTGTTGGTATTAGGTTTCTTATTTCCCTATTCTTCATCTCTACTTCCCTGCTCTTCATTCCTCCCTCTTTATTAGGTAATTTAGAAAATTCCTTCACCTTACTGGCCCTACGGAAAACAGGGTAGTCTCCCATTATTATTATATTGGCTCAAATTATACATAAGCCCAAGTCTTGAGGGTCTCTGAAACTTAGCCTGGAGCATGGATGGGTACCTTATCCCTCCGCCTGTGGGCATGGAGGCCACAGTGTCTTTGCAAGCAGCTATTTTCCTCCTTCTCTTATGAATAGTAATAAAGTTTATTAAGGCTGTCTCTGTATGGAATGATGCTTTTCATCTGGACTCTCCAGAACAATATCTATCGAAAAACCTATCCAGGCTCAGCTTCAAGATTTAGCTATAAATCCTGATTTGTCCAAAGAACCCTCCCTAATCACTCTACCTGGAAATTACTTTTCCCTCCTTCATTTTTTTGCTGCTCAGATGAACCAATTATATGTTATTTATCACATATTTCTTTGTACTATAAATATGGATTACATGTCTTCAATCTCCTACTAAATTCTAAATTCCTTGAGGGTGAAGACTGTCTTAGTTATCTTCCTGTTTGTCACAGAACCTACCATAATGCTTAATTATTAATTGGCCTCAGTAAATATTTTGGTGAATGAGAAGGAATCTGTAACTAGATTGTTACAGAGTAGAGTGCAGTCAACAATCAGTCTTTTCTGAGCCTTGGTTAAATGGGATTGGGAAAAGCCACCACTTGTCAATGAACCCTGCTTGTTTGCAAACAATGTACCAGTCACTGAGCAACACATGAAGCTGGGGTTAAAATCTCACTCTCAAAAAAATCAAATTGATTCTTGAATTACAGAATGGGTGGAGACCTAGAAGATCATCTTGACTGACCCTCAACTAAAGCATCTGTACCATCTACAACATCTCTGACAAGCCTCTACCTCATTAACTCCAGTGATCAGTCAATCAACAAAAATTTATCCAGTGTATATGATGTACCAGGAGAGAGGCAGCATGCTGTAGTCAGAGAACTGGCTCTGAAGCCAAGAAAACCTGAGTTGAAGTCCCACCTCTGATACACACTGCCTGCATAACCCTTAGTAGGTTACTTAATTTCTCAATGGTAGTGCTCTAGGCAGTTCTCTAAGATTATAAATTGCAGATAAGGTGCTACCTTGCATTGGTAGAGGGAGTTTCCTTTTCATGGAGCTCCCCTTACCAAAGAAATCATGGAACCAGTCCCTATTCTAAACTCTGCAAGTAGAAAGACAAAAATGAAACAGTTCTTACCACTAAGTCACTTCAGTTCTATTAAGGGAGCCTATCAACTCCTAGCTTGTCAATGTCCCATCTGAAAAACAACCTCAAACTGTACTGGATGCTCTAGCTACAGTATAACCAGGGCAGAATACAGCTGGTTTATTATTTCCTTCAAACTTCATGCTTTTTTTTAATTAACAGTCTAAAATTGCATTAGGTTTTGGGTTATCACAGCCTACTACTGACAAATTTTGAGTTTGTAGCCAACTAAAACCCAAAGATATTTTTCACATGAATACTTTTCATTCTCCCCAAACTATATTTGTATAGTTAAATTAAAAAAACTATGTAAAGGATTTTTAATGAACCCTATTAAATTTCACCTTATTAGCTTCAGTCTACCATTGAGATAGATATTTTGATATCCTCATTCTGTCATCCAATGTATTATGATATTGGAGGATCAGAATTCACTCTCACAAATCAGACAATTGAATTCTAGAAATGCTAAATGGAAAAGGGATGTCAGAGACATTCTAGTCATGATTATTCCCTCCAGCATCATGTAATCCAGATCTGATCTATGCCTTCATTCAAGTGACTTATAAAAATGTTGACTAAAACTGGGTTAGGTATAAATCTTGAGGCACTCTACTACGGTCTCTGTGTTGATATCACTCCACTAATCATTATATTTAGGGTCCCATCAGTCAAACAGTTCTTCATCCACCTGTTCTCATCCAGTCCACATCTATCTACTCAAATGCCTTGCTGAAATCCATGTTAGATATTTTGAGCAGTGGCAATCAAATATTTTGCTAAAAAAGATTCCTTCATTATTTAAAGTCCTACTTGCAGCCCAGCTCTCACAGCCATCATCCAGGGAAGCAACACCTGTGGAGAAGGGGACATCCATCACCACCAACAGCCAATCAATTACCACTCACAGATCAGGCAAGCCAGTCTAGCTAAAGAAGCAGGGCACCATTAGGGAGAGACAGGAGGCAATGTGTGCCAGGCAGACTAAACCACCACCGCCACCACCTGGACTACCTCAGACTCTGTTGGAGTCAGCCCAGGATCCTGAAACCAAGAGTCTTAAGAATGTTTCCAGCCTAGTGCCCTCAGCCATCAATCTGGGAAGCAACCCCCAGGGAGAGACAGCCTGGCAACTGCTCTTATAGGTTTGATAGCCACAGCTACTGATTACTCAAAAAGAAAGTTCTTGTCACCAGAATCCTTGGTACTAATTCATGGTTCAATGGTTCAACATGATTCAACGGTTCAACATCAAAACATGATATTATTGATAGAAATTACATTAAAGAAGGTGCATTGCAGTCTGCTTTGCTGCTACAGCCTAAGGACCTGGGACCTTTCCATATGACTTGCAGCTGAAACCTTCCATATGTGTTGTTTCCCTCATTAGGATGTGAGCACCTTGAGAGCAGGCATAGTCTTACTTTTCTATTCATATCTCCGGTGCTTAGCACAGTTCTTTACACATAGTAAGTGCTTAAGATGTGTATTCATTCATTCAGTGTTGTTTTTTCATATAATTATGTACACACATAATTATATGAAAAAATAGTGCAATATATGAATATATGAAAAAACAACACATATAACAATATATATGAAAAAACACCAAATGAATTAATAACACATCTTAAGCATATATATACATATATACATGCCTATATATATATATACACACACATACCTATATGTATATATACATATATATAGTGTTATGTTGGTAATTCAAGAATCCATCAGTACGGATGGTCCCTCCACTAATACCTTTCATAACACCTCCATACATAAGTAGCCAGGCTTTGTGCTTTGCTCTGGACAAAAATAAATAAATAAAAATAATTAGTTGGTTGCATGCCCCACCATGCCTAACTAGCCTGGTCTTTGAATGACAGCTGCAAAGACCATCACTGGGCAACTGGCATTCAGAGCCTCTGTAGCTTGGTAGGACCTGCCAAAATTTGCATTCCAATGGGACAGTCTTCAACTGGCCCTGGTCACTACTATAATATAATGAAATATCAGAGTAGGAATTAAGTTGAAATATGTTTATTTATACTCAAATGAGATAATACACATAAACTATTTTGCAAATCTTAAAACAGTATATAAATAATAGCTACTGTTGTTGTTGCTGTTGTTGTCACACTTTCAAAATCAAACAAGTCGCCAGTGGCAGAGATTTTTTGTGGAGTCTAGGGTTGAGCACTAGGAGTAATACTTTGGAACTGAAGTCAAAAGGTCTTGGAATCTGTTATCTATAATCATCAAACAAGGACTGAATAAATGAATGAATATAAAAAGCATTTATTAAACACTATGTGCTAAGCACTAGGGATATGAATAGAAAAGTAAGACTGTGCCTGCTCTCAAGGTGATCACATCCTAATGAGGGAAACAACACAAATGGAAGGTTTCAGCTGCAAGTGTCATGGAAAAGTCTCATGTTCTTAGGCTATAGCAGCAAAGCAGATTGCAATGCCCCTTCTTTAACGTCATTTCCACTGATAAAATCATGTTTCCGATGTTTAACCGTTTGTCAGTACCAAGGACTCTGGTGACAAGAACATTCTTTTTGAGTCATCAGTAGCTGTGACTATCAAACCTATAGGAGCAGTTGCCAGGCTGTCTCTCCCTGGGGGTTGCTTCCCAGGATGATGCTGAGGTCACTAGGCTGGAGACATTTTCAAGACTCTTGGGTTCAGGGTCCTGGGCTGTCTTCAATAGTAGTCAAGATGATGGTTTGGTCTGTCTGACACACACTGCCTCCTGTCTCTCCCTCAGGGTGTTGCTGCTTTAGTTAGACTGCCTTGCCTATGCTGTGAGTAGAAACTGATTGGCTGTTGGTAGTCATCGATGTCCCCTTCTCCACAGGTGTTGCTTCTCTGGATAATGAGTGTAAGGTATGTGTTAGAAATAGGACCAGCGGTCTGAGAAGCGCAGGGGTCTTTTGTTCATCTTCCTGTTGGTGGAAGGATTCAAATGGCTGTTTGGAGGAAAATTGTTCAGCAAGAGCCCACCAAAACAGTGCAAGACCCCTTCCCCCAATTTCCCACCCTGACCTTCACCTGTCCAGAGCCCACCGCTAGGTAACAGAGCCCCCTAGACTGAAATAGGACCTTTTTCTCTCAAGCCCCAGCCCAACTCCAGACCACCCAGATTTCTCCTTCCTATGGGTCTGAGCCTGGAGCCCTAGGGCTCCTGACTACTGGACTGACCTAGCTCATTACATTCCTTTTATGAGAAAGAAGAGACCAACTGTAATCCTTTCAATTAGATGAAAGACCATCAAGTTTTACCATCTACTCTGCATTCAGAGCCTAAGAACCAATAGGTTTTATCATCTACCCTGCTACTATGCCCTAAGGACTTCTGGGCCCTGTCATTTGTTCTTCTGTTGAACCCTAAGGACTAACAAGCCTTTCCATTTGTCCTGCAGCTGAACCCTCTTATATGTATTATCTTCTCATATGAGCTCTTTGAGAGTAGGGATGATCTCACTTTTCTATCTGTATTCCAAATATTTAACATTGTACTTAACACATAGTAAATGTTTAATAAATACTTTTCCATTCTTTTCCATCATCCAGAGTCACGCAATGAATTTGTGGTAGCACCAAAATTAGAGTCCATTGGTTCTGCCTTGTAGTCTAATGTTCTTTCTGCTATACATACCTGGCCTAGCAAGGTATAAAAAGCCAGTCTGAACCAGCTCAGGAGGAACATTTTTAGTATGAACATTCATACCTCAGAAACCAACAAATGTTACAAATTAGGGCTTGATTATTTATTATTTTATTGATTGTCTAGACTTAAGAAAGTGATGGAGAAAATGGTAATTTATGCAGAACAAATTTAAAGGTGTGTCCTGCTTTCACATAGGAACATTTGGTTGAGTAACAGAGCAGTGGAGAGTGACAATACCAAAGGTGAGCTCTATCTAAAACTTGTGCCCCAAGTCAAAAGCTTGTCCTGTACCCAAGGAACTCTATTCTTCCTCTTTCTTCTGCCTCTTGTCATGTGCTAAATCACTATTGATTAAAGAAATATAAATTAAAACAACTCTGAGGTACCACCTCACACCTATCAGATAGGCTGATGTGACAGAAAAAGAAAATGATAAATGTTGGAGAGGATGTGGGAAAACTGGGACTCTAATGCACTGTTGGAGTTATGAACTGATCCAATCATTCTGGAGAGCAATTTGGAACTATGCCCAAAGGGTTATACAACTGTGCATACCCTTTGATCCAGTAATAATCCCAAAGAGATCTTAAAAAAAGGGAAAATGATCTACATGTACAAAAATATTTATAGTAGCTTTTTTGTGGTGGCAAAGAATTGGAAATTGAGGGGATGCCCATCAATTGGGGAATGGCTGAACAAGCTGTGGTATATGAATGTAATGGAACACTATCGTGCTATAAGAAATGATGAGCAGGCAGATTTCAGAAAAACCTGCAAAGACTTACATGAACTGATGCTGAGTGAAGTGAGAACCAGGTGAACATTGTACCCAGTAACACTAACAGTAGCTCTTCTCAGCAATACAATGATCCAAGACAATTACAAAAGAATCATGATGGAAAATGCTATCCAAATCCAGAGAAAGAACTGATGGAGTCTGAATGTAGATTGAAGCGTACTACTTTCACTTTTTTCGTGGTTTTTTCCCCCTTTTGTTCTGTTTCTTCTTTTACAACATGACTAATATGGAAATGTGTTTAACGTGATTGCATGTGTATAACCTATATCAGATTGCTTGCCATCTTGGGGTGAGGAGAGAGGGAGGGGAAAAAATTTGAACTCAAAATCTTTCAAAAATGAATGTTGAAAATTGTCTTTACATGTAACCAGAAAAAAAATACCATTAAAAAGTTTTAAAAATTCAGACTTGATCGTATAGGCCTTATTAGTAAAATTTGTAAAAGTTTTATTTCCCTGTTCCTATGGGCTAAAGTGCAACTACAAAAATTCTAATTTGTGAGGTTCTGTGACCATGAGGGGAGATGAGTCAATCTGATGATATGACATTTGCCCACCATGGGACTTTCCAGAGGATGTTAGTCATGAGATGTTGATCCACCTGGTAAAGGAACTGATATAAACAGCACCAACCAATCAGGAGTGAAATACATCTGTATAGTCATTATGTAAATGCTACTAAAAAGTTGCTTTGCCTCAGATGGATCTTTGACTACTGAGGAGTCTTGGATCTGATTTATTGGTAATTGCTAACCATACTAATAAATTAATCATGCTCAGAACTATATGCCTCAGGTTCTTTTTGTTGCAGATTTTTTATCATGACAAGACCAGTTTGGCTGTGTATGCTAAGTTTTATTCCCTCTGGCAAGGTAATGTGCACAGTGAGCAGAGAAGTATTTGGGTTCAAATCTCATCTCTGAAACTTACTATGTATGTCACCTTAGATATATATATATCACGTCACCTTTCTGGCAATTTCTTCATCTGTAAAAGGAAGGGGATGAATTAGTTGGGCTCTTAGGTCCCTTCTTGCTTTAAATCTATGGTCCTATGTCAGGAAGAATTCCTCACTCTTTTATGTTAATTCAATATACAGCATGCTTTATAATCTTCCTTCTATTATCTCCTATATTTGCATTGTAGAAGCATCTTGGCATAATTGATAGAGAGCCAGGTTCAAAACCTGGAATACCTGGATTCAAATATTGCTTCTGACACATACTGACTGTGTGACCCTCAATAAGAAACTTAACATCTCAGTTCTTTAGGCAACTAACTCTTTAAGCCTGTAAATTGCAGAGAAGGTGCTGACCCACATCAGTAGAGGGAATTTCCTTACCTGAAGAGTTCCCTATACTAACGTACAATGTTCATTGTACAAGAAGTAAATTATGTAAGCTTCTGGGCCCTTTTCTCCTTCTACCCTCTGCAATATTCCTTAATCTTTTGTGATTCTTATAAGTTACGCATCTAGATCAGTAATTTGCAAACTTTCGAGTCTCAGGACCTTTTTACATTCTTAAAAATTATTGAGGACTCCCCCCCCACCAAAAAATATTTAATTTATATTGGTTATAACCATCAACATTTACATTTAAAGCATTTTGGTTTTATTATGAAAATAGTTTTAACTTATAGACCAACCCTCTAACTGGGTCTTGGGAACCCCTAACTGTCCCTGGACCATACTTTGAGAACTGCTGATCTAAGGTTACAAATCAATGACAAAGTCCATTGGAGTAAAGCTCTCTTAAACATATTTACTTCAGCAATTTCTTATGTAACTCAAAGTGCCATTTAAAATGGAAAAAAAAAAATCTTACTTTTATTTAGGCAGGGACTCCATGTGAATATGTTGATTTTTGCATACTTTTTTGTTTGTAAAAAAAGTGGGGGAGGGAGGAAGGAACAAATTGATTGCAAAGTTATTTGTAAGGTCATTGAGTTTCCTTTCTTCTTCTGTTTTAGGTTTGAGGTATAAATGCCATTGGTCCTAGGGAAGATGGACTAGGCAGCTGCTCTAATTCCAGGCTACTCATCCATTGTCTTTCTTCAAAAATGAAGAAGCACTAGAATGTGCTTCTACACAACTACACAAAGGTGCTGCCACATACTTCACCTTCTGGACAAGGCTGCTAATTCATTAGCTGTTTCCACAATTCATTTTAGGACAAAGCCTGTTACAGAAAACCATGAAAAGGTAAATGGTAGATAAAGAAAAAAATGGTGATAAAGGGAAGAAAGGATGCTAGGAAGAAATCTTAACTAGCTCTTCTCTCCCATCCTTCATCTGAATCATTGGTAAGCAGATAGATGCTATCCACTGTTCCTTTAATTTGACCGCTTATCTAACCTGGAAAACTCAAAATACATTCACACACACACACACACACACACACACACACACATGCATTTCACAATATCACAGAATCTCAGAATCAGAAGGGAATTTGGAACTTAATTAGTCCAACTCATATTTGACCAGGACTTCCTGATAAAACATCCCCAACAAGTGATCCTAATGGAAGAATTGAGTTATAGTCCAAGGAAAATTCTTTAAACAAGGATTAACTATTTCTAGAAAGATAACTGTCTTGAACTATGAAACTGATTTTCTTAGAGACTATAGTTGCTACTGCAAAGAAGAGGACACTTTGTTTTCTTCTCAAAATGAAAAAAAAACATGAAAATTGTAGGAGAAAAAATATACAAATGAATGTGGTTTTAGAAAATATGTGTTGTATGCCAAATCAGAAGAAATAGACCTCTGTCTGAGCACAAAAGGTAAAAGATGCTTTCTTAGCTAGGTATGATTAAGGCAACTCCTGGATTCCCCACCAAGTTCAGTCCTGTACAAATGTAGAGCAGCTATGTTCTTTCCTAAATCTGGCCTAAAATAGAAACAATTTTTTCTTAGGGAACACATGGCTTATTCAATTTCTTTTTCTAAGATAGAGTTATTTAAGTGTTCTATATCTTCATCTGTTAATCTGGGCAATTTATCCTTGTGTAAATATTCATCTATTTCATTCATCTAGGCCAGTTTTATTAGCATGTAATCAGGCAAAATTGCTCCTAATAATTGCTTTAATTTCATCTTCATTGGTTGTGAATTTATCCTTTTCATTTTTGAGACTGTTAATTTAGTTTTCTTTTTTTTAAGTCAAATTAGCCAATAGCTTATCCATTTTATTGTTGTTGCTGTTTTTCATAAATCCAGCTCCTAGATTTATTTATTAGTTCAATAGCCTTTGTACTTTCAGTTTTTTAAATCTCTCCTTTGATTTTCAGAATTTCAACTTTGGTATTTAATTGGGAATTTTTAATTTATTCTTTTTCTAGTTTTTTTAGGTCCATACCCAATTCGTTGATCTGTGCTTTCTCTCTTTTATTGATGTGAGTGTTTAGAGATACAAATTTCCCTTTAAGTAATACTTTGACTACATCTCACAAATTTTGGCATGTTGTCTCATCTTTAATGAAATTGCTGATTGTTTCTATGATTTGTTCTTTGACCTACTCATTCTTTAGGATTAGATTATTAGTTTCCAATTAATTTTTAGTTTATACTTGCTAGGTACTTTATTGAGTATGTATTGCATTATGATCCCAAAATTGTGTCTTTAATATTTCTGCTTTTCTACATTTATTTATGAGGATTTTGTGCTCTAGTATATGGTCAATTTTTGTGAAGATGTCATATACAGCTGAGAAAATGTATACTGCTTTCTATTTCCATTCAATATTCTGTAGAGGCCTATCATATCTAACTTTTCTAAAATTCTAGTCATCTCCTTACCTTCTCTCTTATTTATTTTCCAGTTAGATTTGCCTAAGTCTGAGAGGGGTAAATTGAGGTCCCCTGCCAGTATAGTTTTACTGTCTATTTCCTCCTACAATTCATTTACCTTTTTTTTTTCAAGAATTTGGATAATACGCCATTTTAGTATATATGTTCCATATGATAGTACTTCATTGTCTATGGAACCTTTTAGCAAAATGTAATTTCCCTTATTATCTCTTTTATTTAGTTCTACTTTTGTTTTTGCTTTGTCTAAGATCATGATTGGAACTCCTCTCTTTTTTACTTCAGTTGAAATATAATAGATTCTTCTACAATCCCTTATTTTAACTCTCTGTGTCTTTCTGTTTCAAATGTGTCTCTTGTAAATAATGTATTATTGGATTCTGGTTTCTAATCCATTCTGCTATCTGCTTCTGTTTTACGGGTGAGTGCATCCTATTCACATTCACAATTATGATTGCGACTATGAGTTTTCCCCCTATCCAATTCTCTTCTATTTACACCTTTTTTTTTAACCCTCTCCCCTCCTTAAAAATCTGTTTAGCTTTTGATCACTACCTCCCTTAATCTTTCCTCCCTCTTAACATCACCTACATTTTATTAGTCCCTTCTGCTCCTACTTTCCTGTTGGGTAATATCAATTCGCTGTGTGTATACATATATAGTGTTTCCTCTTTGAACCAGTTTAGATGAGAGTGTGGTTCAAGTGTTATCCCCTCCCTCCCATTTTCCCTACCATTGTAAAAACTCTTCCTCATGCATTTCTTTCTTCCTCTCCCTTCCCCCTTCTCCCAATGTTTCCGTCCTTCTCAAACTCTCATTTTTTTTTAGATCCCAACATAATATACTCATACTCATGCCCTGTGTCAAAGAAGACTCCTTCTAGTTGCCCTAATAATATTCAAGTTCTTAGGAGTTATATATATATTATTTTCCCATATGGGAATATAAACAGTTTAATTTTATTAAGTCCCTTGTGATTTTTCATTCATATTTACCTTCTTATGCTTCTCTTGAGTCATGTTTTAATGTCAAATTGTCTATTTAGCTCTGGTCTTTTCATCAGGAATGTTTGAAAGCGCTCTATTTCATTAAATATTCATTTTTCCCCAGTAGGATTATACTAAGTTTTGCTATGTAAGTTATTCTTGGTTGCAATTCTAGATCCTTTGCCTTCTGGAATATCATATTCTAAGCCCTCCACTTCTCTGTAGTTGTAGCTGCTAAGTATTATGTGATCCTATCTATGGCTCCACAGCATTGGAATCATTTCTTTCTGGCTGCTTTCAGTATTTTCTCCTTGACTTAGGAGCTCTGGAATTTGGCTATAATGTTCCTGGGAGTTTTCATTTTAGAATCCATTTCATTAGGTGATTGGTGGATTTTTCAATTTCTACTTTGCCCTTTGGTTCTATATCTGGGAAGTTTTCTTTAATAATTTGTTAAAACATGATGTCTATGTTTTTTTTTAAATATTACTTTAAGTAGTCCAGTAATTCTTAAATTATCTCTCCTTGATCTGTTTTCTAAGTCAGTTGTTTTTCTGATGAGATATTTCACATTTTCTTTTATTTTTCCTTCTTTAACTTTAACTTTTTAAACTTTATTTTATTGTTTCTTGATGTCTTATGGAGACATTAGCTTCCACTTGACCAATTTTGCTTAAGAAACTATTTCCTTTAGAGAGATTTTGTACCACTTTTAACAACTCACTCTCTTTCCTTAACCTTCTTGCATTGCTTTCATTTCTTTTTCCAATTTTCTTTCAACCACTCTTATTTGATTTTTAAAGTAATTTTTGTCTCTTTTTAAAAATCTTATTATTTAGTTCTCCTAGGAATTCTTCTTGTTCTTGTGTCCAATCTGCATTTTTTTCTTTGAGGTTTTGTAATAGATGTTTTCAAGTCGTTGTCTGCTTATGAGTCTATGTCTTGAGCATCACTGTCACCACGGAAGATTTTAATGGTCAGGTCCTTTGTTTGTTGTTTGCTCACTTTACAACCTATTTCTTAACTTTGGACCTTATGTTAAAGTTGGACTCTGCTTACATGGGTGAGGGAATGGGCAGCCTGAGCTATATTTTAGCTTGACCTGGGAGGACTATATTTGGTGCTTCCAAGATGGTATGATCCAGAGAGAGGTCTGGTCACTGCTCTTCTGCTCTTCGCTCTAATCCTTACCCTGGAGGGGCCCTTGTTCCTTCCCCTAGAACTGCAACCTTGAACTGGATAATAGGCTATGGAGCTGCCAAATGGTGCCTGATCCTACACCCAGTGCTAGCATAGGGGTCTCCTGGAATCTCTTTCTGATCAACTGTCCTTTACTGACCTCGTTCATTGGGCATGCTTCCGAGGCCACAACCTGTGCTGCTCCCAAAACAATTTGCAAGTGGCAGTCCTGGCCAGCCCTTATCCCAGTGTCCATAGACATCTCTTTCTATCTCAGCTGCCCTGGGCTAGAATAACGACTCAGTCTGACTTTTCTTGCTCAGAATTCAATTTGGTGTTTTCTGTGGTAATTTTGTAAGAGAGGTTCTGAAGGATGTTTGGCAGTTGTGAGCCTTCCATCATCTTGACTCCACCCATCAACACAATTTTTCTTAACTATTAAATAATATCTAACTGTCTGATAAATATTCTTGACCCCAAATGCCACATTATCTTTTGGAAGAATCATGGTTTGCACTCCTGAGGCAACCTGGAATATTGTAAGCACAAATGCTTATTGATTGATTTATTTTGTTTCCTTTTTGCTTCTATTTTTGTTCAAACTAATGGCAAAAAGGAAGCTTTAAAGTATAGAGAACAGTCCTGTGATTTCAATGGTATAAGTAACTCTCATATGAAAAAACTCCCTTTATCTATATCTATATCCCTCTATTAATGTAGGCCATCATTTTCTCTGTAGCTGATAGTCTTAGTTTCCTAGAACACTATGAGGTTAAGTGACTTGCGTAGGGTAAAATAGTCAGTACAAGGCAAGACTTGAGCCAGGGTCTTCCTTACTCCAAGGCTAGCTCTTTATGCAATTCAAAGTTGCCTTTCAGCCCAATAAATTTAAATGTATTTATTTAGGTTTGCTATCCTGACATGCTGACATGGACTGATAAATTATTTGTTTGCTAAAGTCATCTTTTACTTTATGAAATGGTCTTTGTAACAGTTTCAGCACACTTTATTACCTTAAAATTTCACACTAAGCAGCTTTGTACAAATCACAAAAGCAAATTGAAGGTGATTTGTATTCTTGGAGGACAGACTTTATCTGCCAAGAACCTCTTATTTCACAGCTCGCTATATTTGCAGTTGTAGAATAAAACTGAAATGAGGGCATTCCACATTAGCTATTAATAGGGTTCACGGTTTATTTTCTAAATTACAAAGGTCAATCCCTGTGTGCATTTCATATAGCAATGAATCAACCAAAAATATTTGAGTGATTATGTTCTAGCTCTAGGTCATGTACTTGGAGGATATGGAAGATCAACATATAATTCAAGCTAAACATTTATTAAGTGCCTACTGTTTTCTTTTTTATGATTACATAGTGATTTTTATTTGAAATATAGAAATATTATTTTACTTTTTTTTACTTTATAGTGTTGTTCAATTTATGACATTTCATGGAATACACAGTGCAGGTACAGAATAGAAAAGTACAATGCAGCGTTAACCACAAGTCTCAGGAAAATTACCTTTGTTAAGGTTAAGTCCCTGGGGTTCATATTTTGAAAACATAGCTATATTCATATTAATATTTGTTAATGCTATCATTAGGGAGGGATAAGAGAAATCCAGATATTAAATTTTCATGGAAAGCAAGCCTGGATTGATCAAAATATCAAAATTTTCCTTCCTATTTCAGTTTGAGATTAAAATTATGACCTATTAAAATTCTGCATACAAAACATTTCTTACAATAATGTATATACCTGGGATCCAAGGTACATTTTTCTCTTAAGAAATAAAGGGTTCTCAACTCCCATATATGGGAATTCAAATCATAATTATAGCATAAAGAAGACTGGAAATGAAGGTAATTGTATAATCAAGTGTGCATTCTGATTTGCATATGAATTCACTCTCTTTCTCATGACTTGCCTAAGGAGAGTGAGAAAATCAATAATAACTGTTTTAGCAACAGTTTTCACATCCTTTGTGTACTAAAAACAAATAAGAATGGATGGAGAGAGCAACCGGGGGAGAACATACCTTCCATGATTACCACCACTGCCAATAGAGTATGGCAAGAGGAAGAATGGGAGACACGGAAACATGAGGATTTAACTGAGACAGAAATGTTTTGTCAGGTATTTCTAAAAGTATACCTAAGCTGGAGTGGCATGGGAAGGGTAAAGGACAGAGATGCCTCTTTATGCAAAGATTTTATTCATTCAGCTTCAGTGCAGCTACAATACACATACACAGGGCTATTATAAACTATAATATTCCCTCTACACATGATGAAGCTGCATAGCACCAAAGTCGAACTAAAATGCATGATATGAATTCAGAGAAACAGCCATCAAAATGTTAACAGAGGCTTGACAAACAGTTGTCATAGTAAAGCAGACCATATAATCTCCACCTTTTATTCCTGAGAATAAAATAAAATTGTAGAGATTTGGAAAGTGAAGTGCAAAGTAAAAAAAATCTTTGATTTGTGCCCTCAAATTCAATGAGTTCTTCTTTTTCATTCCAACTCCTTAGTGCCTACTGTTTTCAAGGCTGGGTAGCAGAGCATAGTGGATAGAATGCTAGTCTTGGAATCAGGAAGACATGGATTTAACTGCTGCCTCTGCTACTTTCTTGTTAAGTCTGTGACTATAAGCAAATCATTTAACCTTTCTGAGCCAACTGCCTAAAAGTTATTTGCCAAAGCATTTCTGAAGTGAAGTTTCCACATTCTCAATGTGGTATGACCCACAGTGGTATATGAACAAGCAATGGTGGAGTGGACAGATGGATCATATCCCACCCTCCTTAGGATAAACAATTTGACATCTTATCTCCAACACAACCCTACACCACTCTCCCACTCCTCCTGCCACTGTACAACCTCCCAATCTCTCCCCTTCTGTATTAAATTTCAGGCCATAACCAACTGGTGACCCAGGCAACTGCATCAGTAGCTTAGATGTCATTGAGAAAACCTCATTCTCTGCTCTCCATCACCTCATGGCTCATACAACAGGTTCTAGACGCCAGGGAAGTGGCTGGTGAATAAGAGTCCTTCCTTGCCTTTCATTTTTGGTGGGACAGAGTGCCCAGGACACCAAGCATGGATGGATTAGGATCTACATCAGAGATTTCATTGTCTTTCCCCCAAAATCCACTCTTCTTCTAAGCTTCCCTATTTTCTGTCAAGAGTAGCATGATCCTTCCATTTAATTATCTTTGAAACCTTGGTATCATCACCAACTCTTTACCCAAATTAACCCCATATATTCAATCTTGTTTCTACATTTACAGTATCTCTCAGACCTGTCCCCTTCTCTCTACTCACTCAGCTGCCATCCAAGTTCAGGCCCTAATCACCTCTTGTCTGGATTATTCCAATCACTTCAAGTCTTTCCCCACCAAAATGGTTTTCCTAAGGTGCAAGTCTGAACACGTTACTCCCCACTCTACAAACTTCAATGATTATTAACTCTGGTATTGAATACGAACTCATCTGTTTGACCTTTACAGCTCTTCAAAACCTGACCTCAGATCACCTTTCCAACCTTATTATGCATGACTCCTTTTCCTGCATTCCACAGTCCAGTCAAACTGGCCATCTTGCTACTCCTCATATGTAACATTCCATGTCCCATGCCACTGCCTTTGCATTTGCTGTATCCCATGCCTAGAATTTGCTCCCTTCTTACCTCTGCCTCTTGAAATTACTTATTTCCTTCAAGTCTCAGCTCAACCACCACCTTCTACATGAAACCTATACTGATTATCCACCACCTTTCCCTGGTTCCTAGTAGTATCTTGTATTGATTTAGTATATATTCTATATATGCTTATTTAGGTATGTATTGTTCCTTCCCCCCAAAGAATATAAGCTTCTTGATGGAATGGACTGTCCTCATTTTGTTCTTTGTACCTTCGTTGCCTAACAGTGCCTGGCACATAGTAGGTGCTTAATAATCAATATTTATTGATTGACTACTTGATTTTTGGAGGTAATTTCCAAATTGATCAAGTCACAGATCCATTTGAAGATTTGAGATTTTGAGAGGTACACCTACTTCGTTTCAACATCTAGTTAGCTAAATCCCCAGATCCATTCATCAAACCAGAGGAAGAATAAATATGTATTGGGGCAGGGGGTTGCTTGTTTTTCAGATATTTTAATTTTTTTCCAATTATACGTAAAAACAATTTCAACATTCTTTTTTTTTTTACTTTGAAGTCCCTAATGCTTATGTTACAATAATACAATATTCCTCAATAAATAAAAATCCACAGAAATAACTATTCAAAAATCTGATATTTTTAAAAATCAAATGAAGTAAAAAAGGGAAAGATGTATACTTGCCAAAGGTGCTTCACTGTCATGGAAGAGATGCCCTGCATAAGGCCCAAATGGAAAATGAATTCCCATTAGGCAGCAAAGTCCTCCAGATAGTCTTATTTGTGGAAGACATTGGGCTGATTGTGTCTGGCCACAAAATATCACAGCATTTCCTCAACCAGACCCATGATTAACCAAAAAAAAATGAGCATACCTATCCACATAGGAAAGAAACACTTTTCAACTAAGATTGGAAAATACCTGTTGTCCAGACTATGATGTGCAATGGGATAATTGACCTGTCATTACATATATTTGGGGCAGATACTGCTAATGTTCAGAATAGGAGAAAAGGATCAATTGTATTTGGGAAATGGCATAGTGCTTTCATAGGATCATAGATTTAGAACTGGAAAGGACCTGAGGAAAGGTCATCTCGTCTAACCTCCATAACTTAACTAAGATGAAGAAACACTGATACAGAGTGAAGTGAGCAGAACAGGAACATTGGACACAGTAACAGCAACATTGTGCGATGATAAACTTTGATAAACTTGGCTCTTCTCAGAAATACAATGAATGAATGAATGTTGAAAACTAAAAAATTAAAATTAAAATAAATTTTAAAAATAAAATGGAGAAAAAAATAAATTTAAAAATGAATACCATAAAAAGATGAAAAAATAGAGAAGTTAATAATAATAATAACAATAATAATAACTAACACTTATATAGCACCTACTATGTGCCAGGCTTTGGGTTGTGCTTTATAATTATTATCTCATTTGATCCTTGAGACAACCCTGGGAGGTGGGTGTTATTATTATCTTCATTTCACAGATGAGGAAACAGAGACACAGAGGTTAAGTGACTTGCCCAGGATCACACAGCTAATAAGTCTCTGAGGACAGATTTGGCCTCAGGTCTTCCTGGCTCCAGGCCCAGCACTCTATCCAGTGTGCCACCTAGCTGCCTCAAAGACAAGTGACTTGTTCAAGGTCTCGCAGTTAGGAAATAGTAAAGCCACCATTAGAAATCAGGTCCCTTTGTTCCAAGTGGTTTTATTCTTTATACTGAATCTCACTGCCTTTCAATGGCCCAAGCTTGTCCCTATCATGATCTTTTTAACATCAATATTCTTCCGGTGATGCTAATGAAATGCCACATCTCCTAAGGAAATAAAACTGCAGGGTTAGCCAAAGGGCAATTAAAGAGACAAGCGGGCCATGTAAACTGGCTGTAATGTATTACTAAAGATAAATGGCATGAAAAAGTGAAATAAAAGATACCACACTAAAAGATGTAAGAAAGACATAGGCTTATAGATCTAACCCTGTAAGGGATCTCAGAGGTCATCCAGTTCAACCTCTTCAGTTTAGAGATGAGAAAACTTGAGTTTGCAAGAAAGACCATTGAAAATCATTACTCTCCAAAAAGAAAATAATTACTCACAGCAACATATAATACTTATAGTAATGGTTAACATTTATATAGCCCTAACTATGTTACAGGCACTGTGCTAATCGCTTTGTAATTATTATCTCATTGTATCCTCCCAACTACCCTGAGAAGTAGGGGTTATTATTATTCCCATTTAACAGATGAGGAAACTGAGGCAAACAGAGTGACTTGCCCAGGGTCCCACAGCTATTAAGTGTCTGAAGTCACATTTGAACTCAGTTCTTTCTGACTGTAGGCCCAATGCGCTATCCACTGCACCACTTAGTTGCAATGGTATTGTCAGCAGGTGTCTTCCCACACTTGGAAATTACTGAATTTTAGCTTAAGAAGGTCATTGTATTGAGCCATAAGTTTACTGATACTTTGTACTGATTATTGGTAAAATAATACAAATTTTCAGGTAGGTCAACTATATTGAACTGTATCATAAGTGCCTGAATTCTAGGTCTTTTCTTTCCTTAATTTTGTTAAAAATTATTCAGGAATTACTTTAAATACTTAAAATTAATTTGAACATGAATCAATTTTGTCTGCATGTCTACTGTGCAAGGTGATTCTGAGGATAAATGTGATATTTATAATTCCCTTAGCACAGTGCCTGACATGTAGTAGATGCTATATAAATGCTAATTCCCTTCTTCTGCATGCAGATTGCATGAAAATCATGGTTTGCATTGCAATATTTTTTCCACATTGCTTATTTTTTCATGACCACTTCACTAAAAATTATGGAAATGAAATGAAACTAGAAGAGTTTCTCCCACAACAAATGTGTATCGGAAATGTGAATAAGAAATAAAATTGCATTGAACAAATATAATAAGTACCAATTTACCTTGCTTTCATCTTTTTGTCCCAGTAAAGAGTGAAAAATAGACGGGGTAGAGAAAAACTTAGACCACATATAGACAGACAAGGACAAAGAGAAAGATAAATGAGAGCTCAGTAGTTCCTCCCTCCCTGGACCATATAGGCCATCACTTTCCATAATCCCAATCTAACTGGGCTTCTGCTAACCCACTACCCAAAAATCTGACTCATTGTCAGGCAACACTAACCCACCATATGACAACAAACTCTGATAAATACTGTAATATGTTGGCATAGGTTTTAACCCCCATTAGTCTCTATATAAGAAAAACCACAAAGGGGGAGAGGACACATATGAGCACACAACTGAAGCAACAAAGAGTAAATATATGCTATCCTTTTTTCTACTGCATCACATGTATTTTATTTCCTCTCTATTGTTATGATTTTTCCTGTTTTTTTTTATTTTACTAGTTGTTTTTCTCTCTTTAAAAAAATTAGTTAATGGTTTGTCAGTCTTATTGGCTGACAATAAGAAGAAAAAAACAGTTTTATTAATTCAATGTCTTTTTATTTCAATTTTACCTCCTTTTTATTTCTCAGAATTCCTATTTTTTAGTTTATTTTTCAAAATTTCTTGTTTTTCTAGGTTTTTTAGTTGCATGGTTATTTCATGGAGCTTTTCTCTCTGTTTTTGATGAATGTTTATAGATATAAAATTTTCCATAACGACTATTTAGTTTTTTCCCACAGGTTTTGGTATGTTGTTAGATTGTTGCCAAAATTACCTATTGTTTCTATGATTTGTTCTTTAACATTACATTTAGTCGGGGCAGCTAGGTGGTACAGTGGATAGAGCATGAGCCCTGAAGTCAGGAGGACCTGAGTTCAAATCTGACCTCAGACCAAACACTTGACACTTACTAGCTGTGTGACCCTGGGCAAGTCATTTAACCCCAATTGCCTCACAAAAAAAAAATTAAATTTAGTCTCTTTTAAAGTCTGAATTCTTTATTCAACCTTTATTAATTAAAATTTTATTGCATCGTAATTAGTAAAGGATTTGTATAGTATCTGCCTTGTTGGATTTTCATATTTTTTATAACTAAGAACTCAGTCAATTTTTGTAAAGGTGCCATGCATAGCTGAGAAAAACTCATATTAAGTTTTCTGGGTGAATTCATTGCATTCATATTGACAGTTATTGTTATTGAGTGTGTTTTTTCCTTCCATCATATTCCTATTGTGGTGTCATTTCCTCTTCCCCCACTGGGCCCTTCTTTATGAAGAAAAATTAGGTGGGAAAAAAAGAGAATGGGATAAAAACTAATAACCTATCATGGGAGAGATCTGATGCCCCTCTTCTGGCTTTCCTTTCTTTTCTTTTCTTTTCTTTTTAAATAATATTTTTTTCTAATTACATGTAAAGATAAATTTTAACACTTATTTAAATTTTTGAGTTGCAAATTTTCTCCTTCCCTCCCTCATGTCCCCTCTCCCTAAGACAATAAGCAATTTAATATAAGTGCAATTTAATATACATGCAATCATGTATAACGTATTTCCATATTAGTCATGTTGTGAAAGAAGAAACAGACCAAAAAAAAAAAAACCCTCACAAAATACATAAAATGAAAATAATATACTTTGATCTTCATTCAGATTCCATCAGTTCTTTCTCTGGATGTGAATAGCATTTTTCTTCATAAGTCCTCTGGAATTGTCTTGGATTATTGTATTGCTGGGAATAGCTAAGTCATACCATGGTTGGTCACCATTCAATGTTGCTGTTACTATGTATAATGTTCTGATTCTACTCACTTCACTTTGTATCAGTTCATGTAATTCCAGGTTTTTCTAAAATCTGCCTGCTCATCATTTCTTATAGCACTATAGTATTCCATTACATTCATATACCACAATTTATTCAGCCTTTTCCCAATTGATGCATATCCCCTCAATTTCCAGTTCTTTCTGGCCTTCCTTTCTTCACACAGACCAGATCCCAGATACTAGGTCTTATCCTTTCTCTCCTTGTAATTCCTCCGTCATAATTAGTGCTCCTCTCCTGGCAGGAATCAAAGTCTCCCTTGGAAAAGGGCTAGTGGAGATGTTAGAGATATCTATCCATACCTTCCCATATGAATCTAGACAGACTCAAGTGGGCAAAAACAATTTACATGGGCAACACATACACACCCTACATATATGATAGGTATGGCCAAGGCAGGTACAAAGAGTGGCTCATGCTTCCAGTGCTAAAGGTCGGGGGGACAATTGATGTCTTCACATCACTCGCACTGACCTTGGACTCTAGCCTTTGCTAGGTGCTGATCCACTTGTGGCCAGCTGCTGGATCCTTCTCTAATGGTTGTTACATGGCTCTTTGACTATCTATCATCCACTTCATCCTTAGCTTCTAGTCCAACTGAAATCCTCAATAGTTTTGTTTTCCAAGTAGAACTTAGTACACAAACAATAAGGACTATCCTTTTCTTTCTCCAAAGAGCAGACTACATCAAGAAAATCTCTCTCTAGAAGATCCAGATTCTAGAGCTCTAAAACTTGGAAATGTTCCTACTTAGGAGTTAACTACAAGGTGATTCTCAAAAGTTCTCCTTTCCTGGTAAAAGACTAGATCCCAGGATCATGCTGTCTAGAGAATTCACAATCCCCTGTCCTCTGCACACAAGGTTGAGGTTCAGGAAACAATGTCCTTGAATTCCCCCTCTCAGGCTATGTGCAAGTCTCCCACGGTCATGTGCGTCTGCCACAAGTAAAATATTGTTTGTTTGTTGAATTTGTATAATCTTGCATTCGCAGATGAGTATAATCTCTAGGCCCACTAGTTGTGGTAGATCTGGACCCTTAGAAAAGATTCTTAATTATGAGATTGTCTAAAAACTGTGCTACTTGTATTTTTCTAATTTTGTCTAGTGCAAGGTATTGGGGAAGACACTAAAAAGGATAGTGCTTGAACCTCCCCAAGGCACCAAAGTTACGCAGAATAGGAATTTGGACCAATGAGCCAAGAACATCCCAGATTGTTTTCTGTGGACAATTCAGGGAATGTGTAAAGGAAATGAATCAGAGCAATCGCTAATCTAAGTCCTTTAAACACAGTATAAGTATATTGATCATTTGTGAGTAATTAGAATTCAGATCACCCATTGTGGAATGGGGAGACAGTATGCTGGGGTCAGATATTTGAAAGTTTATTATGTGGAAGAGGCAGTTAAATGGCACAGTGGATAGAGTGCTGGGCCTAAAATCAGGAAGACTCATCTATCAGAGTTCAAATCTGGCCTCAGCATTTTCTAGTTGTATGACCCTGGGCAAGTCATTTGACCCTGTTTGCCTCAGTTCCTCATCTGTAAAATGAGCTGGAGAAGAAAATAGCAAACCAGTATCTTTGCTAAGAAAACCCCCAATGGGGTCATGAACAGTAGGATATGACTTAAGTGACTGTACAACAAATCATGTGGAAGAGGGATTAGATTTATTGTACTTGGCCCCAAAAGGCAGAATTAGAACTAACTGGTGAAAACTACTCATAGATAAGTTTCTACACAATATAAGGAAGTACTATGCCAAAATAGAATAGTCTACCTAAGGAGATAGAGAATTCTTCAATACTAGAAGACTTTTGACAGAGATTGAATAACCACTTGTTAGGGAGTTAACTAGATGACCTTTGAGATCTCAGTCTGAGACTGCTTTTTTAAATGAGAATAGGAAGGGAAAGGGGAAAAGAGTTGGGAAGGTGATTTAGAGTCCCAATTCCTAATGGCCTAGGACCCAAAGTGCCTAGAGGTTCTTGTTTTGTAATTCCCATTTTTAACTCCCTTTCTCCTGATAAATATTTATTCCCTAGCCGATTTCCTTAGGGCTTTCTTTCTTTCATTCTTTCCTTTTCATGTCAGCCTTCATTCCTGTGCTTCTTCAAAGGGAGAGGAATTTTTGTCTCACAGTCCAACTTCAACAAACATTTATTGTGGTTTTTTTTTTTCTTTTTCAAAGGGAGAAGGGAGAAGGGAGAGAGAACAATAAATTTTTCGTAATAAATACTTTTTAAAACAAAAAAAAATATATTGAGATCCTATTGCTAACATTGTAGACAGCATACTATACTAGGATTCAGGAAGACCTGAATTGAAATTTTGGCCCAGACACTTACAACAATACAACTTTTGCTAAGCTCTCTCAGTATCAGTTTCCTCATTTGTAAAATGTGGTTGATAATAGTAATGGCTTTTGTCAGATCACATAAGATAATGTGTATTTTGCTAACCTTCAAGCACCATATTGTCATCATTAATTAATTAGTTAATTAATTTAGTAGTATTACTCTGGATATAGAAAGGACAGGTCATTTTCACTGGCTGTCACCTATGCCTAAAATTCTCTCCCTCTTCTTATCTCTACCTCCTGCCTTCCCTGGCTTCTTTCAAGTCCCAGGTAATATCCCACTTTCTATAGGAAGCCTTTCTGGATCCCCCTTAATTCTAATGCCTTCCCTTTGTTGATTATCCCCAATTTACCCTGTATATATTCTTGTTTGTACCTAGTTGTTTGTATGACTGACTGTGCTGAGAATGAATACAATCTAGTACGGCAGGAATAAAACATGCTTACAAATAAATACAACAGCATAGATCAGGATGCATAAGAGCACCATGCTAAGAGCATTCGATATAGTTGTGCTGCCTCTGGCATAAACCAAAACTCATCTTGAGAATACTTGTGGCAATGGGGAAGAATCTCACGACCTAACTATCTCACTGGACTATTTGTGTGGAAAGTGCTTTGCAAACTTTTAAGTGCTATCTAGATGGGAGTTGTTATGTTTATGCTCAGGTCAGATATATGTAATTTCATCAGTGTAGAGAATTCTCTGTGAGGAAACACTGTTCTACAATTTATTTTTGTTGCTGTTGCTCAGTCTTTTCAGTTGTATCCAACCCCTCATGACCCTGTTTTGGGTTTTCTTGGCAAAGATACTGGAGTGGTTTGCCATTTTTACAGATGAGGAAACTAAGACTAACAGGGTTAAGTGACTTGCCTAGGGTCACACAGTAAGTGTCTGAGGGCAGATTTGAACTTGGTCTTTCTGACTCCAGACCTGGTGCTCCATCCACTGCACCACCCAGCTGACCCTCTACAATTTATATTCTTAGAGAAATTAAATGATTTGCCCAGTATCACACAGCCAGTACATGTCAGAAGTAGAACCAGGTTTTCCTAACTTTGAGATTACCTTGCTTTCTTTACTATTATGATTACCACCAGAAAGTCCTGTATAAAGTCCTAAAGCACAAGTCTGCCATGTCATCCTCCAACTCAATGACCTCCAGTGGTTCCCAATTGCCCGCAGGATCACATTCATAATCCTATGTTTGGCATTCAAAGCCCCTCATAACCTAGCCCCTTCCTACTTTTCCAGTCCTCTCCAAGGACTGTTTGACCCAGTGACACGGGCCTTCTTGCTGTTCCAAGAAGAGCCTCCATCTCTCAGCCCCAGGCATTCTCTCTGGCTGTCCCCCATGCCTGCAATGCTCTCCCTCCTCAACTCTATCTATATCAGCAAGGTTTCTTGGCTTCCTCTAAGTCCCAACTAAAATTCCATCTTTTACAGGAAGCCTTTACCAGCCCCTCTTAATTTGACTGCCTTCTCTCTGTTGTTTCCTATTTACCCCACATATAGTTTGCTTTGTATATATTTGTTTGCCTGTTGTCTCCCCCATTAAACTCCTTGAAGGCAGGGATTATCTTTCACCTGTTTTTGTATTCCCAGTATTTAACACAGAGCCTGGCATATGTGCCAGGCACTTAATAAATATTTACTGATAGGTCATTCTGATTATTTCCTGAAATTTGTGCTTTGATGGGTTTATACTTCAAATATTTCCTTTAAATAAAGCTAGTTCCCCTTTATGATCAGTTTGTACTACTTCACAGCATTATTTTTGTCCATTAAATCTTCAGGGTGAGACATTTTTAAGGAGTTTGGGGAGGGTGGGCCCATTATCTTAATTTATTAGTCAAAATACTGATTAGCTTTTAATGGCTCTAGAGAGGTGTGTGGCAACCCTTTGCTATGAATACCTGTTGGTAGGAATGTTTGTTCAGTTTTTCTGCAAAAGCAAGCCTGTACTTGCACCAAATTGATTGCTTTCTACATGTGCTCAATGCGTCCTTCTGATGTTTTTTCATGATGGGAATTGTCTGCTAATGTTGACTAAATTGGCAACGGTTTCTAAATATACACTAGTAGCTTACTTTAATCAAATCCTGAAAAATAACCAAATTAGTTCTTTTGGTTAAGCTAAGAAAGCAGAAGTGTTATAGTAAGCAGCCTCAAAAAAGAATGTAAACTCCTGGAGGGCAAGAATTGGTTATTTGTTTTTTTAATCTTTGTCTCTATAGCAGAGTAATAAGAACATAGTAGGCTCTCAATAAATGCTTGTTAAATTAAATTGAATCTAGTTTACATGTAAGTAAAACTTTTTTTTAAGTTTATTTTTGGTTGGACCCTTAATTTCAATTGCATATAAAACTCCAGAGAAATGGACTCCCATTGCCAAAGAAGATCTATAAATGTCCTACAATTTAAGAGCTACCTGGGGCACTGAGTAGTAAGGTGATTAGCCCATAGTCACATGCCAGCATATAACAGGGGCTGGTTTTGAACCTAGGTCTTCTTGCCAGGAGGAGCCAGGCTCTGATCCATTTTGCCACATTGCCTCTCAAAACCTTAAAAGGTCATCAGATAAGTTTTGAGTTTTTTAATTTGTCACAATCAAAGTAAATTTTTAAAGTGAAAAAGACATTAATAATAGTGTTTGAGGACATCAAGGTTAATAGTAAAGAGAAATCAATACAATATGGACCACTTAAAATTAAGAAAACGCCTTTAAGTGTATCAAATCCTTTTTTTTCATATTTATTACACTTATTCCAAATTAGCATGAAAAAGATATGATTTACACTACAGGAGACCCAGGACACCCTCTCTTCTCCCTCTATACTACTTCATTTGCTGTTCCATGAACAAAACACCCTATCTCTCTGCTCTGGGCATTTCCTCTGACTGCCCCTTGCTGGGAATGTTTTCCCTCCTCCTTTCCCTGGCTTCCTGCAAGTCCCAAATGAAACACTACCTTCTATAGGAAGCCTTTCCCAATCCTTCCTAATCCCAGTGCCTTCCTTTTATTTCCTATTTATCTTATATATAGCTTGTCTGTGCATATTTGTTTACTTATTATTTCCTCCATTAGATTGTGATTGCCTTTTGCCTTTCTTTGTATCCCCAGGACTTAGCACAATGCCTGGCACATAGTAGGTGCTTAATAAATGCTTACTGACTGACTGAAATAGCCCCATAGGTTGATGTGAGCTCTTTGTGCCATAGGAGACAAGAGCACAGGGTACAGCAGAAAGAACACTGGTTCTGGAGTTAGAGGGTCTGGATTCAAATCCTGCCTCTGACACTCCCTCTCTGAGAGTAACCTTAGAGAAGTAATTTAACCTCCATAAACCTCATTTTCCTCATCTATAAAATGAGAGCTTAGACTGGACAGCTTCTAAGCTCAAGTTCTATCATTGTGCTATAGTCAGCTTAATATACCCTAGTTGAAATCAGCCTTTATGAAAGAAGAGTTTTGTTTTGCCGGGCTTGGCTTTGTTCTGTTCTGTGACTGGAAGTTAAAAGTCCCAGATGTTGATACTAGCTTTGCCACTTCCTAGCTGTGTGACTATGGGTAAGCCACTTAGTTTCTTTGGGTCTCAATTTCCCTACGTGTAAAAATCCTAGAATATAAGATCCAGAAAGGACCTCAGAGATCATCTAGTTCTGTGGAATCAAATTCAAACAGAAAACAGGACCACTAAACAATACATAAGGATCCCCACTGGCTGGGTATTGACTTAGTTTTAAAATGCAATTTTTTTCTATGTTTTATTGTATTTTTATTTATTTTGCTAAATATTTCCCCCATTTTAGTCTGGTTCTGGTCACAGGGAGCTTGCTGGCTAAGTGTTTATGGACGCCTCTACTCTAGTTCAACCTATCCCTGAAGAATTCTCTTATATAACATTCCCAATAAGTCTTCATCCAGCTTCTGAAACATCTCTAGGGAGGGGTCTTCTCTAATAGACTTCCCAAAGCAGCTCATTCCATTTTCAGACAGCTCTGGTAGGAAGATTTTCTTTAAATAAAGTCAAAATTTTTCCCTATACTATTTCTAACATACTGTTCCTAGTTCTGCTCTCTTCTGCCTGGCAGCCCTTCAAATTCTTGAAGGCAACTACTCAGTCTTCAGGCTAAATGCCCCAAATTCCTTCAAAAGATCCTAATATGTCATGTTGTCCTGTCCTTTCATCATCCTGGTTGCCATCTTCTAGACCACCTCCAAATTGTCTATATCTTTCCTCAAATGTGGTGTTCAGAACTAATATGTACTCTAGATGTAACCTGATCAAGATACAGTAAAGGTGAATTATTACCTCCTTGCTCTGGAAATGATGTCTCTTAAGCCTAGATAACATTCTCTTTTGTAGCTTGCATATCAATAGACTCATATTGAACCAGCAGGCCAAAAACATCCCCAGATCTTTTTCATAGGGAGCTTTCATCTGGCCTATTTGCTTATTTGTGATGATGATTTTTAACTATGTGCGTCAAACTATGCATTTATCCCTATTGAGTTTCTTAATACTTGATTTGTCTTGTTGAAATGAGAGTTTGCTCCAATTACGTACTTAAAGTCTCATAATTCTATGTCATGACCCTTCTCTCTTTCAGCCTCTATTATAGGTTTTATGAGTAGTGGAAGTCAACAATTTATTAACAAGTTATGCTCTTAGAGGCTGCAATTTGTTGGAAACATAATACTTCTCCTCCACCAAAACAATGATTTGGTCTTCAAGCCATGCTACAAAAGTGCTATTTAATGTATAATGTACATGAAGTACAGAGCTGTGGTGCTAGGAAGTAGACATTAGCTTAGCCAGAGGTTAGCCAGAGGAAGGGATGGAGGCTATTATCAGATAAGAAATTTAATGAGACCAGGATCTCCCTCCTTCAGGTGTAAAAATCTCCTGGTCACTTCTCACAAGATAAGTAGCTTCCCAGTCAACTTTTTAATTCTCCCTTCAGCTTCCTCTTCTGTTCCTTCCACCTCTTTCTTGCAACCAGAGATCATCCATTCATTCTACAAGTATTTATTAATGGACTACATACAATGTACCAGACACTGCGCTAGCTGCTAAGTATACAAAGACATAACAGTCCCTGCCCTGAAGGAGATGGATTTCATCAAGGGTGATGGTGGAGGGAGAACAACATATATACAGCTAAGTTTAATAAATGAATGAATAGAAAAATATTTCTTCAGTCCCTACTCTATTCCAGGCACAATATAGGCAAGATAATTTCAGGGTAGGTAATTTAAGATGGCACTTGCAACTGGGGAACCAGGATAAACTTCCTGTAGGAAGTGACATTGGACCTAAAAATGCAAAAAAAGGTAGGATTCTACAAGGCAGAGGTGAGGAAGAAGTGCATTCCAGGCACTAAAGGAAAGTCTATGCAAAGGTATAGCAATAGGAGATGGAATGTCATATATAGGCCAGTTTGGTTGGAATGTTGAGTTCAGTAAAGAGAACAGTGCACTAAGCCTGGGAATATATTCTGCAGCTGGGTTGTGAAGGGCTTTAAAAGCCAAACAGAGGAGTTTATATTCCATCCTAGAGACAACAAGGAGCCCCTGGAGCTTCCTGAGCAGGTGACTTGTCCAGATTTATGCTTTAGGAATATCAGTTTGGCAGTTCTTCGGGGGATGGATTGAAGAGGGGAGACTAGATGCAGGGAGACCAAGAAACTATTGTAAGAGTTTAATCAAAAGGTTATTAGAGCCTGAACTAAAGTTATGGTTATGCGAGTGAAGAGAAAGGGATAGTTATAATCCATATTGTGATGACTTTGCAGTTTACTGGAGGTAAGAGATAAAGAAGAAGGAAGCACCACACAGTCACCAAACCAACGTAAATGGAAGAATGGTTGTTCTCAGCAATAATAGAGAAGGTGGGAGAGAAGTACTGGGAGAAAAAAATAATAAATTCTGGCTTAGATATGTTGTGTCTAAGATGCCTACAGGATCATGGCCAGTTGGAAATGTGCAATAGGTAGCTGGGGGCCACCTCCAGTCATCCTGATCTATATCTTGCCACTGGACCCAGATGGATCCAGAGGAAAAAGTGAGGCTGGTGACTTTGCACAGCCCTCCCTCACTTAAATCCAATTCACTTGTAAGTCATGGCATCACCTTCCTGATGTCATGGTTCTCTGCAAGAACGAAGAACAAGCAACAACATCAACAATAACAACAGGTGGCTGATGATGCAGTATTGGATAGAATTCAGAAGAGAAACTCAAGCTGGAAATACAAATCTGGTAGTATTTGCATAGAGGTGATAGTTGAACCCATGGAAGTTCCTGATGAAATCACTGACACTGTGTGGAGAGAGAAGAGAATTGGGCCCAAGACAAAGACTGCGGTATAGAGAAGGAGAGAAACAAGGATGATGATCTTCCAAGAGAGACCAAGGGGCAGTTAGACAGGTAAGAGAATAACCAGGCGAGTTATCACAAAAAAACAAAGAAACATTAGCCAGGAGTAGGGAGCAGTCAATAGCATCAAATGAGAGGTCAAGAAGGCTGAAGATTGAGAAAAGGTCATGAGATTTGTCAGTTAAGAGATCTTTGGTGACTTTGGGGACAGCAGTTTTTCAGCTGAGTGATAGAAGCCAGAATGCAAGGGGCTGAGAAGTATGAGGCGAGAAAGTAAAGGCAATGAGTATAGAGAGCTTTGTCTAGCAGTTCAGTTATAAAAAGGAGGAGAGATACAGAAGGATAGCTGCTGGGTTTGTGAGTATAAATACTTCTGAATCACAAAGGGGAAGAGGCCACAGAAATTACGTAGGTCAGCTTCTACTACCTTGGATAGAAATTCTTTACAATATTTCTGATAAGTGGTCAGCCAGCCTCTGCTTAGACAAAACCAGTAAAGGGAAACTCACTGCTGCATGAAGCAGCACTGTTCACTTTTTTATTCTATACAAGTGTGTTGACAAAATTCTCCTTTTAGCCTCATCACAACCTTACTAGTTAGACATTTTTATTCCCATTTCCCAGATAGTCTCAGTTCCCAAGGTTACTTAGCAACACCAGTGCTATAAACTATATCTTCTAACTGGGTTTTCCTTTTAACTTTGGATACAATTTTCTTTCTAATGCTTGTATATAAAGTATTGCACTAATTCATGTGCAGAGAAAAATCTGACACCTCAGACAGTCCTAAACATTTCATTGTGGGATATGAGATTCTGAGTCAAAGCATAGGACAGGGTCTAGAAGGTAGAAGTGAATATTTACTAAGGTGTCAAAGGTTTAGAGATACTACTGACGAGACAATTTCTTAGGCATTGGCATCAATTTGGGAATTAAGGTGAAGGATTTTCCCATCTCGTTCTTCATCCTGATGATAATGATATCTTTGCTTTCAGCAGACACAGGTGAGAAGTGGTAGTTAGTCTGGAGGGAGGGAAGAAAGAAACTCTAATGTAGCCTGGATATGGCATGTGTAGTACCCCAATACTCTATCTCTAGACTGACATTCACTTTGCTGCTTACCACTCCCCTACTGTGTAAATCTATGTTCTAGTCACTATGCTAAGCAATTGGGGCACAAAGACAAAAATGAAAAATCATGACCCTCCAGGAGTTTAAATTCCTTCATGGGAGACAGCGTATACACACAAGTTATATATGTAGCCTGGGCTACATTCTCCAAAACCCCACTGGAACTGGAAGTTTGGGTCTTCAGAGGGAAGCTACCATATCTGTCTTCAGGGTCCTAGGGGACCCTGAGTAGTTGCGAGAGACCGTTCTCTGGTATTGTTGCTCATGAACCCCCACTAGTGAGCTTCTCCCAATAAGTAACAGTTGATATGGGTTAGCTAGTCATTTTTAATTAGCTTCTAGAAATTGTTATTTACTAAATTAGTATATTGTAAGACTTGGTACATCCCATCCCCATCCCAAAATGGGAGTATGCTCTCTTACAAGCATATACCGAGTCCAACTTAACACATGATACAACCCTCATAGATCTCTTTAGGGATGGTGTAGCTTTCTGCTGAGCTCCTTATAGAGACATAAAGCTGCATCTCCTAGCGTCTCTAGTTTGTCCTTAGCTTCTGCTGCATGCACTGCCGTCAGCTGTTCTAGAGATGCTGCCAAGACGTCAATGAAAAGTCCAAATTCTCCAACTTTACAATATTGACTATGTCCTCCTCTGAGGGAAGAAGACCCTTCTTCCTCACCCCTTCCCAAGAGATTCCCTCTTAAGGGTTTGGTTAGAACTGCTTTCTCCAGATACTTCTAGACACTTGAAAATGCCTGATTCTGAACTTGATTGTTGGTTTTATACAAGAACCAAAGGGTATGACTGAGTCTTTATTATTATTATTTCATGGCTTTAGTCCACATTTATAACAATACAATAAACTGTCTGATGGTATAGAAAATTTCTCCTACAATCACAAAATATTCACTGGCAAGTTCCTCTCCAGGAAAAAAAGGCCCTCTACCTCTCTATCACCCTTCAGCTTTATCTTGATTTAAATCTGTTTTTAATACAAGAGGAATTTGATGAGTCAGTCATCTGGGGGTGCAGTTTGTGTCCTTCATCTCTTTATTAAAAGATAAAGAGAATGTTGTGATGAAAATGCCTGATATTTTCCATTCCACCTATAATCTATTTAAAAAGTGTTACTCTGTAAGCATTTAGGTAAGAAAAAAGGTAAACAACAAATCCCATGATTTTTCTTTAAAGAAAATCCTTATTGTAAACAAGGGTATTTATCAGTCAGTAAGCAACAGTGAGCAAGGATTCACAATGGTCACTTGTTTTTTTTCTTCTAATTGGCAGGTGCTTTTTAAAACCAGTAGCACAAGTTAATATGGAGTAAGTGGGTCTTAAAACTCTCTCAGGTTTTTACAATGAGCATTTTTGATTTTATAACCAATGACTGAAATGTTATGCCACATGAAATTCTAACCAGTGAATGCAATGTATCTTTATAGGTTATTTTCTGTCCTTAGTATTTGAGAGGATTGAGATAGTATTTTCACTATCCAAGTCCTCTATTAAAAAGTGGAAGCAGTTATTGTCAATTTCAGCTCCTTTTTAGGGCTTTTACAGTAGATTCTTAGGTATAGTTCTCAATCATGGAAACATAGCAATGCAAATGCTCAAAATTTTTTGTCTGCTTTAAAAATATGGTTATTATTTACAACAGGAATTTTGTGCTAAGAATTACAAACCACAGACTCTAGCTTTACTTCATAAAGAGAGTCTAATAACAGTTGAAAAAAATTCACATCTATTTGATATTAAACTGAAACTACTACAAAAGGAACAACAAATGACCAAAAAAATGCACTAAGATTTTTGAAAATTTTAACTGAGTTGTCAGAATTTCAGTTTACTGTTTACATATTTTATGTCATATAGTTGAAACTACCATGTACAAAAAATAAATCACCTTGAACCCTAACTAAACTGCAGTCTAGGAATAAAAGCTTTATAATAAAAAAAAAAGTTTGTACCTAATAGTTACTTGAAAAAAACTGTTCATTCACCTGTCGGCCTGTAAAAAAATTTTTTCCAGAATTTATTCTAAATGATTAGCAAAAAGTTTGTTTTGTGTAGCAGGATCCTATTTTCTCCTTCCACCTTTGCTTAGGTCAGAAGGTCAATGATGTTCTTCTGCAGGTCATTGATGTGACTGCTTATCATATCATCAATTCAGCCTACTAGCTGATCTGACATGGTCTGAAACTTGTCTTGCATCTGCTGGAGAAGCGTCTGAACCAGAGTGGTCAGGGCTTGTAGTTTTGGGGTCTGTCTCCACCATAGTGCCAGCTCCTGACTTCAGTCAGTTTCCTAATTTGTCTCTCTGACTGAGTTTTTTCAATCATTTCCAACATACCTCTTTGATGCATTACTCTATGTCATCTAACAGCCTTGATCTCTTCCCCCCTACTTATGATTAACTATGTTTTTCTTTTATGTTTTTGATTGATTGAATAGGATTGAAGTAGGCCTTATTCATACCTACTTAATTCTGTTTGTCCAGACCCTCTGAAATTAGTCAGGTAGGGGTATGAAACAGCCCTCTTCCATATATATTTGTATATTAAATAGTTTATTATTTTCTATTTTATTTGTATGTATATTTTGTATATTATTTCAGTTTATTATTTGTTTATTAAATAGTTTAGTATATTAGTTTGTATATTAAATAATTTGTATAAATATATGTATGTGTATGTGTATATATACTTGTTGGAATTTCATTGGCACAGTGTGCTCTGGGGTGAGGAAATTCTTTGTAGCAAAATAAGGTTTGCCGGTTATCTTCAACTTAGAAAACATTGAGAGGTTAGGAGACTCACCCAGGGTCACACAGTCAGTCTATATCAGATGTAAGACCTAATCCCAGTTTTCCTGGGTTCCATGCCAGCCATTCATTCACTATGCCTTGAAAAAATAAATACAAAGTAATTTTCAAGAAAAAAATAAATACAAAGTAATTTTCAAGAGCAAGTAGGAGAATCATGAAAGACTTTATGAGGTGGTATTTAAACTGAACACTGAAATAAACTCGAGATCCTAAGAGGCAGAGGTCAGGAAGCATACCTTCCAGGAAGAAAGAGTCTGTGATGATATGAAGAGGTAAGATGGAAGTCTTGTGTGAGGAACAGCAAGAAAACCTATTTGGATAGACTTTAGTGTCTGAAGGAAAGTATTTTGTATTGTCTAATTTGGAGGGAAAGGTAGTTTTGAGTCACTTTGTGAAGGGCCAAAGCGGAGTTTGTGTTTGCTCCTGGAGTTTATTGAAGAGGGGAGTCACATGGCCAGACTCCTATACATTCTAATATTTTAATTTAATTGCAGGTATCTAGTTTCTATTTTTCATTATTTCTAAGCTAAATACCAGAGGTGTAAAGGGTTACCCAGGAAGCCACTAAATTGTTTCCTTCTACAAAAGACAAGTACAATACATGCATCCTAGATTTTCCATGCAGCCCCTATTTTAAGAAAAGAAAGTCTATTCCACAAAAAGTCTTGGAAAAAGTGACAGCCTTTGTTCAGGACATGTATAGTTGTGTTCTCTGTCAAGGTAAGCTATCAGTAATCAGTAATGAGGTATTTAATATAAGGCTAATTTTAGAAGTTTATCAAAATGGAAGTTTGATGGGCAGCCTCCATGGGGAAGAATCTCAATTTTCCAACTGGCCTCCTACATTGCTAATCAGAGGACACACCTTAGCTTTGGAATCACCAAACCACTTCCTGAGGCAACTTTTCTTTTCTGTCAACTTTAGTACCAAGCTAATAGTTCAGCCCAGCCCAGCTAAATGCTATCTGTCTGGTGATAATGATATCATCCAGAACTGATGTCTGCAGGCAAAGGGAGGAGTCACTCAGCATTACCACAAGACTGGTTTTCCTTCTTCAAGTTACCTCCTGTTTTCAAAATCTTTCTGTACCTGGAATCCAAACAGCATTAAGGATAATTTTGTAGGACAATTTCTATAGATTTTTATTCTTCAGAGAAGTGTTTTTTATTGACCTAGTCAATTCAAAATACTTTCACTCTGGTAGTTTTAATTATAGCTCCATTCATGTGTAATGTATATAGTTCTTTGTAAAAACAAGTTCTTAGATTTGAGACTTCTGTAAAATTACTGACTTTGATTCCAACAAAAGACAACTATGGTAATTTTTGCAACCTTGCTACTGGACTGGCTTTAATTGTGGGGACCATATATAAATGCAATTCCATTCAGTTTAATAAATATTTAAGATGGAATATTGGAGGCAGCTGGCACCTGGGTGTATGTTGTTTACTCTGTGTCACCTTGGGCAAATTACTTAGCCACCTTGGGCAAATTATTTAGCTTCCTTGGGTTTCAGTTTCTTCATCTATAAAATGAGGGGGAAGGGGAATTGACTAGATGGTCACCCTTGGCTTGTTTCCTTGAGTCTAAAATGAAGGGTTAAGACTAAGTGGCTAAAATTTTGCTTCCAGCTATAAATATATGTTCACATGATTGTCCCTACTCCATTAGAGTTTCCATTATTAAAGAGACAGGACATAAGAACATAAATTTGTAGATATATTTTATTGGATGCTGTTATTTTATTTCTTGGGAGAATGTAAGAGATGGAAAATGGAAAGAAGAAAGAAAATCAAATAAAGGAACAATTGATTGGTGATAGAAGGAGGAAGAAGTATAAATTCATTAGGGATTGAAATTAGACCTGTAATTTCATTAGTAAAGGAAACTCTCAAGTAAGGAAATTTCCATGTCAGTACAAGTCAGCACCTTCTCTGCAAAACACAGTTATCTCTTCCACATCGTGACTTTCCCCATTGCAGTTTCGATATATGGTGGGTTGTAGTAAGAAATTAAATGGAAATTTTGGAGGAGTCTTGAGGAAGCCACAGATGATACGTGAAGAACAGCGTAAGACACAGAAGAATAGCTAAGACAGAAAAAGTTTAGAAACTCGGAAATGCATAAAATATATGTACAGCATTGTATAATATCAATATATTTTATCTTTTAAGGTACTGTAAGCACTCCATAAAAGAAAAAGAAAAAATTCAGAAAGAAGGAAGTTCTTCTCTGGTACAAAAGGAGGGCCAAAAGATTTTATGTGAATTTTCCAGATTGTGGGGAGTTCCACAACACTAACCCCTGCATGTGGAAGGGATAACTGCAGAATCTTAGAGAGGTACCCAGAGCACTGAAGGGTTAAACAAATTGTACAGGGTCACACAGTTGGTATCTGCCATTAGCTCAACTTGAGCCCAGCTATTTCTGACTTCAAGGTCAGTTGGCTATCCATGGTGTCATGCTGTCTCTTTATACATGTAATACCAGGGTAATTATGCCAGGATAAAAACTAGATTTAAAGTGGACTTCTTCCAAAAATACAAATTTAATCATTTTTTATCATGAATATTAATGGGAACATTTTTGAGTTCTTGATTTCTTATGTATAAAGCTTAAAATAATATGTTCTAACATCCCACTCTTTTCCTGTTTCTGTTTTCCAGTATGTATCCACCATGCATCACTAGTGAGGTCAGCAAGGCAGTTACTCTGAATTTAACAGGTTATAAAGGACTTAGGAAACATATATCAACCCAGAAGCTCTTCCAGGACAGTCACCTTCCTAGTGGTTATTGTTTTATTTTAAGTCAGGGACAGCAAAACACTTAGAGCTGGTGAGTGAAGGTGAGGTTTATATTGGGTTCTCCTTGCAGAAAGAGCATTCTCTAGTTAGACTCACATGAACCTCCACTAGTGAAATGCCTAATTATGAAGATGACCTAGAGTAGAGGTTATTAATGTGGCATCTATGAACTTTCAAAAAATATTTTGATAACTATATTTCAATATATTCATTTGTTTTGTAATGCTATGTATTTTATTTCATGCATTTAAAAAACATGATGCTGAGGAACAGTCCATAGGCAGGGGTATGCTGACAAATGTTTCACAGGCACCTGGGGGAGGGGGGGAATGTAAAAAACACTTTTAAGTTTCATCAGCATTATTAACATTTCTTTCACTTTTTTTGAATCTAGAAATCAACAAGTATTAAGTCTTAATTTTTGAGGTGTAAATGCTAAAGGTAATAATCAGCTGTCTCCTCCAGTTTAATTAAACTCCTGCACACCCCTAGCTTCACTGGACTGACCAAAGGGTTCCCAACAAAAAAAGATTAAGAACCTCAGACCTAGAGGGATTCTTGATGGCTATGCCAGCAGGGAACACAATCTAGCAAGACCTACCTATCAAGCTGGGACAACTTCAAGTAGGGGTCTGGCAAATAGGATCTGTTCAAGTAGGTAGCCTTGGTAATTTTCAGCCTAACTAGATTTTCAGAGCCTCATCATCAGAAAGCTGCCCACCAGGTAGTGAACATTTTTGGGACATCCTGTATGTGTTTTACATAGTTTTTACGTATCCTATGGGATACATATAACTTGACACCCACCACCACCACACACACAGGGTGTCCCAAAAGTTTTGTGCAGTTTTAAGCTTTAAATTCTTGCCTAGAATGCAAAAATTTTGCCAGTATGGATCTTATAGAACATGGAGGCCATATGAGAAGACAAGGAAGATTACACATATCTGTAAGTGTTGATCACTTGGAACTCCACTTCCACAACTGTTTCTAGGTCATTTGGATATTAGAGACTTTAGGAATTAAATAGATTTGAGTTTTCTCACATCTACTGGGGTGGGAAGAGGGGTTGCTATGATTTGGAATTCCTATGCAAAGGAACCAAAATAGAAGCCAGCTGGGAGGAAGAGGAAGAACAACTGAAGGCTCCTGGGTGGACCAGATCTCTCCCTACGAGGCTGGGCTAGAACCAAATATGCCACAAGGGGGACAAGAATGGAGGCAGGAAAGTAAGTCATTCATTTTGCTGAAAGTTTTTTTCTCTCTCTCTAAATTTTGGAGTACCTATTTCTGGGGACTCTAATCACCTCAGAGCTGTAGACTGTTTTTAAATGTCATCTACCCCAGAGGCTGTAGACCACTAGCTTTAACTAAAATAAAAGGAGTTTACAACAATGGGGATATTGCCCTACTTGACATAGCTCTATCTCTCCCTCTCCCTCCTTCTCTCAGTGAATTGTTTTGCTGGAGGCTACAACATTCTAGCTGAGGAGTTTGCTGGGAGTGGACTGGGAGGCGTGAATAATTCACCATCTATGAAGCTGAGCTGAGCTGAGCCGCTGCAGCATGTTGGGCTAACCTTTGATGCAGACTGGTTGAACAGGTTCTGGGTTTCCTGAAGAACCAGTCTGACTGGCCTGTTATGCCAACAAATTCTGGTATGAGTCCATGTTCCACAGACTGTAGAAACCTGCCCAGCCAGTTAAATGAAAGGCATATTAGGTTATCCACTGCAAGCTGAATATATCTTAGATGCAGGAGACCTGCGCACAGCAGGAGTTTCTTAGCATTCTCTAGTGTGGTCCAGAGTGGTGGCTTCCTCCACTGATTTTATGTTTAAAGTTTATAGTTTCAGGGAAAGTCAGTAAAGCATTCTCTACCCTTGACCAAGAGCAGAAATTTTCTAAATAAAAACTGAAGGGTAAGTTCATTTATTTTCTATATTTCTCTATTTTCTGTGCATTCTGAAAAAAGTTTATGAAATTATACTTAAACATAGTGTTTGACATAATGCACTAATTTTTTTTCCTTAAATTGAAGCAGGCTAAATATTAATATTTTTATAACAAAAATACTAGATCTTGTATATATTTGATTAGCTTAAATTAAGGCAATTTGGTATAGAATGGACTTTTTGTTTTTTGCTATAATCTTACAGAGCTGTCATTTTAATTGATCTGGAGAGAACAAGTTCATTAACGTTCAACATCTAATGTTTAACCTTAAGAAGTTACCCATTTCTCTGATAAGGATATGTAACTATAAGTATGTCCACAGGACATATGCATGAATATGTTCCTATTAAATCCAAACTATCACAGCAATAATTTCAAAAAATGTTTACAGCAGAAAAAAAATGTTGGTTTACTTGTGAATCATAAGCACACCTACAAGAACAGTTGTTCCTAGTTAGAAAAATTAAAGAGTGTGGAAAAACAAAGGCTGTGGAATCTGGTAACTGATTAACTATTAGAACTCAAAAGCACTTGCTGAGCTGAATAGAAAGGAATGAAGACAGGTTTTGTCATGCCTGTTAGGTCTGAAAAACTCTTTAGATTAAAAAAAAATGAATCTTTTTGTCAACTGTATTATAGTTAAGACTTATCCTGTTCCCTCTTCCCTTTTATAGCAGCCAGTTTGTTTAGTAGATATTGTCACTATTCAGTAAACTAACAGTTACCATTCTTTACTTTATTTTGATTTAGTGAATGGTAGAGTTCTTTCTCCCCTAGCCATTTATATGAAACAGGATTGAATATCTTCAATGGTTTATGAATTGATCAAAGAATCTGAAGTCCTACAACATGTAGTATTTAAGCAAAGTATTGTCTAGATGTGAAGGAAACAGTTACCTTTAGTATGTCTTGGCAGGACCTTGACTCAAATTGGAGATCATTAAATACCTCTTGTTCTCCCTGTATGGAAGGGATGTTCTCTACTATTAAGGGGACAACAAAGAGATCTCATTTGTAAGGTCTTTAAAATGAACATGTTGTTTAGGTACGAGATACTTCCATTTCTGGAGAGGAAACCTTTGGTTACCATTTAGTCTTCTAATTCTATATATGACTTTTGAGAAACTAACTTCTCAAAAGACACTACATTTTGTTTTGTTTTTTAATTTTGGAGACAATGGGGGTTACGTGACTTGCCCAGGGTCCCACAGCTAGCTAGTAAGTGTCTGAGTCTGGATTTGAACTCAAGTTCTCCTGCCTCCAGGGCTGGTGCTCTACCCACTGCGCCACCTAGCGGCCCTAGACATTATGTTTTGTCTACAAAATGCCAAATGAACTGGTGAATTCAGTTAGAAAAAAAAATCAATTCAATGAAAATTTTTCTTCATTGAAATTTTGGTCATATGGATGAAAATTTCTAATTGACGGAATTTTTCACTTTTCAATTCACTATAATAACACTTGTCTAGAATGTGTGGATCACCACAGAGTACCCTGGTTTGGGTGCTTTTTGCAGAAAGTAATTTAATTCCTTAGAATATGCTCTATTAAGCAATATAGTGACATTGTGTCTAAAACACTACTTAAAATAATAGATTTTGAGCTGGATAAGATCTTGAAGGTCATTTATTTTAGCTGCCTCATCTTCCAGAAGGGGAAACTGAAGTTCAGAGAGGTAAGGTGATTTACCCGAGGATACAAAATAGTAAGTACCAGAGTACTGAACCTAGGTTCTCTGGCCCCCTAACACTGCCTTCCTCATTCAGGACTACCACTTTATTCTATTTTTCATGTTTATGGTCTAAAGAATATTTGGGAACTAGCTTTGGTTTATGTTGTATCTCAGGTTTAATTTAGAGCCCAAATTTCAAATCTAAATCTTATAACTCTAAATTTTCTATAATTATTTTCATTTTTGTGATGGCATTTTTCAAATGAGAGAAACTAGGCTGTTAAAATATCTATTAATCATAGCTTGTTTAATGGTCTTTTTTATTAGTTATTTTGGAACATTTAAAATAAAATTGATGATGTAATCTTTTAAAAATACTTAAAGACGTGAGATCTCTGAATGAATCCATTGTATATGGATAGCTATGTGCATTTTATATATGTATATGTATATGTGTACACACACACACACACACACACATACACACACATGTTCCAAAATGTCTCTGCCTAGACAATTTCCCATATGAAAACATTTTTCCTTCTGCAGTTCTCCATATCTTAAAAAGTTGCATTCTCCCTAACTCAAGATTGCTTATTAATTTTTCTTCTAAAAGCACTTAGAATTTAAGCACTGCAATGCTGGAAGAGACCTTAGAGATTAACCTCTACTTCAACACCCTTATTTTATAGATGAAGAAATAATAATGACTCTGGCTTATATGGTGTTCTATAGTTTATAAAGGACTTCTTTCCCAACATCATTATGAAGTGTGTGGTGCAAATATGATTATCTTCATTTTATGTATACAGAAACTGAGGACTGCAAAACTAGTCTTGGAACCCAAGATTTCAATTCACAGTCCAGTATTTTCTCACCATCATCAACCAAGTCCTTAGAGGTTTTCCCCTTGCCCCCCATACTAATTGTTATACTAGAAGTCCAACATAAGCTTGTTATTTAAGATATATCCATAAGAATGAAAATATGTTATGTTCATTGCACTTCATAAGATAGTGGATCAGTTTGTTATCAGCTCATAGTTTTATCTGCTATTTCCATCATATATAATTATATATATAGTGCTATACAATTGTATAGCATACATACCTGTTGTTATTATTGTTGTTGAATCATTTTTCAGTCCTGTCCAATTCTTCTTCACCCCACTTGGGATTTTCTTGGCAAAGATACTGGAGTGGTTTGCCATTTCCTTCTTCAGGTCATTTTACACAGATGAGGAAACTGAGACAAATACGGTTAAGTGACTCACCTTGGGTCACATAGTTAGTAAGTGTCTGAGGCCAAATTTGAACTCAGGTCTTCATAACTATAGGTCCAGCATTGTATCCACTGTGCCACCTAGCTGCCCCAGCTTGTAATACCTACATTATTCTCAATTGATCTTCAAAAGAACCCTATAAAATACTACAGATTCTCCATTGTAAATATAAGAAAAGAGAAGCTCAGAGAGATCACGAGACTTGCCAAGGACACTGAGTTAGCTGGTAAGTAGCAGAGTCTGAAATGGAACCCACGTCACCTCACTCTAGGTTGAAGGTACTTTCTACTATTACACACTTCCCTGGCCTCCCAGTTCCTTTTTATAATGTCTTCAGTTAACCTCCTCAGGGCCTTTTACTTCTCGTAATCTAAATTTCTAATGCCATCACCTGCTGCTATCATTTTTCTTGCTTATGTAATGGGGGCAAAGAGGTGAGTATCCCATAATCTATGAGACCTTAGGCCATTTGAAGTGAGCCATCTGTTCTGAAGATCAGGGGGCCATGGAAGGGAAGACTCATCTGTTTGCCCTCATTATAACAGGAATAGTGACCTGTGATGTCATTACTACAGAGAACTCCTGGGTAAGCAAACTCTTTTTACTAAGGCAGGTCAACAAGATCATCTTTAACTCCTTACTCTCAGTCATCCCACACATACAATCAGCTGTCAATCCTTGTCATTTCTACGTCTACAGCATCATTTGCATACATTCTTTTTTCTCTATTCCCAATACACAGCCTTAATGCAGGCCCTCACCATCTCTTTCTAGTTGGTCTTCCCGCCTCAGGTCTCTCTTCATTCCAATCCTTCCTCTAGACAGCCACCAAAGTGATTTTCCTAATGCACAACTGCAGTGGCCACACCCCAGTAAAACTATCTCAACAGACAGGCTAAATCAGATGGAGGGTAACTGACAAGTCCTAAACCCATTGGTGAGCTAGGGGGATGTCTACCCTAAGCAAGTGAAACCGTCTCCCTGTGGAATGGGTGGATGAGAACAATTTGTTCCAACAGTCATGAAGGCAGTTGAAGCAGACACTGTGGAGTGCTTAGAGAGCTTGGTCAGACATCAAAGATACCAAGGTCACCCACTGTATCACCAGGCCATAGCCAGTCATCTTGAGTTTGTCTTGCCACTAGACTTCCATGATTCTGGAAGAGAAAGTAAGGATGATGACTTTGTGCAATTCTGCCTCATTTAAATCCAATACATGAGCAAGTCAAGACATCACCCTGTGGTGTCACTAGTCCTCTTTGAAAACAAATGAAGAACAATCACAAATATAAACTCCTCCGACATTAAAGCAGTCAAAACTTGACCCCCTTTTATCTTTACAGCATTATTACACATTATTCCCCTCCACACGTTTTATGTTTTAGCCAGATTATCCTTCTTGCCATTACTCTCACATTCCATCTTCTATCTCCATGAATTTGCACTGGTTGTCTCATGCCTGGAGTGGGCTCTTTCATCTCTGACTCTTGGAATCTCTGGTTTCCTTCAGAATAGCTCAAGTGCCAACATTTACATAAGGCTCTTCCTAGTCTCCTCCAACTCTTAGTGCTTCCCCCTTATCATGTATCTGTTTTGTTGGTGTTTTGCATATAAATTTTTATGTGTCTGCCTGTGTGTGTGTGTGTGTGTGTGTGTGTGTGTGTGTGTTCATGTTGTCTCCCTATGGAAATATAAGCTCTTTGAGGACAGAGGCTGTTTCATTTTGCTGTTGTCTTTGCACTACGAGAGCTTAGTACAGTGCCTGGCACATGGTAAGACCATAATTAAGTGCTCACCAATTAACTGTTTTATTACATGCTTGAGTGCTTTGTCTAGGCATGATGATTTTAAGCTCATTTTAAGCAAACACTTCGGAAACATCATTAAACACTGTATTTGATTTGACTTACACTATTTACAATAAAGCATGGGCTTAAAACTTGAAAAGACCTTAAAGGTCATATAATTCAATCTTCACTTTACTAAAGAGAAGATTGAGGCCCAAAAAGATGATGTGACTTGTCCAAAGTCACACCGATTATAGAAAATAGAACAACTACCAAAGTCTCTTGACTTCTAATCCACTGTTTTTTCTATCATACTTCACTGCTACTCAATTTATAATTTGCAATAAAAAAGCCAAACATAAAAGGACTTAAACTTTAACTTCTGCATTTTTCACAGGAATATAAGTATGGCTAGGTCCCTATTAATACAAATAATGAATCCCCCTGAAGTGGTTGCATGTATTCCAATTTGCACTATTTGAAGTTATAATTATGTAAAATGTAGTAACTGGTTCCAGTCAATGGAAATATGCAGGATAAATTCAAATAATGTGACCACTTCAAGGGATTCATTATCTGCACTAATCTGGGATCTAGCTATATTAAAGCAACTGACTACTTCATTATGTACTTAGTAAAGAAATTGGATGGCTGCTTAACTAATAACTAAGCATTAAAAGATTTCATTATGGAAAGCATATTTGACTTCAACAAATTTGTAACTGGAAAAACTATCCAAGTCTCTTTTCCATGTCCCCAAATAAGATTTAAATCAAAGAATCTCTTGCTAAACTAAGTTTTTACTCAAGGGATAGAATTTTACAGGTTTAGAAACAAACGACCTGAATCTATAAATCATTATTTTAAACAAATGCTATTTTCTAATTTATTCTTTCCAAATTTAAGAAATACTTCTAAAGAACTACATTTTTGAAGTGCTCAGATATTTGTCCTATTAAAGAAGAAACATACATTCAAAATTAATAGGTAGAAGTACTATACAACCTTTTAATATGAAGCTAAATAATTTTTAAATGAATCTAGATATATCTCAATGAAAATTATAATCTATCTAAAATAATAATCTTTTGCATTTAAATAAATATATAGAACCATATGTACATACACATATATATGTATATCTCAGTGCACTAGAAAGAAGAAACATAAAACTCAGTTTCTCATATATGTCCCTAATTTATTACAATGCTCCAGGCAAGTCACAGCCTTTCTAAGCCTCACTTTCATAGACTCATATATATTTGGAACTGAAAAGTACCTTTGAGAGGGGGTTGAACTAGAATCATTATTTCTTTCTTTTTTTTTTTTTTTTGGTGAGGCAATTGGGGTTAAGTGACTTGCCCAGGGTCACACAGCTAGTGTCAAGTATCTGAGGCCACATTTGAACTCAGGTCCTCCTGACCCCAAGGCCAGAGCTCTATCCACTCAGCAACCTAGCTGCCCCTAGAATCATTATTTCTAAGACTCCATACTATAGAGTCAATAAATATGTACTTTCAACATGAGTAGTAAGGATATATAAATTCAGGATAAAGAAAAATTTCATCTTAAGGCATGAATTATATTATTTGGCAGTCTATATTGCTATAAGGCCCTCCTCTAATGTTTCAACATGGTGTGATGTGACTCTAGTTTTTCAAAAGTATGCCAGTAAAATGCAACTACCAAACTGGAAAATCTTTGGGTATGGACCTGGTGTTAGACTACATGTCTACTTTTTAGGAACCTGCCTTGTTCCAGTATGAAAAGGCTTATCACAAGAAGGTTGAAAATTTTGACCACTTGGTGAGTTTTTGGTGGGAAAGGCCCCAAAGGCTCCATGCAATTCATGAAGATTATATGTAAACATATTACAAATAATTTGTGACCAAAACTTGTATTCCTGTGGAGAGAGCACTCACATGTAAGGATATGGTGCCCCAAGTAGGGAAAGGGACCACATATAGTGAGGGAAGAAGGAGGAGGAGGAGGAACAAGCGGAACAGGAGGAAAAGGAGGAGGAAGAAGAGACAGAAGATGAAAAGGAGAAGAAGGAGGAGGAGGAGGAGAAGAAGAAGGAAAAGAAGAAGAAAAAAAAAAGAAGAAATAGCATCCCTTAACTTCTGCTCGAATTGACAATTTGGGTCCCCAAAGGACAGCTAACTACCCTCAGGGTTCCAGAGGTAACTCTAGGGTTGGGGGGGGGGCAATGTTAGATTTAAACATTTTAAATTTTCATTTATTTAGTTAGTTATTTTTCCAAAACCTGGGACAATTTACTTTTTGTCTTGTATAGTTTTCATTTATAATTTCTTAAAAAATAGCTCTGAAAAAACAGGCTTTAAAAACTCCCATTGTGTTTCAAATGGCGCTACTTAACTATACTTTAAACCCAAATCACTCTAGCTTTCATTAAATGGCCAACAATAGCCCCCAGCCCAAGCTTCTGTGGCTCATCCTTTAAGTTCTGATGGCTTAGAATGAGTGTAAATAGCAATTGTTTTCTATTCTGGCCAGAAACTTTGATTGATATTTTTGGTGATGGGAAATTAGGCCATCTTTTGTCTCAATTCTTACCTAACCCTTAGGCATTGCATGAGGTTGTGTCAGACAATGTGACACCTGGGAAAGACCTTAATTTAGAAAGGGCAGTCACCCCCTGCATCCCAGGCCAACCTTAGTCATCTTGCATTTTGTCTTACCACTGAACTTGTGACTCTGGAAGAGAGAGTGAGGCTGAAGAATTTACACAGCCCAGGCTCCCTTAAATCCAATTCACATGAAAATTAAAACATCACTCTTGTCATGTCACTGGTCTTCTTCAAGAACAAAGGAGAAACAATAACAATAATCGAGAAGTTTACGTCTACTTCAATGAAGGGAGTACAACACTTACAGAAATACAGATCCTTAAAGTATTAAGGATAATATTTATTTAAGAATAAATATTCATCTAATTAACCCAGTACCATGGCTGTCTATTTCATTTTGCATTATATGGAGACAGCTTAATACTAGCATGCCTGTAAAGGAAACACTTTTTTTTTTAAATGCATGCATACATTAAAGTCAGACTCTTTTTATTTTGAAATCTTTATAGGTTTTTTGTACTGAATGAAACTTGACAAAAAGATGTTACCTAGGAACCAGTTCCAGAGAGGCCATTCTTCATAATATACACCTTACCACAACATTAAAAATCTACTCAGGTCCACTGAAACTCATTATTTTTTGGAGATACAACAGAATTCAAGTCTAGGAGTCATTCAGATATGTGAATAATTTAAGAACACCTATCTCTTAAGTTTTCACATGATCAAGAACTAGAAGGGACCTTAACTATTACCTAATTCCAAACTCTCACACTTAAAGAGGAGGAGTTTAAGGGATTTGGCTAAGATTATACTGGCAGTATGTTGTTGTTGTTGTTGTTTTTGAAAAGGACCATCGACATCATGGGATGATGTCTTGACTTGCTCATGAATTGGACTTAAGTGAGGCAGAGCTGCACAAAGTCATCAGCCTCACTCTATCTTCCTGAGTCATCAAAGTTCCCTGGCAGGACAAAAGTCAAGAAGACTGGTGATGGTCTGGGATGCAGTGGATGATCTTGGCATCTTTGATGTCTCCCATAAGCCTTCCATAGTGCCTGCTGTATGGCCATTGAAACAAATTGTTCTCATCCACCCATTTTGCCAGGAAAGGTTTTTTCATGCTTGGGATAGACATCTCCTAACTCACCAACAGGTTTGAGACCTGAGTGTTCAGGAGGGCAGCACCTCTGTGTGTGAGAGCTTGCCAAGGCCTTTTCAGGGCTGCTCATCCACTTTTGGTGTCTATCTGATTTACCCAACTCTCACCTGTGACTCCAAAAAGTTATAGAATGTGTAGTAGCCACACCCCAGTAAAACTTTCTCCATTGATGGGCTAACCCAGGTTAAGGCAGTGTATAGTAAGTAGCAGAGATGGGATTTCAATCCTGGTCCTTTGACACCAAATAAAGTGTTCTTACCACTATGTCCTACTCACCTCCCTATGTCTCTTCCACAAATACACTCAGTGTCCATGGTAAAAGTGGGAAGAAAGTTTACATATTAAAGAGTATGATGGTGGTGAGGCACAAATGGAGCGAATACATGCAAACAAGACAATGCAAAACTCTGATGCCCAAAGGCCTCAATGGTCTTTCCAGTTCTTGGAGTATCTATCATTAACAAACTTCTCTTTATACTAGACTATTTAACAAACTTCTCTTTATACTAGACTATTTAACAAACTTCTCTTTATACTAGACTATTTCCTTTCATACTCTTCATCTTACTGCCTTTATAGAAACCTGATTGCCTCTGGAAAACACTACATTCTTGACCATCCTCTTCAGTACTGTATGCTTTTTATATACTCTCCAAATCACTAGGCAAGGAGGGCCTTTTCCCTTTCAGATTCATTCTGACCATACCCCCCCATCTAGATCCTTGATGATCTACCAACCTACAGATCAATTTTTCTCCTTGCTTTTTTAGATTTACTTGATCACCCATTAAGTTAAGTGCCAACCCTGTGTCAGCCAGTGTGCTAGGCAATAGAGATACAAATATAAAGAATGGAACAATCCCTACTTGCAAGGAGTTTATGTTCTAATTGGGAAGACAAGTACCTCTACAAATGTACACAGCAGAGAAATAAGGCCAGGTAACAAAGAATGAATATGAGTACAACCTGACCCTGTAAAAATAATGTCAAGAATGCTAAAGAAGTTAAAGAACATGAGAAGGATTTTTTTTAAAGCTACATTAGGAGAAAAAGGAGGATCAAAAAAAGGATAGGAGCTTTGTTTAGGGTAGATGGAACAATGATAACTGACAACAGAGAGGGGACAGAGCTGCTCATTTCTTACTTGGTTTTTGTTTTCTCTACAAAGAAGAAGGACCTTACACTAGAAATGACAGAATAAAAATGTCTGAGAGGAAGTTAATACTCAAGATAAATAAAGAGAAATAGTAGAAGGGCACTTGGCTACCTTGATGAGTTCAAGTCATCTGGCGCAGATGTAGTTACTTACCCAGGTCTTGAAAGAATTGGCAGATGTAATTGCTTATGCACTGTTATTGACATGTGAAAGACCGCTGAAAATGGGAGTATTGGAGTATGGAGTGTGGAGAATGGGGAACTGTCCTGACTTCCAAAAAAGGGAAGAAATTAGAGTCTACAAACTCTAAGTCAGTGAGCCTAACTTCGATTCTTGGAGAAACTCTAGAGTAGTTTAAAGGAATGGTTGACAAAAATTTAGATAGGGGAGAGGCGCATAAGAAGAGCTAGCATGCAGAACAATCTCATTTTCTTTTTCGATAAGGTTACTAAAACTAGTAAATGAGGAGAATGTCGTGGATATGGTTTGTGAATATAGTTTGCCTAGCTTTCTGTAAAGCTTTTGATAAAGTATCTCACCGTTATTGTGGAAAATATGGAGAAATAGGCATTAGATTATGATATAATCAGATGGATTCAAAAGTGGTTGTGTAACTAGACTCAAAGAATAGTTGCAATGGTCCAATGACAATACTGCAGAAAGTTTCCAATGACATATCCCAGGGATCTCTGCTTGGTCTTGTGCCATTTAACATTTTTAACACTGTCTTGGATAAGTACATAGATGGCATGCTCATCAAATTTGCAGATGACACAAAGGTAGGAGGGATAACTAACACAAAGATGACAGAGTCAAGATCCAAAATGATCTTCACAGGTTAGAGCCTTAAACTGAATCTAATAAGATAAAATTCAGTGTCTCCCATAGGGATAAAAAAAAATCAAATATCAAATTCTCAAGCATAAAGTGAGAAAGGTAGGATTAGATAGCAGTTGTTCTGAAAGAAATCTAGATGTCTTAGTGGACTGCAAGCTCAATATGAGTCAGCAGTGTGACAAAGCAGCCAAAAAAAAAAAAAACTAATGAGATTGTGGGCTGCATTAAGAAGGACCAAGCTCCCAGGAATAGGTAGGTACTAGTGCCACTGTATTCTTTCCTCATCAGACCTCATCTGAAGGATTGTGTTCATTCCTTGGCAACACAATTTAAGGGCACTGAGAAATGAGAATGTCCAGAGGAGGACAACTAGGTGAAGGGCTTTGAGTTCTTGTTATAACAGAATTAGTTGAAGAACTGAACATGTTTAGCCTGAAGAAGAGCAGGGAGGGACATGGCAGCTATTTACATGTATATGCATAACTCTCTTTGAGGAGGAACCAGATTTGTACTGTTTGGCCTCAAAGAGCAGAACCAGAAGCAAAAGGTAGAAGTTGCAAAGAGGCATATTAGACTTCATGTTAAGAAAAAATTTTAATAATTAGATATTAGATTTAATAATTAAGAGTTATGTAGCAAAAGTAGAACAGGCTGCCTCCAGAGGTAGTGGATTTCCATTCCTTGGAAGTCTTTAAGTAGAGACTAGTTGACAACTTACTAAGTATATCATAGTGGAGAGTCTTTTCAAGCATGGTTTGGACTAAATGGCCCTTGAGGTACCTTCTAATTCTCAAATTTTGTGATTTTATATAGAAAATGCTTTATAAAACTGAGAATGCTATGTGAATATTAGCTATTATTGTTATTACATGTAACACCATCTAAATTAATAAGGAAAAGTTGACTGAATTTTTTAAAGATACAGATAGTAACAATAATTATAGAAGACCCTTACAAACCTCTCTCAGAGCTGGGTGGATATAATAGAAAGAAAGAAAAATAAAAAAGAAAATACAGAATTGGCAAAAATTGCTGGAAAAATGAGAGTGGAAAGACTTAGGGCATCTTTTGAATAGGAACATTAAGGAATATACTTTTTTTTTCAGCATCACATGGCATCTTTACAAAAGCAGAACATTTACTCTGGCTCAGAGAAATGATAAATAAATGCAAGAAAGCATAAACACTAAATATATTTTATAAGCCTTGACAAAATTAAAATGATAATCAATCCAGAGAACCAAAACAAAAGATACAGACTTCACACTGACATACTAATCTGTGATTGGATCAAAGAACAAATCAAAGAAAACCAAATACAACATGACAAAGAATGATAATGATTAGACAATATATTAAAGTTTGGGGGATGCAGCTAATGCAGACCTTGAAAGAAAAGTATGTCTCTGCATATAAAAAGAAAATAGAAAAAGAGATGATTATTAAACTGAGGTTACAATCCAAATACTAGAAAATCAATAGATAAACTCAAAAAAGCACAAAAATAGAATTCTTAAAAATTAGAAGAGAAATAGCTCAAATGTAAAAAGCTTTAGAATTGATAAACAAAAATCTTTAGTTAGTCTGATTAAAAAGAAGAGAGAGGAAGAGCAAATTAACAAAAGAAAAAATAAATAAGGCAAAAATCACAACATAGAAGAAATAAAAAGAAATATCAGGACCCAGCATACAAGTATATGCCATCGAAATAGAATTTAAAAGAGGATTGGAAGATTATTTACAAAGAAATAATGTACCCCAATTCGAAGAACACTCGAGATCTTAAACCACCCAGTTTCAGAAAAGGAAATTGAACTAGCCATAAAGGAACTATCAAATAAAAACATCACTGGTCTACATGAATTCACAGGAGAATTACATAGATTTAGAGAAGAATTCTATCAAACTTTTAAAGAACCACTAATACATATGTCATACAAATTATGCTCATAAGGTGAGAAAGAAGACATATCACCTATCACCTTTTATAGGTCTTAATACCTAAATCAGGAAAGAGTAAAATTACAAGAACTATAGACCAACATCATTAATGAACAGAGTTTCAAATTTTTAAAATAAAATCCTTCCAAAAAAACTATGGTAATAGATCTGTCTAAAAACAATTGTTCACTATGACCAAGTGAGATTTATATCAGGGATATAAGGAGGGTTCAAAGGCAGCTAGGTGACATAGTGGATAGGGTGCCTGGCCTGAAGCCAGGAAAACTCATCTTTCTGAGTTCAAATCTAGCCTCAGACACTTACTAGTTGTGTGACCCTGGGCAAGTCACTTGCACCTGTTTGCCTCAGTTCCTCTTCTGTAAAATGAGTTGGAGAAGGAAATGGCAAACCACTCTAGCATCTTTTCCAAGAAAACCCTAAATAGAGTCACAAAGAATCAGGCATGACTGAAATGACTAAACACATACATACACAAGAAGGAAGGTTCAACATTAGGAAAATAATTAAAATAATTAATCATATTACAACTAAAAATATGCCTGGAGGGGAAAATTAGGAACCACAATGATTTCATGACATCTTGATGGACTAATAGCATAGAAATCCCCCAATCACTTGGTGATCTAATAGTGAAAAGTAAGGAAAAATAAAATATAACCAACTATGTAAAGTGGATAGTCTTATCCATTGTTCTAAAAACTATTCCATTGTCGTCCTAGGATAAGAGACACCTGTAGCTTTGTCTCAACCCTGCAGTTTTGTCTAAAAGGACTTCTTTCACAGTTGTAAAAATATTTGGTCACCTCATCTAATCTCTTGCCCTTGAACAGAGAATGTCTTATTATGATAACAAATCCTGCCAGCTGCAAGGCAAATATGAAGGGACCCAGAAGTCCCGCTTTTTCCCTTAAACGATTTTCCCTTTACCACCCTATCTCCTTTGAAAGGCTGCTGCAAGATGCTGCTGATTGACTATGTACTCTAAGTGAACCTGAAAAGTTATAAAAACTATATCTGCACCCTAGGAAGCTGAAGCTGCTATCAGCAGTCTTCCTTAGCATGCAAATACATTTCTTGGCTTTCAGTTTGAACTCTTATCTTTGATGCAAAAACACTGGACCCCCTCTTCCAAGAGGCCTCATCCTTCTCAGCTGAGAGAATTCCATAACAACCTCAAACAACTTAATATCAATAGATTCAGGAAAAAAAAATTAGTTAATATCTCTGAAAACTTATTTATATCACGAGGGACATAGCCTAATAAGACCATACTATAAACCACACATAGTTAGATGAAAAATAGAAAAACTGAACATCTTCTGCATAGATGTTCTTTATGATTTTATTTAAGTAACTATCATATTTGTTCACAAAATTGACAAAATACAATACTCTTTTATGTTAAAAAAAAATCTTGAAAAATATGGGCATGGGTGGAATAATTTTTAATATAATAAAGAGTATATACCTAAAGGGAAAAGTCAGGATTATTTGAAATGGTAAAATAATGGGTAAATTTTTAAATTAAGAAATACTCAAACACTACTGAATTGAATTTGGATTGTCCGGATTTTGCTTTCTGGTCTGAGAGCTATTTAAACAATGTATTTGCATTTCATTTGACTATTTCATGTAACATGGAAGACTATCCTAGAACTTGGCTGATAGGACAAATGTTAAAAAAAGATCCTTAGTCAGTTCCTGTGCAATAATGCAAGTATCTTCCTCCCCTCCTCCCCAGTTTTACTTGTCTAGGTGTGGTGGATGTTTACATCTTTGATATGAATAACATGCTGTTCTAGTTTCACCAGTAAAGCTTAAGTGGGAAAGTTTAATGAAATTCTCAACAGTTCCCTGCAATCATAACTTAGATTTTAATACTGGAACTAGATCCAAATGAGTAATCCTACACCACATTTCCTTAGGGGAAGAGCCAAGTGATTATGAAAAAACAAATAAGAGTTAGAGGAAGACTTCCTTTTTATCAGATGCTCTTGACTATGGCATGTCATCTCACTGGTTTAAGAACTCAGTGTTACTAAAACCAAGGTTTAGTCCATAGGTAGCTTGGCTAGTTTCAATCCATTCCATAACCACAGGCTTAATCTAGGATGTACCTTTCATCAGAAAATGAACTGAGAAAGAGTTGGTGGGTGCCCTCATGCAAATCAATCATCACTACTGGAAAACAACTTTAGTTCTATTGACCATGTTAGTAATGTCATTTTTATTTACAAATGGTAGCATATTATTAATATAACTTTTTGGCCCATACAAAAGAAACTTAAAGAGTTTAGTTTTCTAGGAATGACTCTCCAACAGTGACTTTGGGTGTCACTTGAGTTTTTTTTTTTTTCCATCTCATATGGCATTAATATCATCAAATATTTTTATCTATTTTCTAGTCAACAATTTCTCTGAATTTTAACTTATTAGCTACATTATCAAAAATAAATTTGTCAAGAAATTTACTAGGTTATTTCCATAAACCCAGTTTTTTTTGTACAAATATAAAGCCAAAAAACCTGCTTTTGCTTGCTAGGTTTGATCCATTCCCACAAAACCTGAGAGGCACTGAAACTTGATCTTCTGTGAGAAAGTTATTTTCTGATGTGTTCTACAACTAACAGTAAATGATCACCTCCTAAGTTTGTTTACTAGTTGTTAAGGTGCTGAGCCATAGTACATTACATTAGTTAACATGAAATCTGAAAGTACTGTTATTTCTAACACTAGTCTCTATGGTTTTATCTACTTATAAAGGAAATACAGTATATTTACAACTTAATGAAAATAAATGGATCACATTGAATTCTCTTGGACTCAGTCTAAGGGCACTTAGTTAATATCTCTGAAAACTTATTTATATCATGAGGGACATAGCCTAATAAGACCATATTATAAACAAGGCACACATAGTTAGATGAAAAAACAGAAAAACTGAACATCTTCTGCATAGATGTTCTTTATGATTTTATTTAAGTAACTATCATATTTGCTCACAAAATTGATGTAACTTTTAAAAAGATGGTTGGGAAATCTATACTAAAAGAGCCACAATTTCTTTGGTTATTTGAAGTGATGTTAAAATAAGTTCCATAGATATCTTCCAGGGGTGGGGAACCTTCGGCCTCAAGGCCACATGTGGCCCTCTAAATCCTCAAGTGCAGCCCTTTGACTGAATCCAAACTTCACAGAACAAATCCCCTTAATTAAAAGAATTTGTTCTGTAAAACTTGGACTCAGTCAACAGCCTGTACTGAGGCCCTAGAAGGCCACATGTGGCCTTGAGGCCAAAGGTTCCCCACCCAACCTTTAATAATATGAATGGAAAAGAGAAAGGACATAGGGTACAGAACTGCTGTAAGTAAGCTATGTAAGGCACATTCCATTGTGCAGTGCTAGACATCTAGAACTCTCCCTCGAAAAGAAATAAAAATCACCAATTTTCACCAATTTTCCCATACTTTTAAGATCCAGATCAGATTCCTGCTAATATATACTTTTTCACACTGGGAGTTGAGTATTTCAGAAAATAAAGTTATGTAAGTGATTTTTAATTACTTAGAACAACCTGTGACAAATTAACATATGAGTTTCTTTCATCTCCAGGGTGAAGGATTTAGATTAGAGAGCCTCTCTTAAAGTTCTGAGGGTCAGGCACCTCAGCCCAAACAAGAACAAAGAACTTAACTTCCTGATCAGTACTCTGGGTAGTAAATCACGCTGGCAGCTTCCGGAGAGACCCTAAGCTGGGTCAGACAGGACTGAGGATTCTAGAGCCTAAAACAACTCATAACAACACTCCTTGGAAGGCTTCTGCTCTAATAATACCAGCAAGTTTACCAAGCCACTGAGCTAAAAACACACTGTTTGGCAGAATCAACAACTTGATACAGCTGAGAAGGCCTTGCCTATTAGTCTTATGTCTTCCCATGTATTCTACTGACCTCTTTGCTATCACTCACTCAAAACACTCCATTTCTTTACTCCAAGTATTCTCACTGGCTGTCCCTCCCAAGTCCCTCCGCATCAACATCTCCTGGCTTTCCTGACTTTTTGCAAGAAGCCTTTCCCTCAATGCTAGTGCCTTACCCCTTATGGAAGGACAAGGCAAAGCATTAGTGCCTTCTTCCAATTTCAGGGCAGGTAGGTGACACAGTGAATAAAGTGCCAGGGTACCAGGCCTGGAGTCAGGAAGACTCATCATCTTGAATTCAAATCTGGCCTCAGACATTTACTAGTTGTGTGACCCTGAGCAAGTCATTTAAACCCTGTTTGCCTCAGTTTCCTCATCTGCAAAATGAGCTGGGGAAGGAAATGGCAAACCACTCCACTTCTTTGCCAAGAAAATGCTAAATGGGGTCACAAAGAGTTGGGCGTGACTAAAATGACTGAATAACAAAAATTTCCAATTCATCCTGTATATGTGTGTATGCATAGTTGTTAGTCTAGCATGTTGTCTTTCCCATCAAAATGTGATATCTTTGAAGGCAGGGATTTTTTCTGCCTTTCTTTGTATCCACAGTGCTTAGCACAGTGACTGGCACATAGTAAGCACTTAATACTTATTGACTTGAACTGACTTAAAACTGACTCTAGCTATAGAAACACTAGTTTTTGTTGTTAGTTTGTACTCAAGTTATCAAACATTGCTTGCATTCCTTTGAGAGAGAGGAAAGGAGTTCAGGAAAAAAACAGCTTCTTTTTTTTTTCTTTTTACCATTATTAGTACACACACACACACACACACACATACACATCAATATACATTCAAATTTTCATATAAGCAAGCCAGTAGAGTGAGCATCTAGGATTTGTTCAAACAACATACGTAGGCATCAATAAAAGCATCTCCATACAACTCTATTAGTGTCCCCAGCCTGACTAAAGGCACTCCATTCAGTTTCATACCTACCCAACATGCAGCCTCTGAAATCATACTAATATCCAAAGGGCTGATTAATTATGTCTTACTATGTAAACATTTCTGTGGTGTGCAAGAATACAGAGACCACTGATAAGCATGCTTCTAGTTAGTAATCACTTTCAGTCATTCGTTACTTAGCTACTTAAGAGATTCTATCTGATGATACATCTCAAACCACTTATTCAAATGAAAAAGAAACACTGAAAAGCAGACCAAGCTTGAAAAAGGGCTTCTTTGTGTATTTGTGAGATGTCTCCTATAAAACCAAGCATGAAGGGCATTCCACTACAAATTATGTCCACATGGGACAGCTAGAGGAAAATCATATCTTTATGTTTCAAAACCATTTCACATTTGCTCAGCCATCAGATATTTACTGAGTACCTGCAACATTAAAGACACTGCTTGATACAATAAATAAAGCAGCACAGTATATAACCAGTACAGGGCTTGCTGTATTATCTCCACCTATGACATACAACAGTCAGTCAACAAGCATTTTTAAACACCTAGTATGTGTCAGGCACTGTGCTAAGTGCTTAAAAGGGAAGTAAAGGGAATAAATGTTTATAGAGTGCCTTCTGTGTACCAGGCATTGTGCTAAGTGCTATCTCATATGAGACTCACAACTCCACAAGGTAGGTGCTTTTATTAGACTCATTTTACAGTTGAGGAAACTCAAGCAAACAGAAGTTAAGTGACTTGCCCAGGCTCCCATAGCTAAGTATCTTAGGCCATATTTAAAGTCAGGGCTTCCTGACTCCAGGTCCAGATAAATCCACTGTGCTGCCAACTGCTTCTAGTCCTCTGCCTTGATATAAAGAAAGGCAAAAATAATCTTTGGTCTCAAAGACCTCACAGTCTAATGAGGGATACAATGTGAGAACAATTCTGTACAAACAAGAAATAAAAATGTATCAAAAGAGAGAAGGCAGTAGCATTGAGGGAAGCTAGGAAAGGCCTCTTGCAAAAAGGGGGATTTTAGCTGAGACTTGAAAGAAGCAAGGAAGGAAATGAAGAAAACATCCTAGGCATGGGGGATAGCCAGGAAAAAGCACAGTCAGTAAATGGAGTATCTTAGGAACTTCCGAGAAGTCACTCGCACTGGATTACTAAGTACATGGAATAGAGGGAAGTGAAGTCAAGATTAGAAAGATAGGGAGGGACTGGGTTATCAAAGCCTTTACAACTAAATAGAAGATTTTATATATTATGAGTCTGGCTATAATGGGGAGCCACTGGTGTTTAGGAGGTGACAGTCAGACCTGCAGTTTATAAACATTGCTTTAATAGGAGAGTGAAGGATGAACTGTAGTGAGGAAAGCCTCAAGGCAGAGAGACCAGTGGAAAGCTTATTGCAATAGTCCAGGTGTGAGGTTGATAAAGGCCTACACCTGGGGCATGGTGGTGTCACAGGAGAGAAGGGAGTGTATACAAGAGATATGGAATCAACAGGACTTGGTAAGATTGAGATGGAAACTGAGAGTGAGGAATAGAGGATAACACCTAGGTTGCAAGCCCTATACAGTAAGAGGCAAATTAGAAAGAAGGGAGAGATTTAGGGGAAAAGAATGGGGTCAGTTTTAGACATGCTGAATTTAAGAAGTGCATCATGCAGTTAGAGATTCAAGAGTGGAGGTCAGGAGAAGGGTTAGGGCTGGATAAATAAATATGAGAATTATCTGTATAGTGATGATCATTGAATCCAGAGAATTTTGCCTAAGTTCATATAACTCTCAGGGGGACAAACATTTCAGGTTACAAAGGAAGAGTTTTAGCTCCTTATTTTGTTACTCTAGTATCTTCCAGAAAGATAGGAGGATTTAGAGCTCCAAGCCACCTCAGGTATCATTTATTTTTTAATAAATAAGCATTTATGTGTAACCCTGGGCAAGTCACTTAACCCCAATTGCCTAAAAAAAACAACAAAAAAAAAACCCCAAGCATTTATTTTCTACTTCTCCCAACTCCCCAAGTACAAAAAAAATTTTTTTAAAGAGAAAAAAAAGCCCCTTGTAACAAATAAACATAGTCAAGCAAACCAAATTCCCAGTCTCCATTTCCAAAAAAATCTATGTTTCATTTTATACCTTGAGTCCATTATCTACCTCATCACCTGTCCTCTAGCATCATGATTTGTCATTGCATCAGTCAGAGTTCTCAAGTTTTTTGAAGTTGGTTTTCTTTAAAATATTGATTTGTATTAATTTTTTTGTCCTGGTTTTTCAAGTTTAGTTTTTTTTCACTAAGACCACGGTAACATAATGTTATTTTTAGTCTGGATCAATTTAAGAGCCCACAAAGAGCAAGATACACTTACAAGAAAAATATGAATGGGAATATGATTTAATTTCAACATTCAGTGCTGAATAATTCCATTGATATGGTAACTAAGAATTGAAACAAGAATAAAACCCAGGAAGTGTTTTGATTGAATTTTGATCCTAAAATATGTTAGGAATGACAACAACACGTTGTTTCCTTAACCTTTCAGCCTGAATAATTTAATCAGGAAAAGCAAAGGGCCAATTTCTGAAACCAGGGTATAATTTTTCTTAAGTTGTTTTAGAATAGGTTGAGAGAACAAGAAATCTGTGAATATTTCCAATATTGCATATGGAATACAAATTTGTGTGTGTGTTTATATGTGTGTGAAATATCATTAGCTGAAAAGTTTTAGCTCTAGGCCAACAATGGAAAATATTAATTAGCAAGTACCCACATTAGTTTTAAAAATATTACTTCAATATTTTAAGGACAATTTAATATCTATGATTGTTCTCATTCCACTATCATTGATTACAACCATTCTGTGCCTTCATAGATGTACTACTGTGGCTTAAAAATTAATCCCTTATTGTGATTAATCTGATGATAATGAACACGTCCACATTTAACTAGGCAGCTGTGTTGGTCTTCAGAAAATAGTTTATTGCTGAGTTCAAATTCTTAAAGCCTTTTCAGTTTAGTGGAACTTGCTAGAGCTCACACTTTGATGGCATGGCTTTTGAGAACTCATGATCACTTCCATGCCACAATAAGAACATTCAAGGACATTAGTGAAGTTTAAGAGATTACAAATCTTTTCTTTTAAACTATATTAAAAAGGCAGTGAACCTTGAAATAACGTGCTCTTGTGACTGACAATTTTAATAACTGAATCACAGAATTTGGAAGAGTTGGAAGAGATCTCAGCAGCCATCTAGTTCACTCCATACTTGAAGGAATCCTGTCTATCTCATTCCGTACAAGTTGTTACCTTGAAGCCAACTTAATCTGTCTTCTTGAGTTGCCATATTTTCCAGAAACACTGGACCCAAGGTATGCAGGAGGCCCTGAACAAGTCAAGGATGAAACCCTCCTCTGAGCTGACATTATTCATTATTTCCACCCCTAAGTGATTATCCAATCTCTGCATAGAGACCTCTAAAGAGGGGGAATCCATCACTTCTTGAGGCAAGCCATCCCACTTTTGGACAGCTCAAATTATACTGAGAGCCAAGTGTCAGCAATTTGTTTGCCTTTGAATATTCTACTCCTCACCCTCTACACACTGTTGCAAACATTGTTTCTACAGCTTCTATTATAACATTAAATCCTAAAAGACATTGTTTAAGGGTATAGTGGGGGTAAAATGCAGGAACTAGGAGTCAGAACAACTGAGTTTGAATCTTCATTTGTTATAAAACATTTATTTGACAAATGGCCCTCAGTTTCCTCATCTGTAAAATGAGTTAGTCTAGATGACCTCTATCAGCTCCAAATTCATGATCCTAGAACTCATTTCCAGTTCCTTCCCCCTGCCTCAAGCAGTTATCCTCTTGTCTTATTATCACTTTCTTTCTGTCTGCCACAGTGCAAATTGCCCTAGTGCATAACTCACTTTAGGAGATAAAAGCCCTCATTAGTTTTTCTTATCTTACCCTTAGGTCATAGTCTTCTTCATACCTGGTTTACAACCCTTGTAGTGTCGAGTTGTTTCTCCACTGAAGCCCTTCCCTGATACTTCATCATGTCCGAGATGGGATCCTGAGCTTGCAAAGGCTGGGCAAGCAGAGTACAAATTCTGGCAGGTCCCTCCAAGCTTGAAAAGCTTTAAGTCTGGCAGGTGACAGACTGTAATCTATTGTGGATCAACTAGCCAGGCCAAGTTTGAAGGGGAACTATTCACTAGGCTGGCCACAAGGTGACACATTTTGTGCCTACAACAACACTTTAAGACCATAAGTTAAAGTTAAAGAGGGATATAGTCTGATAATAATAATGATGATAATAGTTTATATAGCACCTACTATGTGCTAGAGCTAAACATTGTGCTAAGCTTTTCATAAGTACTATCTCATTTGATCCTCACAACCAACCCTGAGTTGTCATCTTCTAGTTGATTGAGTCAAGTCTGACTCTTTGTGACCCCATTTAGGTTTTCTTGGCAAAGATTCTGAGGTAGGTGCTACTATTATCCCCAATTTACATTTGAAGAAACTGAGGCAAACAGAGGTTGTGACTTACCCAGGGTCACCAAGTTAGTAAGTGTCTGAGGCCATATTTGAACTTAAGACTTCCTGACTTCAGACCTAATGCTCTATCTACTGTACCACCTCGATGCCTCAGTCTGCTTTGGGGGGGTGTGAGCCATGGGGGATGGAGAGTGGGATGGGATAAAATCCACAGCAGTGAAGTCATGAATTTTTTAAGAAATGAAGTAAATGCCTAGTAGAGTGTGGTAAACAGTGAACATTCAAAATTAACTTACTGTGTGCAACCTAAATTCAGAAGAGTTAGTATCTTCTATACATATATGGATATACACACACTTATATGTATATGTATTGTTTAGTTTTAAGCACTAGGGATTAGATTTGACTGCTTAAGTCAGGATTTTTCAATGTACCAAATGGCACATAATAACACTAAAGCAGTAACTCCCAAACTTTCTCTGTCCCCAAGGGAACAACTGCCTATACGTGTACCTCCAAAATGATAAATGGAGGGAATATACTTCAGCTTCCTGGGACAAGGGGGAAAAAAGAGGAGGGGAGAATGTTTGAATTCCAGAGAAGGAAAATTCGCAAAGCTGAAGAACTTCAGTCATTGATCTCAATTCTAAGTTTTAATGAAAAGTTAACATAATTTACTTGCATCTTACCTGATCTACCTGTATCTTAACACTTTTGTTCTATTACCCCCCAAAAATCATTGATATATATGAATACAGACAGAATTATCTTTTTTCATTTCTTTAATTAGTACTTCATTGTATTCATACAAGTACTTTACAGACATTTAATCAGTGAATTACAATTCAAATCTCAGTTCATTGGATTTTTGGGGTCTATAGCCCTGGTTTTCTTGAGAAATCACTATAATTCCAACACTTCCTGATTTTTATTTGTTGATTTTTCCAGACTACTCATGCTCACCAAGACATAAAATAATACAACATTCATGGAGAGCAGGCAGCTAATATTACTAGTACCTGCTTTACAAATAAGAAGAGACTCACAAGTCTGTGAGCACTGGGTTTGGAGTCAGAAGATCTAAGTGCAAGCTGACCTTAGACCCTTAGCTGTGTGACCCTGTGCAAGTAATTTAACCTCTGTTTGCTTCAGTGTTCTCATCTGTCACATGGGAATAGGACCTACCTCCCAGGGTTGTTATGAGGATCAAATCAGTTAATAATTGTAAAGCACTTAGTACAGTGCCTAGCACCTAGTAAGCACTGTATAAATGTTAGTTAGCTATTAGTATGTGTATAGTATTGTGCTAGGAGCTATGGAGGATGTAAATGTAATTGGATAGATGGTTCTAAGGGAATTTACAATCTGATGATTTGGACTTTAATGGGTATGAATTTTTATTTAAAGACTATAGTCCAAGTAGTGTTTAATGAGGACTTCAGGCTTCTATTTTGCCTTTTACCTTGCTTCTGGAGAGGTCACAAAAAAAGGGCTTAGAAATTGCATTTGTTTTCCCAAGCCCATGTGGCCTGTAAGTTACCTTCTTCACTCTTGAAGAACAGTTAAGAAACTGCTTCTTACAATAACTTCTCAAATGATCCCTTTTTCTTGCTGTGAAACTAGTCATATAGAATTTAGTTCCAATTAGATGATGGCATTACAAGCCATCTTACTTAAAGATGCATAACACCTCTACTAGAGTACCTGCTAGATGTACTTCACCTTCCCATGTTACTGTCTAAGCTAAGAGAGGACAGAAATTAAGTACCCCACCCCCAAGAGAAAAAGACTGTCTTAACTCTGCTATGTAACATGCAACAACCCAATTAATAGTCTTTCCTTTCTTAATGTAAAGCATTTTACTCCAGTCCTCAAAAATACTTAAGATTTTAAAACTTTTGCTTTTAAACTTTGCTTAAGTTTAGCAAAAATAACAATTTTACATAAAGAACAAAATAACTATTATATAGTCAATATTCCTTGGCTTAATTTTGGTTATTCTTAAAGATAGAAAGCATTTTCTTCACAAGCAAGGTGGGTGGAAAACATTAAAATCACTTTAAATCAGATAAATCTTGCCATAAGTACTATAATGAATACTTTAGACCACAGCATAGAACTATTGTACCATAGTTAAAAATTTTTACCTTTTCAAAACATACCAGCTTCCTTAAGGTTCTCATTTTTCCTCAAATTAATTATTTCAATATGTTCTTAGCAAAATTTATTGGGTTTTGAGATACTGAAATTCTGCTAGGTTCTGTTATATCAAACAACTTAATCCTTCTCTGGTCTATAGATGTAATAGTCATAGGAGATTAAAAAACCAACTCAAAATTGTCAAAACAATTGTGTCCAGTACCACATAAAGATTATCTCCTTTTAATTTTCTATTTGGTATTGGGCTCATTTTCTCCACATTTATGTAAAGCAATATATTGAATTTAGAAAGATTACTTTCTAAAATAACTCAAACAACTTTTGGGCTAAAGCTTAAGGAAGATGGTACACTGTAGTGAAAAAGTCAATGAATATAATAAAGCCCTTCAAAATTAGGCTCCAAACTCCTCTTCCAGACTTATCTAGTAATCCCTTTCACACATACCACCGTGCAGAGCCAAATTGGCCATCTTGGGGGCAGCTACCTGATGCAGTGGATAGAGCACCAACTCTGGAGTCAGGAGGACCTGAGTTCAAATTTGACCTCAGACACATAACACTCACTAGCTGTGTGACTCTGGGCAAGACACTTAACCCCAGTTGCCTCATATTAAAAAACAACAACAACAACAACAACAAACAAAAAAACAAAAAGACAAATTGGCCATCTTGCTCCAGGATACTTAAAGCTTTTCACAACTTGTCCCCCCAAGCCTGGAATGCACCCCCTCTTTACCTCTACCTCATAAAATCCCTAGCTTCTTCCTATGCTCACCCCAGATCATCTCAGCATGAGGTTTTTCCTGACCACAACCACCTCACCCCCAATATATTACCTCACAGTTTGTGTATATTTTGTGTTTATTATTATATATTTTATAATCATATATGTACATATATGTCTCTATATATATTCACATTAAGTTCGTTGAGGGCACAGACTGTTTTCTTTTGTGTGTGTGTGTGTTTTTTTTGGGGGGTGAGATGGGAATTGGGGTTAACTGACTTGCCCAGGGTGACACAGCTAGTAAGTGTCAAGTGTCTGAGGTCAAATTTGAACTCAGGTCTTCCTGACTCCAGGCCCATTGCTCTACCCACTGCACCACCTAGCTGCCCCTTGGTTGTTATTTTGAAATTTATCCTCAAGGCCTAGCAGGGTGCCTGATCCCTAAGAAATGCTCATTGACTGATTTAATTTGTAATCAGAAGAGCTGGGATCACAATCTGACTCTTGTCATTCACATTACACTTCTTGGGGCTTCAGTTTCCTCAACTGTAAAAGCATTTGCTTCAGTTATTATGGGGAATCAAATAAGATAATGTAGGTGCATAAAGCACTTCGCAAATCCTTTATCAAAATGTTATTCTTGCATACAAACTTTAAAACCTCTTTCAGCTCTAAGATCCTATGATTCCCCTAACGAAGGGAAGAGTTCTTGACCTTTTTTGTGCCATAAACCTCTAGTTTGGTGAAGTCCATGCATCCCTTCTCAGAAGGTCTTGGCGTTTTTTTTAAAAAAGTTTAATTCATAAGTGTAGGAAATGCTAAATTTCAGTTAATGGTTAATGTAAACGAGAAAGATTTAAGTTTTGTTAAGAGTTCATATTTTTTTTCCATCCAAGTTCGGATACAGATTCCAGGTGAAATACTCCTGCGCTGAGGGGTTTCTGCTCCCTCCCAGGCATCACCAAGAGGCCTCTGCCATCACCTACTTCCGAGCGAGCTCCAACTCCCTCATCCGAACCGTTAGCATTAAAACATACCGCACTGGCCCGCGCACTCGCACGTCTGGGAACCCCCGGCTGCCCGCTCGCCCTTTTATAGAGGGGCGAAGGGGCGGGGCCTGGCGCGAGCCCCGGGAACCTAGCCCCTGCGGGGGGGAGGGGAGAGTACAGGGGAAGCCCAACCTCGTGACGTCTCGCGGCGTCCCCAATGAGGGGGTGGGGCCGACTCAAGCCGGCTCTTTGCAGCTCGCACCAGCTGTCTTTCCCTCCGCCTCTTCCCCTCCTCTCCCCTCCCCCTCCCCCGCCAAAAGCGCGGGCTGGCCCCGGGGCCGAGGTTCCGCTGGCCGGGCTCGGACGCCGGGGGAGGGGGGGAGTGGAAAGAGCGAACGCTTCACTCCAGCGCCCAGAGGGGCTCTCCTCTTTCACCGGGACCGCTCCTCGGTCCTGCAGGCGCCCAGAGATCTTCGCGTGGAGTCCGGCTGCCCCGCGTTTCCCGGGTCTTTCGGTCCCTCTTGCCCGGAGTTCCCCCCACTTCCGGTGGAGGGGTAAGAGGCCACCCCTCCCTCCCCCCAGGAGCGCGCGCTGGGGTAAGTTGTGGGTCGGCGTTGGGAGTGCGGGGGAGCGTGCGGGGGAGGGGGCGACCGGGTGCCCGGGCTTCCGCGCTGGGATCCGGGCTTATGGTTGAAAGCGACCACCGAGAGTCCACCCCCTGGTTCCACGCCTTCGTTTTCCAGATGAGGAAACTGAGGCATAGAGAGGGGAGGGCCTGACCCCGCCCCTTGGCCGTGCCCGGTCCCTGGCGGAGGGACCTCCCTAACACCTCTCACGCCCCCTTCCCTCCCACGCTGGCGGGGCTGGGGCGCGGGACCCCGCTGGGGCATCAGCGGGACGGGTCGCTAGCCGGCCACCCCCGATGAATGGAGCCCCTTGTCCGGAGCGGGCTTGGAAGTGACCCCAGCACGAGCAGCCGGGCCCGGTGCCTTCACTCAGCCCCGCGTCCCTGCGTGTCCGCTGCGACCGGCGCCAGGTGGAGTGGGGAGGACAAAGGGTGGATCAGAGGATCTCCTGACAGCGCTTCTTCCAGGGCAGGCTTCCCTTCTCTTTTCTTTTCTTTTTCTTTCGGTCTTGTAAAGTACAGAGATTGTCTCTTCTCTTTTTCTTCTCTTTCTTTGCACTTCTTCCCTCTTCTTTCTTTTCTTTTCTTTCCTTTCCCTCTTTGCTTCCTCTTCTTCCCCTTCCCTCTTCTCTCCCCCTTTTTCTCCTTCCCCCATCTCTTTTCTTCCCTCTCCCTTTTCTCTAAACCCCTTCCCACTTCTCTTCCATTCTCTTCTCTTTCCCTTCTTCCACTCTTCTTTTCTCTCTCTCTTCCTCCTCCTCTCTTCTCTTCTCTTCTCTTCTCTTCTCTTCTCTTCTCTTCTCTTCT
>NW_020955033.1:24182068-24258075 GCF_900497805.2 Vombatus ursinus | reverse complement strand
TCTCTTCTCTTCTCTTCTCTTCTCTTCTCTTCTCTTCTCTTCTCTTCGTTTGAATTGAATGGGATAACTCCCCTATCCGTATCTTTGCCCTGAGCTCTAGTTCTATACAGGCTCCTCCGAAAAGTCTTAGTACAGTTTTAAACTAAACTGAAAAGACTTTTGCGAAACCTTGTATTTTCATCTTTGGTGGACACCTTTAGAGCCTGAATTTCAATGTGTCCTAAATTGAGCTCCAAACCCTGAATGCCCTTGGAACTGCTTTGTCTGATTAATTTCCAAGTCCTATAGATTCTGCCTTACCAGTATCTGTAGAGACAGTTCCTCTCCCTAACCACAAAAGTTGCTACTGCCTTAGTTCAAGGCAACTCTTCCCCACTTTAACCTTTCTTATGGACTGCTGCAATAAGTTTTCTAACTATTCTCCCTGCTTTCAGTCTCTCACCTCTTTAAAACATCTCTTATACATTTGCTAAAAAGACCCTCCTAATGCATTGGTCTGATTTTGTCATTCCCTTTTGCCTGTAGGATACAAACTCATTTACCTAGTATTTAAAGATCTCTAGATTCTGATTCCAAACTACCTTTCCCACTTTATTTTATTCTACTACTATTTACTTACATTTATGTGTTCCAGTCCTCCATATGCATAGACTGCCTGCCATGTCTAGAATACAAGAATCTATAGATTTCTTGTTCACAACACCTTCTTTCAAGTTGCACTCAGCTCAGGTGCCACCTCTGTGAAGTGTTCTTTACTTACACGTCCCAGCCCTCAAAAGTCATCATTTCTACAATTTTCTTAGCACTTTCTCTAGATCTTTCATATAAAATTTAGTGTTAAAAGAGATCTTGGAGATTTAGTCCAATCCTCATTTTAAAAATGATTATGCCTAGGCCTAGAGAAGGAAACAACTTGCTCAAATACACATAGCTACTAACCAGCAGAGCTGGAATTTAAACCCAGATGTGCTAACTCCAAATCTAGTACTTTATAAAACTTATGTACATGTGTGTGCTTTGTATACATCTAAAGGGTTCATCAAGTATTATATATGCAAATATGTATATACACACTCACATACACATGTGATTCATAAAGTCCTTTACCAAAAACAATCATGCAAGGTAATCCAACTATTTATAGTAGGAACAGTGCTGGATCAGTCAGAGGTCTTGAAATCAAATCTTGACTCTTCTACTACTTCCTGTGTGATCTTGAGTAGATCATTTGACTTCTTTGACTTTTATTGTCCTCAGTAATTACATGAGAGTGTTAGACTAGATGACCTCAAAGATCCCATCCATCCCCAAATCTATGAAACTCTGGTCCCCATTTTACAGATAAGTAAACTGACACTCAAGTGACTTGATTGTGGTTACATAGCTAGTAAAATGTTGGAGCTGGAATGGAATACAGCTCTCATAACTGCAAGCCTTAACACCCTTTATCACATCAAGCTGTCACTGGAGTGCAGGGTGAGGGGTAAGTTTGTACACAGATTTTTATTGTGTGTGTCTCATCTAGCACATTATATTGTTAAGTTCCTCAAGGACTGAGACTTTCTTTCATCTTTGTTGTATCCTTAGCATCACTGCTTTGCCACCTAGTGGATTGTTAACATATTGGCTAAATTGATAAGGTTCATAATTAATTTTACACTTAAGGTAACAGATTAGCACTGTCCTAGGGAGTACAAAAGTATGACACAGTACTTGTCCCATGAGGAACTTAAAATTTAGTTGAGAGGGAGGCAGCACATGTTACAATACCTAAAAAAATTTGACAGGATAAATGCTATAGAAATTCAGGCTAGGAATGGATCACTGCAGGTTAGAATTTCCATATTATAAGTTCATAGGATCATAGATTTTAGAGCTGAAAGGGAGCATGGGGACATATTGATAAAGGATTTTAGAATTTTATGAAAATAAAACAGACTATGTTGCAGAGAAGAGTACATAATTATGTCTTTTCTGTAGGATGACTCCTGTAAAGTAAATAGTTCCATTTTATAAACTGTAGGAGGCTTAAAGGATAGGTGGGAGATCCTACATTTTTATCACTCATGACTGTTTTTCTTTTCTGCAAGCCAAGGGCTATATTAAAGTAGTACATTGTTTGACACAGTTTATCTTTTCAGTTCTATTAAAGTATGTTGTATCTTTTAGAGATACTTAATAAATATTAATCTCTATCTATTGTCAAGTACCGAAATTTTGTTGTAGAGAATTACATCTAACAGCCTATTTAGAGTTTTTGTTTTTGTTTTTGTTTGCCTTTGAACTTTTCACAGAGTCCACATTTTAGTCTTCGTGTTACACTGATCCCCAGGTCATACTCTCCTACTTTCTTGGCTAGTTTGGTGCTTGGTTCACAATATTCATTTCTTTCCCAACTCCTGTTCTTCTACTAAGAGACTTGAATATCCTCAAATGTTCCATCCTCTCAGTTCTTCAGTGTCAAGTCCAATTACTCTCTTCTTTACCTCAGCCAATTATAGGGGTGGATCAGAAATTAGAACTCACTATCTATCCTCACATATTCCATTTCCCAAATTAGAACCTTTGACATTCCCCTCTCTGACCATAATTCCATATGCCTCCATCCTTCCTAAATGTATTCTCCTTTAAGATCTCCAGAAATTGTTCTCCTTCCGTCCCTCAGTGTTTTCTCAGGCTGTTAACCCTGCTCTGATTTCCATTTTCTCCCTTTGTAATCTCTATCCAATAGTTAACCTTTTCAACTATGCACTGTTCTCTGTTCTTGATTGCCTTGTCCTATTGCCACTCATCCTTACCAGACCTTAGCCTTGCATTCCTCTAATCATCTAGCTCGTCTGCTATTATTGAGGAACTGCTGAACACTGCTATAGAAATATAAAAATTCCCACCCATGCTGATTGACTGTATTACATTATCATGTTATCTAACCTCAACTAGATCCTCCCTGAGACAAGGCAGTACTTTTATTCCTCCCTAATTTTCCTTTTTCATTCCACACAGAAGCTATTTCAAACCTCTTCTCTCCTCAAGCCTCCTTTACCTTCCCTTCTTTCTCAACTGAGGGCTTTTCTTTTTCTTTTTTTTGCTTTTTGGTGAGGCATTCAGGGTTAAGCCCAGGGTGAAGGCCTTTCTTTTTCAGTCAGAAAATAGAGACTATTCAATTTGAACTCCAGTTCCTCCCATTTACTTAATCTTAAAGTGCATTGATATCACCTCCCCTTCTCTCCTTTTTTCCTTTCCCTCAGTTTCCGGCAGAGATGTGGCGCTTATTGCCAAGACCAACTACTTTACATGTGTACTTGATGCCTTGATCCTCTCCGCTCTCCAGTCTCTCTCTCCTCCATTCTACTGATTTCTTCTTTACTACCTTCATACATGCCAGTTTCTAATCTCATCTTGAAAAAACCTTCACTATACTCTTCCATTCTCCTCAATCTTTTGTTCTCTATCTCACCTCCCCTTTTCACCCAAACTCCTTGTAAGAACTATCTATACTCTCCACTTTTCTCTGCTCTCACTCTTCAACCCTTACTTCATGACCCATCACTCAATTGAAATTGCTCTCTGAAGTTTTCATTGATCTCTTAATTGCCAACTCTGGTGGTCCTTTCTCAGTCCTTATCCTTCTTGACCTCTGCTGTATTTGACACTAATGAACTCCTTGAGCAGGGACCCTCCCCCCCCAACCATTTTTGTGTCTTCATTGTTTAGCACGATGGTTAGGACCACCTAGTGAGCTTGTTAACTGACTTGTCCTACTACTCCTCTATCTGTTTTGCTGGATCATAATCCTTTTCATGCCCCCTAACTGTGGATACTCCCCAAGGTTCTGTCCTAAATTCCTTTAACCCTCTAAAATTCCATAAGTTTAATGATCATTTCTCTGCACATGACTCAAAATCAGTCCCTGTCTCTCCCCTGACTTTTAGTCCCATGTCACCAGTTGCCTATTGGGTATTTCAAACTGGATACCCCAGAAGCATCTTAAATTCTGCATGTCTAAAACTGAATTCATCTTTCCCCTTAAACCCTACCCTCTTCCAAATTCCCCTGTATCTATCCAAGGCATTGCCATCCTTTCAGTCTCACAGATTCAGAACTTTGGCATTACCTTGAACTTCTCACTCTCCCTCACCCAAGACATCCAAACAACATCTTTCATATCCATTCTCTTCTCACCACTTACACAGGTACCATCTTAGTTTAGGCCCTCCTTGTGTTTTGCCTCACATGCCTGGAATGCACTCCATCCTAATAGAGTACTACTCTTATTTAAAGAGAAGTACTTGCGGCTCAAGAGCATCTTCTGCATGAAGCCTTTTCTAATTATCCCAATTTCTTGTGCCTTCCTTCCCAAACTACTTTGAGTATATTTGTATTTGTTTACTTTATATTTAGGCCATATATATTTATAGATTTAATTGTCTTCCCCATTTGAATAAAAACTTTGCTTAATAAATACTTATGGATTCCTTGATTGGATATCACCTTTACTAGAAGATTTAACCTCAGTTAATGGGAGACTCAAATCAGTTTCTTGTTCATCTAGGGCAAGGAGTTTCTTGTAGGAGATGATATTGAAACTCTCTAAAATGAGACTTAGCAAATTATCAGTAGATTTGTTATGTGTGTGATGTTCTGATGGTGACTAGTTCATAGTATTTATTTGATGACCTTTTTTCAGCTTGGTAACTAATAATTCAAAGTATTTATTAGTCTTGAGAAACTTCTGTAAGTATCTTTCAACAGGTACACAGAGAAACACACCTTTGCTGCACCTCTAAACATTAACTACCTTTAAAATTCTTGGTTAATATACTTATTTGTATAGCCCTTTTCAGTTTAATATATGTTTGATCCCTGTATAGTCAACTTTTGTCACTTTTGTTCTCCCATTTTATGAAGAGAAAATGCAGTCAGATAACCGAAATGATAATATAGCTTTAACTTAAAGTTTATGTATTTAGTCTTTTGAGCATTTGAAATCAGGAAGACCTGAATGTAGAAGCTACTTGGGACACTTAGTAGCTGTGTGAGTCTGGGAAGTTTCTTTACCTACCTGAACATAGTTTGCTTATCTGTAAAAAAATATGAATCATCTTCTCTAGGTGTTATGAGGATCAAATGAGATAATATGTGCAAAGCTCTTCGAAAACCTGGAAGCACTATTTTTAAAAGTTAGCACTTTCTCTCTACATGTGTATATAGAGTGGGGGAGGGGATGTGTGTTTATATGTATGTCTGTATATCTTCATGTTGAGATGATTGTCCCCATAATTAAGTATTTTCATAGAATGTGCCCAAGTTTCTATCCAGTGTTTTGTTAGTTCATGTATCAATCCCAAGTATGTAAGTTGACTGGATATGATAGAAAAAGCAAAAGAATATAGTCAAATGTATATTGGCCATATGTGGCTTGGAATCTTTCAGTCAAAATGTCTTTAATTTAGCATAACTTCTACAAAAGTTCTATTCTTGTGAAAAGAAATTGATTACCTGAAAATTATTTTAATTTCCATTCATAACTGCAAGTCACACATTGATAAAGTGTTGTCATCTCTCAGCACAGGTGTCCCAACTGTCTTCACAGAGACAACTCCATAACTATATAATGTGACAGCAAGGTGAAGAGAGTACATCAGGTAAACAGAAGATTGGGAATAGAGAAAACAAGATGAGTGTTCCTGCAAGTAGTTGCGGTAGCCCCAGTTCTGCAGAAACAGTCAGTGATTTCAAAGATCTCTGGGCAAAACTGAAGGAGTGTCATGACAAAGAAGTACAAGGTAATTTTTTTTCAATGTTGTTTTACCTTTCTTAAGTAATGATATTATAAAGATGCACATTAGATAAAAAAGAACTGAATTTGGCCAAGTCTAGAAAAAGCCCTTACTTTTTGAATGCCACAGACATCTGATCACTTTGCTAGGGATAATTAACTTCAGTTGACCATTTGTGCTCCATTTTGATTGCAGTTAAAGTAACTTTGGTCTACAAACAACCACATTTGTATTCATGAATAATTGTGTGTTAAATACTTTCCTCTCTGTGGTTTGTTTGTGGTGTGAATAGACTTGATTTTCCCTTCTAGCTCTAAAATTCTTAGATTGTAACGCACTTATTGCTGGAATGTCACTAAAACCAGAATCATTGTAATATAAGATTCATTGTAAAATCTATCAGTTTTAGAGCCTGTCCAAGGCATTTTAGTTATTTGAAGGACTTTATGGCATAGCCTCAATCTTAAAATAACTTGGTGAGACCCTAATGATACTATTACTGCAAGCTCTAGCATTATTATTTAGATTTTTTTGGATTTTCCTATGATTTTTAGTTTCATTAGGATTACTTTTTAGTGGAAAATGTTTCATATAAAATGTATTATAAATCCAGTCAGGTAGTAACTTTTAAAATTGTTAATTTGGCTTTTAAAGTTAAATTTTCACTTTTTTTACCGCTCGAATATATGCTCACAAAGTAATATAATTAGAGTTCTGTACTTTACTGGACTTCATTATTCCTTTGAAATTTTAGGTAACATGAATGACAACACACTAAATAAAACTGAAGAGTGCCATTGATACTGTTTTGCTTCTTTTTTGAAAAAAATTTGATTTGCCATATTACCTTGTGACATTTAACGTGTTAGCTTTAAATAGTTTTTCTGCATCTAAAATGAAAGTCTTATCATGTGTCCCTTTCTTGCATTGGTGGATAAATGATTAAGATACATGAGTTTGGGGGATGCATCAATTAAAAGATCTTAGAGCTAGATCTGTAAGATTAGTCAAGGAAAATTATAGAGAAGCTCCAGTTGTCCCATCTACAATATTTTTTTATGAAAATATTTTTGACTTTAAGTTTAGACTAAACAGACATTTAGATAAGGCCATTAATATAAAGAAGCAATTTTCACGATCTACCAAATAACTGCACCCACCCCCAAACCTCCATCTCCCATTCTTGGGAGGAGCTTTTCTAGAGAATGTTTAATTGTGGCTACAGTATGAGTAAATCAAGTAGAGCAGCACTAAGTTTGAACTACAGTAGTGTTAATGGATATTTTTAAAACTTTATATTCCTTGTGATCTGGAAGTGAAGTAAGGTAACCTTTTAAATTAATGTAGCTTGGGTTAAAGCAGTCAAGAGTCAAAAAGACCTGGATTCAAATCTAACCTCAGAAACTAGCTGGGTGACCCTGGACAAATTATTTAACATCTGCCTGCCTCCGTTTTCTCAACTGTCGCCTCTCCCAGGTTTGTTGTGAAGATCAAATGAGATAATATTTGTAAAGCACAGTGCCTGGCACATAGATAATTGATAAATGCTTGTTTTCCCTTCTTCCTTCCTTAATGGGACCAAATGTTTAAGTAACTGCATGTTACCAAGAACATCTGTGAAAGAAAAATTAACATTTTACCAAATTTTATTTATGAATATTTTAAAATATTCATCAATTAATCTTACCTTTATAACCAATAGCTTTAAGAGCTTTGTTTGCATTACCTTTAGGGATCCTGTGGTATTTAATAGATTTTCTTGAATGCTAGTTTTTTGTTTGTTTTTTAATGCCTATCAGAAACCAGCAAGCTTAAGAATTCTTTATCCAGATAGACTCGGGGCAACTTCATTAAAAACTCTGTTTAAAACTAGGACTTTTCAGATACTTAACTTGATGTTGATAATTTTTCAATAACATTGCCTTTTTTTTAATCACATTCGTTGTTTGAGATTCCTTATCTTCCGATAACTCACCTTTTAAGGAATATGAAAGTCTCATGGGGGGAAAACACAGTATAATTCTTTATAATGCAGCTTGCTTTTTTATATCCTCTAGGTAATAAATTATACAATTGCTGTGAACACTCTAATCAGTCATAGTGCCATCATTAGTTAAGTTCACACAAAAAAATTCCCAAGGGAAATCCATCTGGCAAGTCATGACTTGTTTGCCTACCATGAATAATAAAGAAAAAGGGAAAAATTCTGTAGTTTAATGTACAAAATGTCTTTCCTTTCCCATTTATTTGGTGGTATTTTACAGATTCCTAAAACTTTTAAATGCTAATTTAAAGGTCATTTAAAAACATACTTTAGGTGAGTTCAGTCAAATTTGCCAGCAGGCAGACTTTTTCATGCTTAGCCCTTTGTCAGTATTTCTCATCCAAAACTTTTGTATAAAATTAGATCCTCTGACTATGTGATAACATCAAAGACATGCCTGAAGGATAGTTAATTTTTTAAGAAGGTGGGGATCCTCTTATAGAACTAGTGTAAGAGGCTATTTGAGAAACATCAAACATGGACTTGCCTGGACTATATTTGTTTTGAAGTTTATAAATAGAGATGAAAATTGACTAAATTCTTTTAAATCTAGGTGTCAGCAAAAAGCAAGTTTTTATGAATAGTGGTACCTGAAGAAGATGGCATTTTCACTTGAATATTCTGTCCACAGATAAATATTTACATGCACTCAAACACCTTCCCATATGTATCTAAAGGCAAAATTTGGTCAAGCATGTGTATGTTATTTTATTGTGCCACAGTGTAATTATGGTTGGAGATTTTCTCTTAAAGATTGTTTTCATCCCATATATGTTCATAGGACATGAAAACAGGTTTTCATAAATGAAGTTTTTGCTTTAGGACTTTCAGATAAATTATTTCATACTAAAGAAAGTATATACTTACCACAATGTGTTTTGTAATTTTATTGTACCAGATGTCATGTAAGTGTAAATACCATACATAATATTGTTATTTATTTAGCTTTTATATTTTAGAAATGTCTCATGAAGATTTTAATTTGTTCAGAATTGATAGAAATTATGTTTTGAAGTTTCCTTATTTTTCTTGATGAATAACCTTTCAGGTAGTCTTGGATTCCTCTTCCTTTCTATATTTATTCTTATTTGTCTAATTACTTTCAGGTGCAAGATGCATTAATGATGAATTAGAATTTAGAAAATTCTCTTTCCCAGATTCATTATTGTTAAAATAATGTGGATGCTCAGTTCAGTTGTATTCTTATACCTTAGTAAAAGTATTTTTCACACCTTGCAAGTATGCTCAGGAGCTCATAGAAAACTGAATAAATGTTATTATTATAAAATTAGAGTTACAACATATTTTTGAGCCTATTGACTTTCAAATGGAAATGGGACAGTCATATTAACAGAAAAAACACGTTTCTTTTCAGTTTTATCTTGCTCCTAAAAGAACAGACATGATACACTTAGTTTCTTAAGAATGTCTGCATTTATTTTATCAATCACATTAATATTCACAAACACTGATATAGTGAGATGAGGACTGAAAATAAAGAGAAATAACATACAGTTTCTGTCCATAACTTCAGAATCAACTGTGTGGGTCTTCTGTAATTTCCTATGGTTTCACTGCAATTTGCCAAAGTACAGAACAGCATTCTAGAGATTTTTATGAAGACTTAAAAGAGAGGTATTCTGTTTTTAGTGTAGTATTGAAATCTTTCTAAGCAAAATGCTAGTTAAATTTCAAGGATAATTCATTGTAGCTTCCCATAATATGCCAGCATTTCCACAGTGACAGGTCTGTGACCTTACTCTTTTTCATTCTGTTAATGTATATCAGTAAATTTAAAAGTTTTAAGTTCACATAGATGAAACTGTCCACATTTAATCATTTATTTGAGATTAAGATATACATTTATATGTCATAAATATGGGCAAACAATATGCATTTAAAGATTTTAACTTTGAAATTTCTGTCCACCGGAGGAACACTAGCAACATTATTAATCTTCAAAGTCAAATGAGATGATCTGCTTCAAATTAATCTGTTATTAAGAGGGAAGTGATTTTATGAACATATTTGATATTTGGACAATCACAAATCTTTTTAAATGTCCCAGTTGCATATAGTTTGATCTTGTAATCAAGTGATTTTGATCATTCAGTCCACTTAAATATTCTGGGGGAGGTTGAGGGCATGAAAATGGGAATTAGGATCAAATTCTTAACACTCTTTTTTGAATAACAAACAATTCCTGCTACATTGCTGGATTCTTATTTAAACTTAATTTGTTTGTACTTTCAGCATACATATATTCACCTAATACTTAATCAGTTCTGTTGCTCCTAAATTCAGATGCCAATGGGAATAGTGTTACTTGTAGCATGATGTTTGGCCTTTTGAGCAGTGCCTCTTGAACTGGTGGCTCAGGTTGCCACTGTTACAATTCCAAATACTTGGCTGAACAGAATGCCTGTTCATACAAGAGCTGCATTGTTGTACAACCTCATTCCTTCCGATGGGTGTGGAGCAGGATTAAAGTACACTTTATAGGGGTTCTAATTGCAGATGCCTAATTGACTTGATGAATAGCAAGCACTTTAAAAAAAAAAACACAAACCCCTGTTTCTGGACTGATCTGCATGACAGAACAAATGTCTCACAGGTGTTGAGAGCTTATAAGATAAAAGAGTAGTCTTTCCATATTTCCCAAGACTTTTCTTTTGAAGTCTATACACATTTTTGTATCTCATTGTTACCTTCCTTTTTGCAATGGTCCTTGGCATGAATCCATTTTATCTTTGGCTCCACCTTCCTTGTTTAAATACAAGTCTGAATTTCAGAGGGTCGGCCAAAACAAAAAGCCAAGGAAATCTTGTCAACAAGTAAATTTTCATGTAATCATTCTTTGGAAGGGAAAAAGAGTGAGAAGAAAGATTACTAATTCCAAATACCGCCCTAACAAGGTTATGTATTGGTGGTGGTTCTTCAAGATTAAATGAGTTAATATGTTGTAAACCCCTAATTTGAAGGGCTTATGAATTTATCACTGTTACCTAAGAAAAAAGAAAAAAAGTTTTAATTCATAAAATTCTACTTCGTCATGGAGAACAAACAAGATAAAATGTGAAAGAAATGTATGTGATCTCTAAGTGGTATCTCAGTCTACCCTCTGAGGGAGTATTATACCCAAGAGTATTAACATTAATCTTGTTTCCAAGGATGTTATTTTTTTTTCCCCTTCTTTTCTTTCTCTCTTTTTTTTTTAGGCAATTGGGGCTAAGTGATTTGCCTAGGGTCACACAGCTAGTAAGTGTTTGGTGTGAGGCTAGACTTGAACTCAGGTCCTCCTGACTTCAGGGTCGGTGCTCTATCCACTGAGTCACCTAGCTATCCCCTCAAGGGTGTTACTTTTCCACAAGATTAAGTTTCACAGTTTACGAATAAATTGTTGACATTTTGGAGCACCAGAGAAATGTGACCACTGTATCAGTATCTATGTGAAATATACTTAATTTCCATACTACTACCAGGGAGAAAAATAGGTTAAGAGTTTAAAAAACAAACACTTAAGACAAGAAAGAAGGAAGAGTTTGGATGCATATAGAAAGTTGGAATCAGCTGGGTGTGGTTGTGCACACCTTCTAAGGGGGGGGAGGGGGGGCGGGGGGGGGGGGGGGGGATGGGACGTCAGAGAGGCTGGTAGATTGCTTGAGTTTTGGAGTTCAGAGTTGCAGTAAGACCAAGGTTGATCCAGTGTCCACACTAAGTCTGCCACCAGTAGAGTGTGCTTCCTGGAGCAGGGGGCCACCATACTGTCCAAGGAGGGTCAAACCAGCCAGGGTCAAAAACGGAACACGTTAAAGTTTCCATGTTGCTCAGCAATGGGACTGACCTGTGGACTACTGTGCTTCAAGCCTGGATGAAAATGAGATCCAGTCTCAAAAAAAAAAAAAAAACAAAAACCCCATGTAGGATGTTGACATTATTATTATTTTAGCAGTTAATGATGGAGGTAGCAGTGGGAAACCTTAAATCTAAGATAGAGTCTTTAAAAGATTGAGCAGTTAATTTTTTGTCAGACAATTGTATTGATGATGCTATTATAAATTCCCATTAATAACATGAAAAGCTTTTCTAAAATAATAGTTTAAGTAGAATCATAAAGATAGAAGAGACCTGAAATCATTTAGTCTGACCCCTATCCATTTATACCTAAACAGTGACTTTTTTTTTTTTACAGCATCCACAATATGTGCCTAATTGTTCAGCCCCTTTATGAAGACCTTTAACAAGGGCAAACTCACTATTCCCTGAAGCAATCTGTTTCATTTGTTAATAGCTGTAGCTGTTAGAAAGTGTTTCCTTATGTAATAAAGGAAAACTGCTTCCTTACACTTCCATCCATTGGTGCTAATTTTACCTTCTGTGGCCAGAGTATATGAAAACCATTTTTTTTTAAATAGGAAAATTATATATCAGAAAAAGTTACGAAGTTGGACTCGAGACTTTTAGTAGCTGCTTTGTCTTTACCTGCTATTCCTCTTCCTGTCAACATAATTTCTTCATAAAAGCTGTCCAAGACCCAGGCTATTTACCTGCTTTGTGACTTTCCCTGTCAGGGGCTTAGGCCAAGGATAAAGGCATAAGATTCCGAGGATCTCTGTTGTGTTTAATATACCAAACTATGTGTCCATTTCAATGGTTCTCATTAACAAAGTTATAAATACATAATAAGATACTTATTCAGATACGAATGTTAAATTAAATAACTTGGTTAAGTGACTTTTATGTGTTGGAAAAATGAAAAGTAGGATTTGTAGGTCCTGGAGATGATGCTGTCAGAGAAATCATGTCATAACACAAACAATTCATTTAACATGTACAGGTATATATGTATATGTACATACTTACACAAAACTTAAAATCATTAAACCTGAAACTTCTGTTAAGAGTAAATTATGTACAGAGGCTTTTTTTTTAACTATATAGTTATCATGTCATGAACTGAAAGGAATAATTTAATTAGTGGACCCTAGTGACCTCAGCATCATAGACATTAATATAACCTGTATCAAATTGCTTTCCTTCTTAGTGAGGGGGGAGCAAAGGGAGGGAGAGAATTTGGAATTCAAAAATTTAAAATACAAATGTTGAAAATTGGTTTTACATATAAGTGGGGAAAAAATAAAATACTCCATTTTAAAAACAAGCACAATAGACTTTCAGGGAAATGTTATTTCCTTCTCATTAATGCTATCTTATTCAAATACCAGACTGAAGTTGTGAAATATATCAGTAAATTACAGCTGTTCTTTTTTTCCCCTACTTTTCAGCCTTACAGATCAAAGTAACCAAGCTGAAAAAGGAGCGAATTTTGTAAGTATCTGTAATGTAACATCAATATTTTTGCTTAAAAAGAAAATAGTATTTTATTTTTCTCATAGTCACCTATAATTTTTGAACTGGAAAAAAAATTTATCTGATTCAGTTCCCTCATCTTACATAGAAGGAAACTTAAGCACAGAGTATTACCTACCCATAATCATATGACTAGTTAGTAGCAGAGGTGGCATTAGAGGCCTGTCTCCTGACTTCCAGTCCAATGTTCTTTCCATTATACCATACTGGTTTGTGCCTTTAGGGGTGAGGAGGGGAGAGAAAAATTGATTTCTAAAAATGTATTCAAATAAAACTTAGTATTCACAAATGTAACAAATTTTTAGAAGGCAAATTTTAATTTTGCTTTGTTTCCTTACTAATCATTTTAGATCATATTATAATTATTCAGTTTTACAAATTATAAACAGCTACTGCATAAGTGGAGGCAGCTAAGTGGCTCAGTGGATAGAGCATTGGGTCTGGAATCAGGAAGACCTGAGTTCAAATCTGGCCTCAGGTAGTTACTTGCTGCGGGACCCTGGGCAAGTCACTTCTGTTTGTGATATACTGGAGAAGGAAATGGCAAATCACTCTAGTATCTTTGCCAAGAAAACTCCATGCACAGTGGTTTGAATTGAATGCCCTTGTTATCATCTAATATCTTAATATATATTATAATCATGTTATAGGCAGGTTTAGGCTTAGTACCAGCACTTACACTATACCCTAACGGTGAGATCATTTCATCTCACTATATTTTGTGTCAGGTGGCTTCAGTTTCTCCTTTTCTTTTAAACAACCAAGGATGTGATGAAAAGCTAGAATTGTTGGATACATACCTGGGAGCACTTAAGTTTTACCTATTTTCATCTATTCTAATCTGAAAATGAATGTAAAAAGAAATACTTTCCTTCTCAAGGTTAGGCTAAATTTTTGACTAAATTTGAAATCTTTAAAGTCACATACAGTATAATAGGGGAGTCAAAGCTGAAGCAGTGTGTAAGCAATATGGATTGGGCTGATTGGCTCAGATTGATAGTTGGGCATTTCAAATCGGTTTTTATTAGAGTATGACTAAAAACAGCTTTTATAGATGCTGCAGAACACTTTATTTAATTTATATATTCTATTTCCTTATGAAGTTCTGCTACAAGAGAGAACTCCTAATTCTCAGATTCCTTCACTTCTAGAGAAGCTCCCAACAGGTTTCTCCTGAAGAGAAGAGTCAAGATGGGGTACACAAACCACATTTTTATAACCTCAGTGAATACTCATTGCACTTCTTACACAATGGCTCCCACTTAGGCAGTACTGAATTATCAACATGATCACAGTATAGGGAAAGATCATAAATTCCCTGCTCTTTTTGTGGACAGTTAGTTACTGTTTTCCTGACACCTCTAATGGCACGGAGCTGTAGTGAACTTAAATTCACAGCCAGACCTCATCTTTGTGTTGTTGTTCAGTCATTTTCAGTAGTATCCCCATTTGGGGTTTTCTTGGCAAAGATACTAGAGTGATTCGCCATTTCCTTCTCCAGCTCATTTTACATATGAGGAAACTGAGGCAAACAGGGTTAAGTGATTTGTCCAGGGTCACACAGCTAGTAAGTATCTGAGAACAGATTTGAGTTCATGAAGATGAGTCTTCCTGACTCCAGGCCCAGCTCTCTATCCTCTGCACCTTGTAGCTGTCTTTATATTTAAGAGTTATCTGCATGATTATAGGGTTTAGATTTCTTAAAAAGTCAGTCAAAAGTTAAAATCAAGTAGCATTCGTTCTTGATTGCATCATTAAAATTTCTTACTACCTATTTGTTCCCTGGTTTTATGAGGTTTATAACGATTTTGTCCATTGAAAATCCCAAGGTAAAATGTATGTTTTGCTTTCAGGAAAAGACAGGCACTTTTGTTAATGGTAAAGAATTTTTTCTGAAATGTTTTTAGAGAGAATAGTTTTCAGTTTTAGAATTGTGAAATTTACTTATTATGTTATTCATTTCATACTCAGAATAGCCTGAATAGTGAATATATTTGATTTAGTTTCTACCGGTTTTTTAATCATCTCTAGAAGATGAGTATTATCAGTGGCATTCTGTTTGTGACTTAATACATACCAAACTAAATAGCTAAATTATGGTTCACTGGAATCATTCTACAAGCCTCTCATTGTATGTATAATAGCCTTATATAGAAGGTCTTGTTCCTTCTGACTCTTTTGAATACCTAAGGTTTAATATTTCAGAGTTGATAACTAGTTGGACAATAAGTCCCTTATGCTGTAGTTTCATTCACCATTGAAGCTAATGATCTTGTAAATGCCGGGTCATAGACCATTCATTAGGAATACTACCTTCAGAGCCAAAATGTCAGTCATTTTGGTCAAGTAGTATTTCAGTTTGCAAGGTGATTGTAAATTTTAAGTTATATTCACTACCAAAATGTTTTTCAAAAGAAGCTGAAGTTTTACAGCAAAGGATACTTAAAGTAAACCTAACAATAACATGTATATTGTACTTGTCGAGGAATTAAATGTTTAAAACAATACTTCCATAAACCTGAAATATTAACAGTAAGTATTAAGTTTTGATATTGTCATAATCACAGAATTGTGGAAGCTTAGAGTTGGAAAGGGACACCAGTGTCCATCTAGTCCAGCTCTTACCTGATCAGAAATCTCCACAACATACCCTATACGTGAGTGGTCTTTCAGCCTTTGCTTGAAGACCTCAAATTAGGGAGGACCCATTACCTTTCAAGATAATCCAAGTATGCTTTTGGATAGTTCTTATTGTTAGGAAGTTTTTATTTATATCAGGCCTAAATTCGGGTTTTCACAATTTCTACCCATTTGCTTCTAGTTATGATAAAAAGCAGAATGAATCTATTTTCTCTTCCATATGACAGCCCTTCGTGTATTTAAAGACTGCCATCACGTTCCCCTTAGTTGTCTTTTTCAGGCTAAATATTCCCAATTCCTGTACTAGTTATCATATGTCATAAACTCAAGCTCCTTCACTGTTCTGGTTGTTTTCCACTGCACACTCTCCAGCTAGTCAATGTCTTTCTTAAATTGTGATACTTAACAACTGAACAAAATGCTCTAGATGTAGTCTGACTAGGGCAGAATAAAATTAAACTGTTACCTCTTGATTCCTGGATGCCAGATCTCTCAGGACAGCTTAAGATCACTTTGTTGATCATATTGAGCTCCAAATCCACCAAAATTCTCATATATTTCAGACACGCTCTTGTCTAGCCTTATCTTCTCTATCTTGAACTTGTAAACTTGACTTTTTAAATGTAAGAGTACATTTATCCTTATTGAATTTCATTTTATTCCATATCCTGTGTTTTAACCTATCAAAGAGCTCTCTGAATCCTGTCCGCCAGTTGTATGTCATCTGCAGATATGATAAACATTCTGTGACTTTTTCCATATGATTAAATAAAAACATTAAATAACAGAAGACCAAATATGAAACCCTAGGACATGCCACTGGAGACTACCTTTTTACTTCCTACTTCTTACCACTTTATCAGAATGAAATTATTTTCACTTGCAGATAGTTGCTCAATTGTAATTAAAAATTAGGTAACTAAAATTTTTGAATTTTATAAACAGAATGCTAATGTGTATTTTCCCTGACAATGGCCGCCCCTGCCCAGTTACCCCTTTTTTTTATTGAATTAAGAAAAAGTTCTTTATATTTAGATATGATGCTTTATATGACTTGCTTAAAATATTATGAAGTCTATGAATAACATGCCAGGTATGAAAACAGACTGGTTATATAGTAACTGCAATATAAGTACTATGTATATATAGTGGTGTACTTCAAGTACCCTTAGGGGTCATATACCTGGCAAAGGTAAGTGGCTACTTTGAGAAATGAGAAGAGAACTACTAAGGTTCTACTGTCCACAGATCAAGTTAAGACTGCTTCCAGGCCAGAGACTGGATTTCTACTGATTTTAGTCCTTTTTGTCTTTTTCTCCCTATTACCAAATACCATTGTGATAAGAGTATAGCTTTTTCTGTTTCCAGAGGCTTCTTGCCCCTAGGAATCCCTCCTTGAGACAGAGACATGACAGTTAAATGTGTTATCATTAAATCTTCCCAGGCTTATATTTTGGTCGTAAATCATGCTGACTTGCAATTGCATACATTTTACTTTATAAGAGCCAGGATCTGTTCCATTTTTGTCTTTGTATCGTCAGCGCCTAGCACAGTAATATGCTCAGAGTAGGTGCTTAATAAATATTTATTGATTAATTGAATGTAGTTTTTTAAAATAAACTGATGGACATGACTAATTTTGTTAGGAGAGATGAAAATTTTAGGCACTATTGTTATCTCTTTGGGAGCATCTAGTATAGTGCTTTTGTACATAATAAGTATTTAATAAGTTATAGTCCATATGGTTAAATAATGAAAGAGGTCATCCCATTTGCTATGTTCAGTGAAAGGATGACTTCTGTCTTCCTAAATCTTAGTGCTTTAGTTTCTTCATAGCTATATTGATTTTATTGAATCTTCTGAAGTTTCTGCTATGACTGCCCACTTGGCATTTGCAAATCACCTTTGCAAGGGATTTTCAAGAAAATCCTTTCTTTTACTAGTGGATTTTTAAAGTTGTAAATCAAGGACTCTGAATAAATAAAAATTGTATTAAATACAATTAAATTCAATTTATGCATTTTGACTTTTTCATTTTTTCTATCACAGAAGACAATTTCTTTGTGGTGAGTCAGGTTCATAATGATTTAACTGTCTTCTACCTGTTTTTTTTTATTCAGACCTACTAAAGTAATGAGGCAAAACTATGTTTTTGGTTTGTCAAATCAGTCTTGCTACTTTAAAGTCACGTACATATAATTTTGCACCTACAATTTGTCATTTGTTTACAATATTTTACATATGACTAGTGCATTTGTTATATAAACAGAATGCAAAATATTCCATTGACTCAGCAAAATAGCCATTTAACCCCAAGAATTATACTGAGTCATTAGTTTGATGACATTCTGGAAATATGTACATTGGGATACACTTACAGATAAAACTGCCTTAAAGCAAAATTCTTTTGGTATAGTATAGTTAACCCGTTTTGGATAGGTTCCAGTATGGATCCCTTTTATTGCATTGTATCCTAGTTGTCAGAACAAAACTCTAATATATTTTTAGTTGTTTGAACTATTTTGGTAGACTCATTTGTATGGCCTTGAAAAAATTTTTGTGACTGATTTTTTTGGACAGTTTAAGAGTCATCATATTACCCTTCTAAGGAATTTATAAATTTACACAGACCGTTATTCTTACAACTGGTTTGAGGAAACTTATCAAGTAATTGAGATGCTAGTTTTATACTTTTAAAGCTGTCTTATTTATCTTTCATAACTTGGTTTAGTTTTAAGACAAATATTTGCTGATTCTTTGTTCTGAGTTATCATAGAATATTTAGCTGCCAGAAAGTCAAATGGTAATGTAAAGTGTATTTCATCATGTTGATAGTTATAGAAAATACCTTTATGATATATACTTTTCACTCAAAATATATAAATTCTTATAAACAAATATATAGACTTATAATTTGTGTGTTTGTGTATGTGTACACATTTGTGTGTGTATAATGGCACTTTTAAGATCATTTAGATTTAATGCTGTACTTAAGGAGATGATATTATCTAGTAGCACAGAAGCTAAAAGACAATCCTGCATATGAATTTAATTATGTTCTGAAACCATGATTAAGTTGTTTGATTTTTGTGGGATTTACCTAAAATTACAAATTGTGGTCCGAATTTATTTATTGTTTATGAGCTGAATTTTTGGGCATACATAAATGTACCTTTTGGAAAATTAGAAAATAATTTGGTTTTCTGCTGAACTAGAAACAGCAATTTAAAAGAATCAACTATATCATGAATTTTTGTATTTTAAAAGGTACATTATGATTGCTTACAGTTGAAACTTTATAGCAGTTATTATAAGAAGTGGAAAGCTATGATTCTTTAATTTTGTTAGTATCTGAAAGTCATTCATATTGTATACCTTTCATGCCCTTAATATTAAAAAAATAAATATTTTTCAACCACTTAGCCTTTTGGGGAAAACCAATAGGAAGGCATTGGAATTTAAGGTAGTTCTTATCATTCTTATCCAGTCGAATTAAAACTGTATACAATTTTGTTTCCAAGTTCTGGCTGATTAGTTATTTTAGACATTTTAAAGAAGCCAAATGCTAATAAAATGAGAGGGTATTGAAACAATTCCTTGTAATCCCATAGTAATAATATTTGACCTCTTAGGGCTATTTGTTTCATAAAAATACTTTTCTTTTCTTTTTTTTTCTCAAGAGATGCACAGAGATTGGAAGAATTTTTTACCAAAAATCAGCAACTCAGAGAGCAACAGAAAGCCCTTCATGACACCATTAAAGTTTTGGAAGATCGGTGAGTTTGCAATTGATTATAAAGTATATTTTGAAATAGAGATAATTTTTTATGTAAATACATTAAGTTTAGTTTTTAATCATGTTTGGAATTAAAAGCTGATATCCCCACCACTACCACTACCACCACCACCACTACCACCACCTCCTGTCTCCTGCCCCTTTCCCTCTGTAAATTCTGAAAAAGAATTCCCCCCAAATGAGGAAATACTATCACGGTTATAGAACCAAAGATTAAGATATTGTTCTCTGATTCCTTCCTTCATTCTGCTAGGCTGGAAATAATCTCTTACTTCTGTGTTTTCACTTTGTACATCTTTCATAGCACTTACCTACTTTTCTTGTTGAAACAGAGAAGATACTAAATAGTGTCCTTTTTTTCTTCTACCCCACTTCTAGTCCCTTGCTTACATGAGTACTATATCTTTTTGAAATTTTATTTTGTTTTCAATTGCAAATACCTTCTCTGCATCCTTCAACACTGAGAAGGCAAGGAAGACAAAACTCATTACAAATATATACAGACATGGAAAAGAAACTTCTGCATTAGCCAAGAAAAAAAGTAGCATTGTGATTTTTATTATATTGGCTTAGCCTCCCCATGAGCAATTACTATTTCTGCAACTGTTTAGGTCTGGTTTTATGTGTGTGAAGAGTTTTGTAATTGTATTTATATAGTTCCTGTGTGTGTGTCTTGGCATGTAAACTCCCAGGTATTTTATAGTATCTGTAGTTATTTTAAATGTAATTTCTCTTCTAGCTATTCCTTCTGGGTTTTGTTGACAATTTATAGAAACACTGATGATTTTCTGTGGATTTATTTTGTATCCTGCAACTTTGCTGAAGTTGTTAATTATTTTGATTAGTTTTTTAGTTTACTCTTTGAGGGTTCTATATAAATCATTATATCGTCTGCAAAAAGTGATCATTTTGTTTTTTCATTGTTTATATTTCTTCAGTATCTTTTTCTTGTCTAATTGTTAAAGCCTGCATTACTAATACTATACTAATAGTATTACTAATATTAGTAGTAAATTTTTAATATACTACTGTTACTACTACTACTGATAATAATACTTCAACTCTGATCTTATTTTTTCAATTTTTTTATTTTCTTTTTACAATTTTTTTAAACTTAATAGTATTTTATGTTTTTCTATTACAAGTAAAGATAGTTTTCAACTTTCATTTCTGTAAGATTTTGAGTTCCAAATTTTTCTTCCTCCTTCCTCTCCCCTCTCCCCTCCCCAAGACAGCAAGCAGCCTGATATAGGTTATACATCTAGTCATGTTAAACATATTTCCATATTAGTCATGTTGTGAAAGAAGAATCAGAACAAAAGGGAAAAACCATGAGAAACAGAAAAGCAAAGTGAAAATAGTTTGCTTTGATCTGCATTCAGACTCCATAGTTCTTTCTTTGAATTAGATAGCATTTTCCATCACAAGTCTTTTGGAGTTGTTTTGGGTCATTGTATTGCTGAGAAGAACTAAGTCTATCATAGTTGATCATTGTATAATGTTGCTGTTTCTGTGTATAGTGTTCTCCTGGTTCTGCTCACTTCACTCAGAATCAGTTCATGTAAGTCTTTCCAGGTTTTTCTGAAATCTACGTGTTCATCATTTCTTATAGCACAATAGTATTCCATTAATTCATACACCACAACTTGTTTAGCCATTCCCCAATTGATTCGCATCCCCTCAATTCCCAATTCTTTGCCACCAAAAAAGAGCCCCTATAAATATGTTTGTACATGAGGGTACTCTTCCCTTTTTTATGATCCCTTTGAGATACAGACCTAGTAGTGGTTTTGCTGGATCAAAGGGTATGCACAATTTTATAACCTTTTGGGCATAGTTCCAAATTGCTCTCCAGAATCAACCCTGATCTTATTAAAAAAGACTTATGGCTTTCCCCCATTACAGATAATGTTTACTTTTGCTTGTAAACCAATAATACTTATCACTTCAAGGAAAGCTCCATTTATCGCCATAATTTCTAGGTTTTTTTTTTTTGGTCAAAAGCTTTTTCTTCATCTATTATAATAATTACATGATTTCTGTTGATTTTGTTAATTTGGTCAGTTATGCTGCTAGTTTTCCTAATATTGAACCAGCTCTGCCTTCTTCATATAAATCCACAGCGGTAATAGTATAAAATTTTTTTGTTATATTGTTTTAATCTCCTTATTAGTGTTTCATTTAAAGTCTTTGCATCTGTCAGGGAAATTGGCTTATAGTTAATCTTTTTCTGTTTTTTCTTTCCCTATTGTAGGTATTAAGACTATATTTGTGTCAGGGAGGGAATTTGGTAGTACTCTTTGTTTATCTGTTTTTTCAAATAATTTATGTTGTATTGGAATTAATTGTTCTTTAAATGTTTGGTAGAATTCACTTGTAACTCCATCTAGTTCTAGTTTTTTTTTTCCTTAGGGAGTTCACTTATGATTTGTTTAGTTCCTTTTTCTAAAATAAGATTATTTTAGTATTTTAAGTATTCTGTTCTGTTAATCTGTGCAATTTATATTTATATTAAATTTATATTTATATGATATTTATATTTCAGTATAATCTATTGATTATCAGTTTTATTGGCATATAGTTTGTCAAAATAGCTCCTAATAATTGCTTTTGTTTCCCCTTCATTGGTTATTAATTCACCTTTTTCATTTTTTGGTACTGGTAATTTTGTTTTCTTTCAGTTTAAAAAATCAATTAGCCAGTAGTTATCTTTAAAAAAAAAAAAACAACTCCTAGTTGGTTTTGGTTTTGGTTTTGGTTTTTTACTTTCAGTTTTGCTAATCTCTCCTTGGAGCATCAGGATTTCTATTTTGGAGGTTAGTTGGGGGGTTTTAATTTGTTAGTTTTCTTATTTTTTTAATTGCATGCCCAATTCATCAATCTGCTCTTTCTCTTTTTTGCTTCAAATTCCACATTTTCCATTAAGTATTACATTAGCTGTATCCCACAAATTTTGGTATGTTGTCTCATTGTTGTCATTTAATGAAATTAGTGAGTGTTTCTATAATTTGTTTTTTGACCCACCCATTCTTCAGGATTAAATATTTAGTTTCTAATTAATGTTTACTCTATACTTTAAAGGCCTTTTAGCAAATGTCGTTTTTATTCCATTATGGTCAGAAAAAAATGCATTTAATATTTCTGCTTTTCTGCATTTGTTTGTGAGATCTTTATGTTCTAATACGTGGTAAACTTTTGTGAAGATGCCAGATACAGCTGTGAAATAGATATTCAGACAGTTCTTGCTTTAAGTGAATTTGCATTATGCAAATTCAACTCCGGGGCAGGCAGACCCCATGCTAGAAGCAGTGCCAGTGCACTGTGCAGCCAGAGGTTCTGTACATTAGTGCTCTGGCATTGGGCCAGAGAGGGTGTGGGGCCACGCTCACCCCCAAAAGCGGGGGAGGAAAAGGTGTGCAGAAGGGTCCACTTACATATATTAAGTGAAATCTGGCTGTACCCCTTTCTATTCCCATATAATATTTTCCAGAGGTCTTCATGTCTAATTTTTCTAAGATTCTATTCATCTCCTTTACTTTCTTGTTTATTTTATCATTAACTTTATCTAGGTTTGAGAGGGTTAAATTGAAGTCCTCCACTATTTTAGTTTTACTGTTTATTTCAGATGCTAATCCCTCCATTCCTTTATAGTGGCAGCTGTTAAATCTTTTGTGATCCTAATTGTGGCTCCATAGTACTTGAATTCTTTCTTTCTGGCTGCTTGCAGTATTTTCTGTTTGACCTGGAGTTCTGGATTTCAGCTATAATATTCCTGGTAGCTTTCATCATGGGATATTTTTTTTCAGGATGTGACTAGTGGATTTTTTTCAGTTTCTACTTTGCCTTCTGACTCTCAGATATCTGGGCCGTTTTCCTTTAAAATAATTTCTTGGAGCCGCTAGGTGGATCGGTGGATAGAGCACCAGCCTTGAAGTCAGGAGGACCTGAGTTCAAATGCGGCCTCAGACCAAACACTTGACACTAGCTGTGTGACCCTGGGCAAGTCACTTACCCCCAATTGCCTAAAAAAAAATAATAATTTCTTGAAATAATGTCAAGGATTTTTTTGTTTGTTTGTTCATTGCTTTCAAATAGACGGTGATCCTTAAAATAACTCTCCTCAGTCTGTTTTCCAAGTCGGTTGTTTTTCCTGTCAAATATTTTTTATTTTCTGTCTTTTGTTTTTGTTTTATTATTTCTTGACATCAAAAGAGATCAGCTTCCGTTTGGCCAATTCTAATTTTTAAGGAATTCTCTTCTTCAGTAAGTATGTATTTTAATGAGCTTTAATTCTCTTTTCATAACTTTCTTGGATAGCCCTCATTCCTTTTCCAGTTTTTTCCTCAGTCACTCTTATTTGTTTTTAAAAATCATTTTTTGCTTTTTCTTATCTCTTTATTTAGCACTTGCTTTGTCTAGTAATTCTTGTTGTAATTGTATCTGGTTTACATTTTCCTTTAAGCCTACACTTGATGTTTTCAAGTCATCGTTTTCTTCTGTGTTTGTCACTTGAGCTTAGCTCTTTGTAGTTGGCTTCTTTTTAGTTTGTTCATTCTTCCATCCTACTTCTCAGCTTTGCACTTTGCACTAATGTGGAGTTCTGCTCATTTCTGGGGGGCTTGAACTTCTGCTGTTTTCAAAGCTCAATATGGGGACCTATAAGTTTTCATTATTTCCAAAGTGGAGAGGAGTCTGTTCACTGCCATCCTGGTCTTGAGTTCTGCAAGTTCCTAACTCAAGTTTCAGTCTGTTGCTTTGTGTGTAATTGAATTTCAGTCCCTGTTAGCCTGCAGGAAGGCTCTTCAGCTTTAGAGTGACTGAACGGCTGGAATCCTTTTGGTCTTGGGCAGAAGACCACTGGATATTCCACTGCAGGCTTGTGTGCTGGGAATAAGGTTAGAACTGAGTCTCCTCTCTGCTGCTCTGCTCAGAGTTACATAGTTAAATTTTGGGAATTTGTTTTCTGTTCATTGTGCAGCTAGGGCACTGTGTTTCTCTCCAGTCTGTCTCCTATAACTGGGTATTAGGTCACAGAGCTGCCAGATGGCACCTGCTCCTGCTCCCAGTGCTAGTTTAGGGGTCCCCTGGGATCTCTTTTTTGCCCTGGTGACCTGTATTGGGTCCCTTTCCATTCCTGGGTGCTTGAATGATTGTGGTTCCACCACTGCTGCCACTGCCACCATGCTGTGCTCTTGCCCAGCCTCCATTTCACTGTCCCCAGACCGCTATGTCTATCTTCCTAAGCTGCCCTGGCCTGGAAAAATGACTCACTATGGCTTTTTCCTGGCTTTCCCAGTCAGACTTTGGTCTGTCCAATTATCTTGGTTATTTTGGAGGTGTATTGGGAGAGCGAGGCAGAAATGTTGACTCTCACTCCACCATCCTTATTCCACTTCACATAAATGCCTTACACATCTCGTTGACTTTCCTTGACCCAAAAGCCCAAAAGCCTCTTTGTCTTATTAGTTTTTATACTTGGAATTTACAAAATCCACTTTTCAGTATCTCCTTGTTGTCTTTAGAATAAAATACAGGTTTCTTTGTTTGACATTTAAAGCTATCCACAATTTGACTCCATTTTGTCTTTCTGCAGTTTAATTACATATTGCTTCCCATCAAATACACAAGGTTCTAACCAAACTGGCTACTTTATATTCCATGTAAGTAATTGTCCTTCCCACCAGGTTGCTTTCAGTGTCTCTCATGCCCTGAATGCTCTAACTCCTGCCCCTGGCTCTTAGAATCCCTGTTCCTCCTCCACTCAGTTTAAGTGAGTGCCTCCTACTTTAAGAGAACTCTTCCTGTACTTCTCAGTTGTCAGCACCACCTCCACCCCCAAATTGATGTATTTATTTTGTATACATACTGTATTTCCTAATCTGTGAACATGTTGTATCTCACTAATAAAATGTGTGTTCCCTGAGGATAGCCTCATTTTTGTATTTGTATTCCCAGGGACTAACACCTGGTTGCTTAATAAATGTTGATTGGGTTCACATTTGATAACCCTTTGATCTTCAGGGAAGTAGAGGTTTTATCCTGTATAATTTTGAGGGAGAGCAGTGGCAGATTCTTCACAGACATGTTCTTCCGTCCATGTAAAATTCTCTTTTTCTTGCTTGTTGCCGATACAAGTCCTTCAAGTCTTTGCCCATGAAGCTTTCCTATCACAAAACTTTATTCAGACCTACCGTGGGAGTCACCACTAGATAGGCTAGATGAATAGCTTTCGACCAGATTGTCTTCCATGCCTGACATGCACTCCTTTCTCATTTTCCCTTTTAGAATCTTAGTTCAAGCACCACCTTCTACAGGAAGCCTTTATTTTCCCACTTGCCAATTCCCTCCCCACCTCCCCCTAAAAAAAATCTGTTAAGTATATATTATATATGAGGCAGCATGAAACAGTGGAGAGCTGGCCTTGGAGTCAAAAAGACTTAGTTCATTTCCCACCTCTGATACATCCAATGTGACCCTGGGTGAGTAGCTTCTTAGTACCTTAGGCAGCTCTTTAAAACAAATGTTGGGGCGTAAGTTCCATAGGAGATCCCTGTATTGAAGAAATCATAGGTGCAATCCAAAAATAAATATATGTATGTGTATGATTTTGGGGATATGTATGCATGTATATATTTATGTGTTTTCACCAATAGAAGGTCCAGTCCTTTGGTGCAGGAACTGTTTCATTTCTGTCTTTGTGTCTCCACCACCTAGCACATTTTGTTGTTAAGTCGTTTTTCAGTCATGTCTGACTCTTCATGACCCCCCTCCCCGGGGGTTTTCTTGGCAAAGATACTGGAGTTGTTTGCCATTTCCTTCTTCAACTCATTTTACAGATGAGGAAACTGAGGCAAATAGGGTTAAATAACTTACCTAGAGTCACACGACTAATATCTGATGCTGGATTTGAATTCAGGAAGATGAGTCTTCCTGACTCCAGGCCTGATAATGCCCACATAGCTGCCCATACCTCGCACATAGTTGGTGCCTAATCAATACTTGTAAAATGATCGATTTAACCTCTCTGATTATCAGGCTGTTTTCTAAGAACTCTTATTATGTTAACAAAAAGCTACATTCTTCCTCAGGGGAAGGAGTTCCATTACTTGACAAAGTCACAGTGCTTTCTTATATGAAAATATAATGGTTGGTAACTTTATGAAGTTATTAGGTTCAAGTGTCTTGTTTTTGTTAGGCAAAAAAGCATTTCCCACTCAAAAAGAGATCTTCAAGAGCTTTAGAGTAGATGATTTAATGTTTAGTTAAGTTGTGCTGTAGTTAACTTATTTAATCCTTTAGAATAAGCATAAGTTATTAAAGTTTTATAGAGTGTTTAAGAGTATAATAAAGTGAGCTTATAAAGGCAATACAGTTCTGCTAAGGCCTTTAAAAGGTTATGTGTAGTTTTGCTAAATGTCTAAATATTTATTCTGAAATTTGTTAACCACTCTTTAAAAGGCTTACTATTCTTGCAATAATGTTTTGCAAGCTCTTCAGCATTAGACAGAAAATCAAAGATCTTAGTCTTGGCTCTGCCATTGCTATCTTTGTGACTTTGTATAAGTCCCTTAACTTCTTAGGTTATAATTAACTTAAAAAGAAGGGGAAAAGATGAATAAAATGACCTCTAAAGGTCAGCTCTAAATTTCTGTGTTTTTTATTGAAATCTTTGACTAAAAGGCAAGCCGTTAAAGCAATCAGAATCCTCTTTTTTGTATAATGAGGATTATACTACCTATAGTGTCTGTATTATTTGAGGATCACATGAAATAACACTTTGAAAGTCTACAGAAAATCAGATGTTGTTGTTGTCCCATTACCATTGGTGTTTCCATCAAGGAACTCCAAGTACTTTAATAAATCTTAAAAAATGAAAAATAAAAAGTGCCAATAAACAATGTCAATAAGTTATCTAAAGATTGAAACTTCAAAGGTCTATGATCTCATTAAGGATGGGGTATTTACTCCAGTAAAGTGCAGATAACAACCCATCTATGCCATGGGTAGATGGTTTTTGCAAGTCATTGTGGTTAAGAAGCATTAATTACATTAATTTCTAATGGCCCAATTTCAATTGATAAGCCTTTCTGAGTTTAGTGAGGCTGTTTCTTCAATGACAGGAGTGCAGAATGTTTTAAGGCCTGTCCCTGAAGTCTCTCCAGCTTGATAGGTACGTCCTCACTTTCATGCCAATTTTAGTAAACCGTTTAGATAACCCAAATGAACTATAGTTTATTAAATGCATTCAGTGTGTATACACTTCTGTATGTACACACTAAATGCATTTTTATTGATCATTGGAAGTTCCTCTTGAAGTTTCATTTGCAGTTAATAATTCAAGTAGGTTGTTTTATGTCATATCTATTTTCTGCTCCCTCCACCGAAGTAGGGGGAGAACTCTTTTGGGTTGTAGCTTGTAATTTAATATGCTTACTAGCCAGGAATAGTTTTAATTCCAAAGAAGAAGATTCTTGACCCCTGAATTTAAGATCAAACTTGCATAAAGGAAAATACATGCTTTTCTTTTCCAAACTGTGATTACTCTCTCCCCCACACCCTACCCCCAACCCTTCAACCTGCTCCTTGTTCCTCTTATCTTCTACTCTCAGGTAACTAGGTGGCACAGGAGATAGAGCACTGGACCTGGCATTGGGAAGACCTGAGTTCAAATCCAGCCTCATACACTTACTAGCTGTGTGATCCTAGGTAAATCACTTAACCTTGTTTGCCTCTGTTTGCCTCAGACACCACTGAAATGACTGAACACCAACAATTCCTCTCAGGTAGTCATAGTAGGAATGAGTGGTAAGTAAGAGGATAAGAGTTAAGCTTTACTTACATGAACAGGAAAAATGCTTTTTTGACATCAGTTTAGGTTTGATTTCCAAGGTCTGTGGTAGGAATATAGTAAGACCTGGCTTAATGTGAAAGGTTTTTTTTGTTTTTTTTTGTTTTTTGTCCACTTGTTTTGACCAAAAAGACCTTTTCTGAAGGCTGCCTCCTTTGGATTTTCCCACACTGGTATAGAAACAAGGAGTTCTGCAGGTTTACTTCAGTTAACACATGGCATTTTCATATTCTTTTTAACCACACTGTACCTTTTGATGAGAGACATTTCAGAAAAACAGTAGGATTCTACAGAAACACAAACTACTCACTTTTTAGAGGCAAATTAACCAGGCAACAGGATGTTGCTTAACACCTAGAATTATAGCATTTCATAAAGTGATTGTTGAATGTCTCAAAAGGCTTCTTTGTCTACTAGTTTACTTCTAGCTGTAGCTTTTATTCACCCAGATCAAGTCTATTATTCCTGTTATTGCATTAATCCCAAGTTATCAACTGTTGCAAAAATTCTGATGCTGAAGATTTAATGGAAATACCAAATCTATTAGAAAAATGCTTCAAATTGTCCATCCATCAGCAAAAGTTTAACAGTACCTTGGTTGGAGATTAGTAAAGAGATACTGTAATCTTAGATTTATTTTGGAATTTTAAATGTAAGTATAAACATAAAGAATACCACAAATATTTTATGTAACTAAAAGGTAGAAGTGTTTTGCTTGAAGGATAAGAATATGCATTTCCTTTACTGTAGCTTAAAGGCCTATGTTGTGTTTTATTTAGCTTGCCAAAGTATAATTTTAATTTGGTACCATACAGAAGTGGAGAATCTGTACAGTGTAGCCAAGTTTTTCTACACCATTTTTTTTTCCCTTTTGGTGAGATAATCGGGGTTAAGCGAGTTGCCCAGGGTCACACAGCTAGTAAGTTTCAAAAGTCTGAGGCCAGATTTGAACCCAGATCCTCCAGACTCCAAGGCCGGAGTTCTATCTACTGCGCCACCTAGCTGCCCCTTTCTACGCCATTTTAAAAGAACTTAAGTCCACACTGATCTGAAAGACAGACTTTACTATTTCCTTCCTTACCTCAAGTACCTTGCATTAGAATGATGGCAAACTGAACATTTCCAATTGGTTTTATTCTGAGATGAGATTATACATGATTCTTACTTACTTTACATTCTCCATAGTTATGATCTACTTAGTCAGTACCCAGATGGATCTGTGATCTCACCTATTTATAAATTTACTGCAATAATACAAATCTGAACACTTGACGTATTTAAATGTTTCAAATGTGTGATTGGGCTTTTTTTTTTTTAATCATAGATTATTATGTGACTTTCATTGTGGTCTCTTAAGATCATTGACTTAGAATTTGAAATACATTGTAGAGCAAATCTATTCAAATTCAATTCGGTAGACATTAAGTGTCTACCCAGGTGCATTGTTCTAGACACAGAGAGTACAGATGGTCCCTATGCTCAAGAAGCTTGCATTCTATAGTAGGGTAGAATGTAGTATGAAAGAAGTAATGTACATGCACTAATAAAAACCTTGCAAGAAAAACTAATGTAAGAGAGAACAAAAATAATCAAGTAGAAGGGGATCAAGGAATGCTTCATGGAGGAGGAAACGCCCAAACTGAGTCTTGAAGAAGGAAGGAAGATAAGGATTTTGAAAAGTGAAGATGAGGGGAATGCATTCCAGATTGGGGAGGGGGGATATTTGTGCAGAAGCACAGTAAGTGGGAGATGACCTATTGAATTCTGAGAACAGCTAGCAGACTAGTTTGGCTACAAGAATTCATGCAGAGAAGTGATGTGAAATAAGGCTGAAAGTATAGGTAAGAGCTAAATGGTGGAAGACCTTACGTGCCAAATTTTAAGGAGGTCGTATTTTATCCTATAGATAATAGGTAACTGTTGAAATTTTTTGACTCTGCATATGACATGATCAGATTCATGCTTTAGGAAAATTATTTTGGCAGTTGGATAGAAGATGGATTCAGTTGGTCTCACTGAAAGCAGTGAGACCAAAAAGGAAGTTATTCATCAAAGCAAGAGGGTTAAGAACTTGAATTATGGTGATGGCTGTGTCATTGGAAAGAAAGCACTAGGTCCAACAGATGCTATAGAAGCAGAATGATTGGATATGAGGAGGGAGGGAAAGGGAAGAGTCAAAGATGACTCCAAGATTATGAGGAACTCTGGGAATATCAGTGCCTCCCAGGCCACTGGCTCTGCTTCTCACCTGGTCTCCAAAGCCATTGTGTAGGGGAGATGGACCTTGCTACAACCAACATCAGCTGCTACCAACAGTGACAAGCAAACCATTTTAGCCAAAGCAGTGTTTCACCAGAGAGAAAGAGATTTGTGGTGGGGGGAAGAGTAAAAACAGCAGCCACCATTTTATCCCAAGAATTTAATTGGAAAAATATACCTTTATTTTCTAGAATAAACCAAATGAAGGTTAAGAGACATAAAAAGTAACAAAGTTTTGTAGTGATCTATTCTTATCAGCAACAATAGTGATGGAAAGGCATAGAGGGCTGTAACATGCGTTGGTGGAGGTAGTCTTCACATCCGTGAAATCGTGGCTCCATTAAAGCAATTTCTATTTTATTAATATGTTTTTTCTACTTTATTAATGATAATTATTTTTATTTTATCAATAATGTAAGATGAAACATACATTTAAAATTTTTATATTAGATAATTCCTTTTGCTATGTTAGAATTCAAACAGGTATTAATAAAATGGTTATAAACATTTTTTGCATTTTTATTAGGAAAGCTCTCTGGGAGGGGGAGAATGCTGGGGAGAAACTATGGTGATATTAAAAAGAAAAATATATTAATATACTTTATTTTTAAAATTATATTACATAAAAATGGAATTTAACAATTTTTCATAGAGACATCTGTATTTTTATTTCTCTATCACATGCTAAATCATGAGCAATGCTTTTAAAAACATATATAAAGACTTAGTTGACTCGAAGATAAATTAGGATCCATCTCAGAATCTTAATAAAAAATAGGAAAGTTAATTAGAAAACTTGAATATTTTTAAATTTTTATAGAAGCATTTTATTTTGGCAGTATTTATTTTGGCAGGGATATGCTAGTTTCTATTCCCTTTGGCTTCTAGACTCTTCTGTCTGTTTTATTGCATTGTGAATTACTCCCTTCAAAAGGAAGGAACCCATACTATTTTTAGCATAGGTTTACTGCTGGGTTTAGTCATCCATCAGTTTTCCCTCAATAGTGCTATCTGTTATCTAGAATTTCGCAATCATTTTATTCTTCTGTCTTATTTTTGATGTGTTCAGAAAGCTATTCTATGATCAGTTTTGTTTCGATTGTTTTGACTATTAGAATTGGATTTCTTTAGTATGGGAGGATAATGATAACTAACATTTACAAAGTACTTTAAGGCTTCCAAAGGACTTTACATACACTATCTCATTTAATCTTCAAAACAGCCTTGTGAGGTAGGTACTCTTATTATAACTGTTATTCCCCATCTTGCAGACTAGGATACAGATTCAGAGATGTTAGATGGATTGCCAAAAGTGTCATACCTAGTATCAAAGGCAGGATTTGGAGCCCAGATCTAACCCCCAAGTCTTCCATTCTTTCTATTCTACCATGTTTTTCTGGCCAGAAATTACATTATCTTTAGTTGCAAATGTCTTCTCTAAGATACCTACCTCCCAAAAAAACATTTAAGCAAGAACAAGTAATTAATCAAACATTTATCAAGTGCTTTCTGTGTATCAAGAATTTGTACTGTGTCCTTGGGATATAAAGAAAAAGCAAAACCAGTCCCTGTCTTAAATTAGTTGCCTCCTGAAATTGAATTCCAATGAATTCTTGGCTTGTCTAAGTAGGAGAGTGACATGGTCAAATCTGCATTTTAGGAAAACCTATTTGGTAGCTCTGTGGAGAATGGATTGGAGAGGGAAGAAGCTTAATGGAAGGGAGCTCCATCATGCTAATTATGGCTCCTTAGCCCTTGAATTCTTTCTGGCTGTTTGTAGTAATCTGACCTGTGGGCTCTAGATTTTGGCTATAATATTCGTGGCAATTTTCTTTCAGGAGATAACCAGTGGATTCTTTCATTTCTGTTTTGCCCTCCGATCCTAAGAGATGTATACAGTTTTCTTTTGTGATTTCTAAAAATATGATGTTCAGGCTCATTTTTTTTGGTGATGGCTTTGAGATAGTCCAATGATTCTTAAATTCTCTGACCTAAATATGTTTTCTTGGTCAGTTGTTTTTGCTATGAGCTACCTCACTTCTTTTTCAGTCGTTTGAATTTGTTTTTAATGTTTCGTGATGTCTTGTGAAGTTATTAGTTTCTGTTTGGTTCATTCTGATTTTCAGGAAATTATTTTCTTGGGTAAGGTTTTGTACCTCTTATTCCAAGCTGCTGATTCTCTTTTCATATCTTTTTCCCCCATGGCTCTTATCTCTTTTCTCATTTTTTTCCCTATACTGTTCTTGTTTGTTTTTTTTTAAAGTAATTTTAGCCCTTTTAAAAATCCTTGCTTTAATCTCTTCTAGGAATTTTTGTTGGATTTGTGGCCAAATTACATTTTTCTTTGAGGCTTGGCTTGAATATGTTTTCAAGTCATTCTCTTTAGTGTTTATCTTGACCTTTTCTGTCACAATAATGCCTCTTTATGGTGAGATTGTGTTTTTGTTTTTGTTGTTGTTTTTCCATTTTTCCAGACTGTTTCTTTACTTTGGACTTGATTTTAGGACTGGGTTCTACAAACTTCTGGGAGTGATATCTGGACTGAGCTTCTGTCCTAAAGCATCTGTCTCCTGTTTTCACAGTTTAGCCCAGAGACTGGCAAGCTTTTCATGTTCCCAGAGTAATGTGATCTAGCATGAAGTCTGCTCATTGATCTTCTGTTCTGAGCTCTCCAAGTTCCTGACCCATTTTGAATTTATGGACTCACCCCTAGTTGGAATTTTCAGAGTTTCTGGACTCTCCCATTGGGAAGCACTGCAGATTCAGAGCAATTGAACTGCAGGTTCCTTTTGGGTCTAGAATTCCTGCCCTAGTTATTCCACTGCATGCTTCAGCCTGGGCTGGGGGCTAGAACTTAGTCCTTGCTCTGTTCTTAGGATCAGAACCATTCAGCTACTATTTGCTTATGAGCTTGTTTCTCACTCAGTATTCATCTAGGGCCTGTGATTATGACTGTTCCTCTCTTCCATCCTTAGGTAAAGGTCCCCTACTCAGTGTTCCCTGGATCTGTGACCCAAAATTGGGTGAACAACAGATGGTACCAATTCCCGTACCCTGTACTGTTCAGGGGTTCTTTTTTTCCCTTCTCTTCAAAGTTCCTTGTCTTGGCCCTTTTTCAGTTCCAGGGTACTGAAATGTTCCATGTGCTGCAGGCTTCTGGCCAGACTTCATCCCAGGTATCTGCATATATTGGGCCATACCTCATCCTACTACTCTGCCATTGACTCCATTTCCCTCAAGACCAATTATAGTGCTATTGCAACAGTCCAGGTGAGAGATAAAGAGAGCTTGAATTGCAGTGGTGGCTATGAAAGTAATGAGAAGAGGAAGGAAGTCAAATATGTTGTAATTTTGCAACTTATCCCATATATGGAATGAGATTCAAGCATAAAACCCACCATAGTGGTGATAGGTGATACATTAGGCCTTGAATGCCAACAGTTTAACCTACCTCCCTGAGCGTATCATCTGACATCCACATTAATTACAGACGGTGGGGTAGAAGCCCACAATTGACTGGAGAAAAGAGGTAGAGTACTACCCTTCTTCCTACATGCTGGTTGGGGTTTGGTCACTCACCACTTGCAGTCAAGTGATAGCCCAGTTGCCTTAGGTTCATTCCATGGCTCCCATTTTGTTCTAGAGGATTAGAATTTTAGTTCTTTGTGTTTTTTTAATGTATAAATGTCTCTTTTTCTAGATTTTAGTAAGGCAAGCCAGGAATACAGTTTTCTCTTCTACATTGCAGAGGTTAGGGATACAGCACTCCCTTGATCTGGAAGATACATAGAAAATTTTTTGACCCTCCCTTCGTACCAGAGAAGTCTGAATTATTATGGTATTAAAAGATAAAATATGTTGATATTATACAATATAATATTATATACAATACTATATTATACAATTATATACAATTATATATTGTATATATAATACAATATATATTTATAATTGTATATATAATTATATATACAATAATATACAATTATATTATGCAATACTATATACATATTTTATGCATTTCTGGGTTTCTAAACTTTTCAGTTGTCTGCTGGCCTTTGTGTCATCTGTGGCTTCCACAAAACTTCCCAAAAATTCCCATTTGATTTTTTTATACCAGCCCACAATATATCAAAACCACAGTGGGGGAAGTCATGATGTGAAAGGGATAACTGTAATATCTGCTAATAATTAACATTTTAAAAATGACTAATTCTTTCATAGTCCACATGGCGCTCGTAAAATTCAGTTCAGAAAATAGTTATTAGGCACCTGCTGTATTTAAGACACTATGCTAATATAAAACTGAAGCAGTTTCTGCCTCCAAGAAACTTATATTCTTTGGCTGGGGGGAGGCTACAGTGTTCAAAAGTATATTGATAAATAAATATAAAAAATATGATAAAGTAATTTTAAGATGGAGACAATACTAATAAATTGGCAAGTATCAAGAAACGCTTAGGAGTAGAAGATGGCACCCAAGCTGTGCTTTGAAGAAAGTGAGGAATTCTACAAAGCAGAGCCAGGGAGAGGAGGGTATTGCAGACAGATGGCATTCCCTGATACAAATGCCCCAAAGTAGCAAAGGGAGTGTCAGTTATAGGGAATAGTCATATAACCTAACATTAACCTTGTACCTCAAGTGGTTCCAAAGATATTTTAATGCAGCTACCTCACAAATTTGGAAACCATTTAATTATATTTAGGAGACATGATAATGGATTTAAGACAAGGTAAAACCATAATGAATTTAAACAGAAACATACCATGCTTTATATAGAGTGTCCCAAAGGTCTTAGTGTAGTTTTAAGCTACTTTAAGGGACACCATTGACATCGTTGTATTGGTGGCATGTTTTTAAATACAGAAAAGTTTTCTGTATGGATTTCAAATGCACTAACATTTCTACTATGCTTGGTTTTATTTATATATTTATAATACATGAATAAGCCATGAGTATAGAAATGAGTTAGAAGTGTCTAGTGCCTCAATGATGGCACTATAAATGTTACATTGTTTTCAGGCAACTTGTTTAATTCTTACCAAATTAATTATAACAAAATAGGCATTGGAATGAGAATTTTTCCCAGTGATTTCTCATATTTACCAAACTTTGTCCAAGATTAGTTTTGATGTTTCTTTTCCAAGTATTATACCTGGATTTTGAGGGAATTTTTAGAGAGTAGCTGGAAAATTGGAATAATATAATGTTAGTAATAAAAGAGTCTTTCTAATAATCTAGTTCAAAATCTGTTATTTTACAAATGAGGAAATTAAAATAGTTGAATGGCAGAGTTAGGACTAGAACCTAGGTCCAATACCATCTGTAGCACTCCACATTTATTCAGAGAGAGGCAGCATAGGTTAATGGAGTGAAGTAGTTATTGGTTGTTGTCAACATTAACAGTAATAATTCCTGGAGGCAGATCTTACTGGTTATAGGCAAGGTTTTATGCTTCTCTTTAAAAGTCAGTAATGCCTTCAGTTCCAAGTTATACATCAATTTTTGCAGACCAATACAGGGGCAGTTGTAAGAAATAATTTCATCACCAAGCCCACATTAGCCAAAATAAGGTGACACTGAGGAGTTACTAAAACTTGAAGATGGAAATGTTGAAGAACATAACCAGGGTCACTGAAAATCTTCACTTAGCACAAATTTTTTAAATTCTTGTTAATAATGAAATGCTTGACAAAATGTCATTTTGAGACCAGTGTCTCAAATGATTTTTAAGAGAAGGTAGGCATACTGGAATTTTGAAATGTCCTTTTTTGACACAAAACCAATTATCAGACCAACTGTACCAAAATAATTTTTAAGATTTAGTCTTTGCCATAACCATCATTAATATGCCCAAATTATTTAACAGAAACTGTAAAAACATTTCAAAACCTGCACACAACAATATAATGTGACAATTACCTTGGTAAGAACTGTAGGAGGAAAGGTGAAGCTATCCAAGAATACAGATAAAGACAGGTGCCAAAACACCCATCATAGCAGGAGTGGCTTGAGAAAACTTTTGAAGACCTGAGGAAAAGCTTTGGAAGATTGAAACAATATCTAGTTTATGTTTGCAGTAGAAAACTTCAGTACCATTTTATACAATTAAAGGTAACCCAAAAAGCCATAGAACCTGGAAAGAGAATTCTAGGAGTCTTAAATAGAATCTAGAAAACAAAAGTGTTTTAGAACTTCTAGATTCCCTTAATAAACAATTTAAAGTAAAGGTCAAAATTGTGAGGCAGCACAAGGACTCAAGCTGATGCAAAGAACAAAATCAGCAGTTCAACATCTGTCAAAAACTTGACTTCAAGAACCAATGAAATCTTTAGAGAGAGAGTGCCCTTTGAAGAAGTGTAATGTTGAAAATTTCTGGGCATCTATATGTTTACAAGAATTCCAACATGACAAAAACTCAGATTGAATCAAATGCAAAATAAAATGCACACAGTGTAATATAATGAACCAAAAAGCAGTTTACATAAATGAAACTGACTTCTCTACAAAACTGAAGCAGAATAGCTATATAAAATCTGTAATTGTTGGCTCAAATATTTCCCCATGGCACATGACTTTCTGTCAAAGTGTTTCCTTTCAGACTCAAACCACTTTTTTTTTTTAAATTTTATAAAGAGGATGACAGCTGGAGGTAATAAGGAAAAATAGGGACATCAATGTGCTGTTGGTGAAGCTGTGAGCTGGCCTAACCATTCTGGACAAGTAAGCCCAAAAGGTTGTCAAAATCTGCATACCATTTGACCATTAACCTCTGCTAGGTCTATTTATATTCCAAAGCATCAAATAAAAGAGGAAAGGACCTATTTATTAAAAAAAAAATTATAGCATCTCTTTTTGTGGTGGCAAAGAACTGGAAATTAAGAGGCTAGGCCCATCAATTTGGAGATGGCTAAACAAGTTGTGGTATATGATTGTAATGAACTACTATTGTTCTGTAAGAAATGATGAGTTAGGATGGTTTTAGAAAAACCTAAGAAATCTTATATGAATTAATGCAAAGTAAAGTGAGTAGGAGAGTATTGAATAGAGTAACAGCAATGTTACAACAATGATCAACTGTGAAAGACTTAGTTACTCTGATCAAGATAATCCAAGACAGTTTCATAGGACCCATGATGAAAAATGCTGTCCACCTCCAGAGACAGAACTGATGAACACATAGTGCAGATTGAAGCATACTTTTTTCCACTTGATTTTTCATGTGTGTGTGTTCTTTTGCATCAAGGCCAATGTGAAAATATGTTTTGTACATCTTCATATGTCTAATTGATATCATGCTGCTTGCCTTCTCAAGGGGTGGGGGGTAGGGAGAAGGATAGAAAAGAGGAAGAAAATTTGGGACTTAAAATTTTTTAAAATGAATGCTAAAATGTTTTTTAAATGTAATTGGAAAATATTTAATGACATAAATAAAGAGGATGACAGCTTACTTTCTCACTTACCCTACATGTATCCAGTCCATTGCCAAGTGTCAGCATTTCTACCTTCACAATATCACTTGTATATATGCCCTTCTCTCTACTTACGCAACTCCTTACCCTAGTTCAGACCATCCTTATCACCTCTTGCACAGGCTGTTGCAATAGCCGTTTAATTGTTCTCTCTGCTTCTAACCTTTCCCTCTCCCATCCATCCTTTATTCAGCTGCCTACATGATTTTGCTAAAAAATGGATTTGCCTTTGTCACCCCACTCCGCCCCTTCCATTCTCCCCTGCGCCCAACTCAACCCCCCCAATTCTACACACACACACACTCTTACCCACTCACTTCTAGTAAATTTCACTAGTTTTCTATGTTTGGCATTTAAAGCTTTTAATAACATGGTCTGTTTCTATCTTTCCCACCTTCTTATATCCACTCTACTCCATACACTTTACTATCCAACTACACTGGCTGTCTCTCATCTCTTTGTCTTTGCACTGGCTATCCCTTTGATCTGGAATGCTATTTTTTACTTCCACTTCTTAGTTTCCATGGCTTCTTTTAAGATTTCTGCTCAAGCCCTGCCTCTCCAGGCGTCCTTTCCCTGTCACCCTTGAGCTGCCTTTCATTTCATCTACTATCATCGTGTATGTACCTAGTTATTTACAAGCTCTGTTCCCCCACTCAAATGGGTGGGCAGGGACCCTTTTTTCACCATTCTTTGTATCCCCAGAACTTAGCATGGTGCTTAGAACATAGTAAGCACTTTGGTAAATGCTTTTTGACTGACCTGTTACCAAAAGACAAAAACACAAGTGACCCCTCCAAATATAGGCCAGTTATGTGTTGAAGTACTTTGTACAAAGGATTCACATCTTGCATCATCCCACCTTACCCCCAATTGATAAACATGAAGGAAAACAATATATTGGCTCTGGAACAAAAAGGATGTACAGAAGAGTCTCAGAATAAGAAAGAACAATTTATCAAATCAGTAATTATTGAACAAGCCACCCAAAAGCATTGTTTTTATGGTTTTTTTAGTGCATGTGTTGATGATTTCAAAGCTGTTGACTCAGCTCCGTCTTCATGGTTTATTCATGTCAAAATATATGAAATAGGTCATGGATTCTTAACTTGGGTTTTATAAACTTTTTTTCAATATTTTGACAATTATTTCAATATAATTTCTTTTCTTTATAATCCTACATGTGTTATGCATTTAAAAATTTCTTAGAAGATGTTCATGGCCTTCACTAGACTTCCAAAGGAATCTGTGACATTAAAAAGAAAATCAGAATCTCTGTAATAGATTTAAGTTACAGTGGAACTTTTAGAGTGGTTGAAGTTCACATAGAAAACTATTCTCTATTTAAAATAGACTAATAATAGTGATGTTGAGAAAAATTAATATAAAACCTAGTATCTTTTAGGGAGAAAGTTTACACCCATTCTGATTTTGTTCAGTTGTTCAACCTTGTCCAACTTTTCATGACTCCATGCACCATAACACTCCAATACCTTCCGTGGGGTTTTCTTGGCAAAGTGGAGTGGTTTGCCATTTCCTTCTCCAGTGGATTAAGGCAAACAGAGGTTAAATGGCTTCCTAGGGTCACACAGCTAGCAAGTGTCTGAGATTGGATTTTAATTTAGATCTTCCTGACTCCATGCCAGTACTCTATCCACTGAGCCATCTAGCTGCCTCTGGTTTTGCCTTGCATTAAACCCATTATCCTTTGTTCTGAATAGTCCCGAATGACCCCCGGACTTATGAGGCAGTTGTACCAAACCATCTTGTTAACCACTTGGTGTACATGTATGAGGTCATGTTACATGACTGCACTGAAAAACATATTAAACAGATCCTTCATCTCATGGAATCTTTTTCCCATGGCATAAAATTGTTATTTGGACTTGAAGTAAAACATTTTTAATGTATGCCAAGGAAAAAGAGAAACTGAAGGCTTCTGGCTTGAATTGTAAGGTTGAATCGAACCAACTGGTGAAGACACTATTTACAAATTCCTTGCTTACCTTAAGACACATTGAGCATAAGTCTTTTTAAGGAGAAAGTTGTGTCTGTATATGTCAGGAAACTTAACTATCATCCTTAAATCAAAACTCAAAAGGAAAAACAGATTTAAAGCAATTAACACTTATAGAATAACAGTCTTAATACAGTTTTGGAACCTTAAAATGGAAAATGAAATTTTGAAAGTATTCTGACAAAAACCAATAAAATATTAACGAGAGTGGTCCTTTCACCCTACAGCTAGTATAGAAAGATCAATACTTTCTCATAAAAAAGTAAGAGGATTCAGTCAGTCCAGTAACATTAAGCTCCTACTCTGTAGTAGACTTGGTACGAGGTACAGGGGATTTAAATATAGCTAGAACTTAGCTAGTAGAGGGGAAAGCAACATTTGCATGAATGTCTGTGTAAAAAATAAACACAAAATAAAAATAGTTTAGGGAGCTTTAGTGCTTGGGAGGATAAGCAGATGCTTTCTGTAGAGGTTAGTGTTTGAACTGAATTGTAACACAGAGATAAAAGCCCACTTGTTAAGATCAGAAAGAAGGTTGCAATTAGTGCAAATGATTCCTCTACAGTGAATACATTTTTCATATTTGTATTACATATTTCCATTGGGCTGGAACCAATTATTTTACATAACTATAACTTCAAATAGCATACATTTAAATATATGAATACATGTGACCACTCCAGGGGATTCATTATTTGCAGTAATCTGGACGTAGCTGTACCATAAAGTGAACAGGGAGGCTAGAAAAGTAACTGGGATCAGGTCGAGAAGAGCTTTAACAGCCAAATAGAATTTTTCTATTTGATCATAGAGGCTATAGGAACTAGTGAGTTTTATACTGTAGGGGAGTATGAAATCAGATCTCTGTGGAGGAAAGTAACATTGGAATCAGTATGAGGGATGGATTGGAATGGGAAGAGACTTAGGTTAGGAGACTTCTAATTAGGGATGCCATTGTGAGAGGTGATTAGGACCTGAATTCGGGTGTTGTCTATATGAATAGTGAGAAAGGTATGGATCTGAGACATGGAGGATTGATTATTAGAGCACATAAAAATGTCTTTAGAAGTTTTGAAAATACTCTTGTAACTTTTGAGCAATTAGTTAAGGCTAACAATAGGTACTTGCCTCTATATTTGTCCAATGTAGCCAAAAATGAAGTGGCTAAGATTGAAAAATGAAATCAAAAGCCTCCCTATGGGTAACATCTACATGAATATCTACTCTGCAACTAAACTTTATTTTATGTGTTGTCTCTCTCAATTAGAGTTGGAGCTTCTTGGAAGTATCCCCAGCACTTAACCTAGTTCTTGGCACAAGTACATGGAAGCACTTAATAAATGCTCATTCATTCATTCAGCAAAGAAGGATCAAGCAAATGACCAGTCATGATCTATTTATAGAAAAAGAAGAGTTTATCATGGTAGTTCAGTATGTGGCCACTGGAATTATGGAAGGTATATCCATTAGGAGTCCAGTCTTAGTGACCAATGTAGAAAATTGCTGAACGCAACTCAAGTGTTTTTTCTGTGGCTTGATAATGACAACGGCTTATTCTTACTCTTCGTAATAAAGATTTATTTGATGACAAAGGTAATAAGTTTGGTTTTTAGGCAGCTGATATTTGGTGATATGATGGGTACTAAAAACATAAGGGTAAAGCTTCTCTTTAAAAAATTTTTTAAATTTAATATTATATACTGTAGTCTTGCTGTAATATTGGGCTTGGAATTTGCTGTGGAAACAACCTCCATAGGTAAAATAAGATGCTTTTCTTCAATATATAAAGCCTCTTGGCTATATATATATATATCCAAAATGGGCCAGGCTTATAGAACAAAATTCAGGGTTCCTAACATATGTAGATGATGTTCAAAGACTTTGTTAATGTTGTCCTAGGCATGTGATTTCATGGGTGTGGCAAACTACTTCCTGCGTAGAACTCAACTAATCTGTAACTTAGAGCCTTGGAGAGTTGCTTGATGAATTGAGAGATTAAGTGACTTGCCCATGTTCACGACTGCTAGTATGAGTCAGAGGCAGGCCCTTTAGTGATACTGACTTTTAAATGAATATGAAACTATTAAACATTTTCAATTTATCTAGTGTCTTTGACTTTATATTTAATTCATTTTTGAATACTTAAAATTCATCAGGTGAAAAAATCTTAAAGTTTAAATGCAAGTATTTTTACAATGGGAAGTTTCATTTCTGTTCCATAGGTTAAGAGCAGGGTTATGTGACCGTTGTGCAGTGACTGAAGAACACATGAGGAAAAAACAACAGGAGTTTGAAAATATTCGGCAACAAAATCTTAAACTTATCACCGAACTTAGTGAGTTTTTCTTTGTTCAAAATTTTAATATCCAATGTAAGATGATACAGTATTAAAACTTGTTAGTAAATTGGTAATGTTATTTAACTATTGCCTTTTAAAATACATTTGTGAGTCTGCAGATAGAAATCAGGTGAGAGAAGGAAGGAATCCTTTACATAGAAATAGGAGAGTATATGTGTGTATGTGAGGGAGAGAGATTGACAGATTTGTATTTTGGGGAGCATGTGTGCTTTCCTCTCCATTACAAGTACCCGGGATTTGAATGCTCCAAAGCACTATCCTTTCTCATACATTGTAGTTGTTTTGTAAAAACTGAATGAAGTGTAGAGATGGAGTTACCAGATTACCTGGGTCTGCTCCCAGCATTCTCAACTATTCTCCTATTTGGGAGAAGCCAATCTAGCTGGCAAAGCATGGGGATATGTGTAGTCATTCAAATGTATTTTTCCATAGATTCAGTATTAAATGCAACAGTTAAAATAATACTAATTTTCTACTTCCAGCACATTCACTTCACATGTACTATGGACTAAAATTGGCCTTTATGGGCTAGCCTGGAAACTTATCCATCATTTATATTGTTATTTTACTGATAGGAAAATGTAATCCAAGTTTCAAACCACTGGTTTACTAATAGACTTTTGAAGCAACCTAGTCTTAAAGCTTGTATTGTTGGTATTTACTGTAATCTAACTTTTTCCACATTAGTAGCTTCATAACACAAGCAGAGATAAGTGTTGCTAACATATTCTTGCTGAACGTAGCAGAGAATTGTAGCTCCAAGATAGATCATTGTTTCAGCATTGGGTATTGATTGCTAAGTAAATTTTAATGAGTCAAATTTCTAAAAAGTAGTTAGTTCTTTGATGTACATACAATTTATTTACTGTTATTATTTACATTCATTAACAGAGAAGAGATCATTTTCAGGAAATAACATTTAACTTGTTTCTATATCATTTTTTATTTCAATTGTATTTACTTTGTGTTACTTTCTGTGATCAGATTTAGTCTGACAGTTTTCATTATAGAGTCTCAGAATTGTAAGGGACCTCGAAGGCACCTAGTTTAATTCATACCTGAACAGAAACTTCCTTTACTTTATCCCTGACAAGTGAAACCATGTCTCTGGTTTCATCTGTTATATCTATCACTAAAATTCATGTATTCTATCTGAGGAGGTAAGGCGCTTGGAAATTAAATGGAATGAGTAACCAAATGGAATGTTTTCCACTTCCTTCTTATCCTCAGCATGAATAATGATAAACTCCTTTGCACATTAAGTGCTTTTTCTTTTTGGTCCCCAAGCAGTACATAAAATCATCAGTTAATCAGTTACATAGCAGTCATGAAACTTCAGACGTAATCATCAGTACCTGGTAACAAATTAATTTTGCACAGTATAATTAATAAGTTTAACTGACATTGTCCTAACTGAAGAGTTAGGAAAAATCTAGCATAAATCAATAAACCAGCAGTTATCTAGTAATGCATATTTTCCCATGATTGCCAGTTTATTTTGTTAGATTTCAATTTCTTATATGGCTTCTTTTCCCAAAATATTTCAGTGAATGATAAGAATGCCTTACAAGAAGAAAACAAAAAACTTTCAGAGCAACTACATCAGAAAATTGAGTGAGTAACTATACTAAATTTCTTTTACAATATCTTCTTCAGTTTTGAATGTGTGTGTGTGTATGTGTATTGTGAATACATAAGGTTTATTTAGGACAGTAATTGTAGGGAGTTTATCTAGGATATAATCATTTGACTTATTAAACTACTTCAAAGATATTTTTATTCTGATGGCAGTTGTATACAATTTGTCTAATTTTGATTTCTCTAAATCAGACCATATATTATTTTATTCTAATGGGGAGATAAAAACAAGCCTTGTAATGTCTCACTGATTTAAGATATCTTGTTTATAATTCTTGAAACATTTAAGGGTTCCTTCTTTTAGAACTTAGTTTCTTTTTTTTTTAAGACCCTTAATATTTAATCATTATTTAAAGCAGTAGTCTCAAACTCACATAGGAATGGGGACCACTAAACTGAACATAAGGATCCCAGTGAAACACATTTTGACTTGGAAAACTATATGTTAACATTATCTATATTTTATTGTATTTTATTTGTTTTGTTAAATATTGCCCACTTACATTATTAATTAATTAATTTTTAATATTCAACATTCACTTTTATAAAATTAGAACTTAGTTTCCATAAAACATATAGCAATAATCATTAGGTTTGGGTCCACATTGGTTTTTCATGTGCTTTAAGGAGTTTTTTTTTTTTGGTGGGTATGCATTCCTATAATAAAATAAGTTGCTCTAAATGCTTTAGGGCAACTGATGGAGACAGTTTCTTAACTATTACAAGTGTTGCAGCTTCTAAGCCCTGGGTCTCATGGCTTTCATTAAAGTCTATACCAATTTTGTCTTAGATCAGTAGTAATAGTAGGATTTTGAGTTTTCCCGATTTTATGCTGTTTAGGCTATCATATTTTTTTCTTTTTTGGAAAAAATCTTAGACTTTATTTATAACAACAGAAACCACAAAGGCAATCAGGAAAACAACAACTACTGACATATATACTTACTTTTCTATCTGTATAAAATTTCTGTGGGGATATAATACACATATGTCAAGGGCATACTTGATAAGAATATTAGTAAGAAATAAGGGAGCTTTCACAAATGGTGTTCTACAGTAGATCCCTCTCTAATATTATGCAATTGGCCAAAAAATAGACTATAATATTCCATGGTATATATGTATGCATCCATCCATCTATCTATCTATCTATCTATCTATCTACAAGAGATAACTACTGTTTAGCCTGTTTCCTTTGGTTTTCTTTTGCCAAGAGAATTTCTTTTTTCTTTTAAATTGATTAATTAATTTTTATTTTTAACATTCATTTCCACAAGATTTTGAATTCCAAATTTTCTCCCCATCTCATCCCTTCCGTCACCCCAAGACAGCATGCATTCTGAATACCCCTTCCCCTAATCTGCCCTCTTTTCTTTCACCTCCACCACCCTTTCTCTTATTCCCTTCCCCTTCTATTTTCCTGTAGGGCAGCATAGATTTCTATATCCCATTTAGGCTATTATATTTACTATCATCATCCAACTGAAAATATTGAATGGAAATTAAAGGTGGGGAATCGTTAGTGTCAGATAAAGGAAGGAGGTAGTAAGGGAAAGATGATATTAGCAGAGGGATGGCTGAAATTGTCGTTTAAGAGTATGTGTTCAGTGGTTTTCAGTTGCGTCCAACTCTCAGTGACCCCGTTTGGGTTTTTCTTGGCAAAGATACTGGAATGATTTGCCGTTTCCTTCTCCAGCTCATTTTACAGATGATGAAATTGAGGCAAATAGAGTTAAGTGACTTGCTCAGGGTCATACAGCTAGTGTCTGAGGCCATAATTAAACTCAGAAAGATGAGTCTTCCTGACTTCAGGCCCAGCATTCTGTCCACTGCACATTTAGCTGCCCTTCAACTAGGTATAGGTAATGACATTAGCACTTCCTGATTCTCTTTCCACTGATCTGTTGCATTTGGTAGGGAACATTATTGCACATGTCTGTAACTGTGTTACATCTTGTAGTTACTGTTAAAAGTATAAGAGACGAATGGCACCTACATGTAAATATAGTAGGCAAAAGTGTGATAATTGGTATTGAGAACAAAACTAAAATTAAACTCATATAGATACTATAAAGATCTGAGTAAATGTTTTGAAAATGTCTGATACTTAACTGCTCTGTAAAAGTGTCTGTACAGGTTAGTTTGAAAGCTTATGCTTTATCTTCACTTTCAACTCACAAGTGACTTTTTTTATCCTTTAAAAATTGACTATAAAAAGTAATAAAGACACTAGGAGTTTGGATTTATGATCAATATAAATTGGATGAGCTCAGTGCAAAAGTCTATTTTTTAACCTAGGATGTCAGCAGTGTAGGAGGTTAATCTAATCCCTCTCAGTTTTTGAGTTTCTTAATGAACCTGCCTTTGTTTACCTTCTCTCAAAGCAATTTCCTTTTATTTGGCAAGTTAGAAAACGTAAAGTGCAGAGACTTACAGTAGAATTTGTCTCAAATAAAATGAGAACTAAGATTTTTGTAAACAGAGTAGTCATTTATCAAAGTTAGTTGTCTTTTCCCTTTCCCTTTTTATTCACTTTGTGCCAGAAGGACAAAGAAGGACAAAGCTAGCAAGTTGTTTGTCTGGTTTAGAAATCTCTGGTTAGAGCTAGCTTTTTCCTTCTGAGAGCCCTGCTTCTTCTAGACTGGCCTTGTCAGGGAATCAGTTTTTCCTCGTGACTCATTCATGATTCAGATAGAATTTTATGACTAACAGGCAAGTAGACTGTGATGTGATTAGTTTAAAGCTAGGTCAGGTAGACTTCATGCTCCAATAATCTATAAGCCTTTTTCATGTGATTTGTCTTGTTTTGATGTGATTTTTTTTTGTCCTAAGACAACATAATTATGGAGAAAAGATATTAAAATTAGAGAGATTTAAAGATAATAGCACTTAAAAGAATTCCTAGAAAGCTCAGAACTCTGAAAAACAGAATTATTTGTAGAATTAAAGTATAAATTCTTTACTAGAGGAAAAAATCCTTTTAGGCAGTTTTAGTCTATCTTTCATGAGAGAGATTTTAGTCTGTGCTTTTCTATAGATTTAAAAACTTAAACTTTTAGAATAGTGAAATGAAGTTTAAATGCTGTCTTATATGAAACTATATTAATAATATATCTAGAAATGAGAATTCTCATTATTTTTTTTCAGAAAATATTTTAACATTAGTCTGCGCTAAAATAGAGATTGCTTATATTATCATTAAAGCTAGCCATTCTTAGTTCTTTGGAAATTAATATTAGATCTACTTGTGGGCTTACTTATCTCCATTTATTTTATGGCCACAGACTTCAATCTAAATCTTGTTCTACCATGTCACTAGTCACAGGATGACCTGTGTATGTTTAATTGGATCAGCATAAATTCTTCACTGTTAGCCAGAAAGATAAAGATAGACTTGAGCTAGATTGCAGAGGAACTCAAATACCAGGATTAGAATTTTCTCTCTCTTTGGTAGGCAGTGGGTACTGTTGAAAATTTATGAGTAGAGGGAATGATGGGTCCTGGGAAGTTTACTAACGTACAGCGTGAGGGATGAATTAGGGAGGGGATAGATTGAAGGGAGGAAGACAAATTAGGATGCTGTTAAATATGCTAAATATGAAAAAGCAACAGCCCGAAGTGGTTGCCTGACAAATGATTGGTTTTGTTGGAGCAGTGTGAAAAAGAATGAGAGGCGAAAAGTCAGAAATGATTGGCTGGCTAGAATGATGGTAATGTTAACAACAGAAATCAAGGTGTGAAAGCAGGTAGGGGGTGGGCAGGTAGCAGGCATTATTAGATTTTCTGATATAGGCTTCTTTATATTGACTTCATGCCCTGACCCCATCAGGAAGAAACAGCATAAAGCAGCAGAGCCTGAGGAGGAAGTTATCCCTGATTCACCTATATTGACTTTCTCATTTCCTGGACTTAACCGACTGCGAAGAAAGAAGGAGAACCTACATGTCCGATATATAGAGCAAACTCATAGTGATTTGGAGCACCCTTTGTGTACAAATGGTAAGGATCTATGGAGAATTTTGTGTAATTGAATCACTTAAATCAAAACTATAATCACTTAGAATGTTTTATGTTGGAACAATAGAATGTCTTCATTATTTAGTTAACCTATGCTGTAGCTCATTGATGCCAAACTCAAATAGAAATGGATCCCTGTGGGTCACATATTGACTTAAATAACCACACATTAACATTATCTATGTTGTATTATATTTTTATTTATTTCTTTAAAGGCTTCCTAATTACATTTTAATCTGGTTTGAGCAGCACCTGGAGTTTTGTGGTCTATAAATTGGATACCTCTGCTGTAGCTGAATTTGTTAGTTTATTAGATTTAAAGTCAAATACGTTGAGGCTAGAATTTTGCTCTTAGTACTATTTGTGACCTTGGAAAATTATTTTAAAATGTATTATATATGACACTCTCCACAAAAGTATTATTCTGATGCAGCTTCCTGATGTGAAGCTGAAATGGGGCTCTTGAAGGCTGTACTACCATAACCAGCTTTTTTACTAAAGGTTCTACTTAATTGGGGAAGCTCCAACTAGAGACCCAGTGACATCCTAGGAGTCTGGTGCCTGAGAACCCAGGATCATGGGTTTAGATCTGGAAGGAACCTTAGAAAGGGACTTACAATCGCTGACATTTACATAACACATTAAGGTTTATAAAGTTCTTTGTGTAAGTTATCTCATTTAAGCCTTACAGCAACTCAGGGAACTAGGTACTGCAAGCATCCCCACTTACAGATAAGAAAATTAAGGCTTGGTTGAAGTGACTTGCTTGCTCCTAGTCCCGCAGGCAGTATGTGTTGGCAGCAAGATTTGAGCAAAGGCCTTATGACCCTAAGCTTGGCTCTTTCCACTACACCAAAACTGCCTCTCTAATGTACTGACTACAAGTCATGAAGTTAACGCTTACAAAAGCTGTGACCTCTGGTTTCAGACCTACTGTTATTTAAAGGCTCATTGTCAGAAGGTTGGTCATCACATGATTAATTTTTTAACTTAGATGAACCAGGGGAAAAAAGTACATATTGGTTTTCAATGCAGAGTGACCCATTTAGGTCCATGCAGTGACGGTGCTTAAATGGTGGAACAGAGAATGCTAAGAATAAACTCATCTAACTTTTAGAACTCTTAGTGTGTTCTTTATCAAATAACCAGTGAGTTGATGCTATAGTTGATACTAATCCACAATTCTGCTCTAAGTCTCACCCTAAATTCCACCCTATACAAAGAGCTTTTCTTAGTCCCCAATCAATACTAGTCCCTTCCCTTTCAGATGATCTTCTGTCTATTCTTTATGTATATTGTATGTACAGAGTTGTTTGCTTGTTGTCCGTCTCTTTTATTAGAATGTGAGCCCAGAGGGCAGGGCTGTGGGTTTTTACCTTTATAGCCCCAGTGCTTTGCACATAGTAAATGCTAAATAAATATTTGTTGTTATTGATATCCATGTGGATATTCTTCATATAAATGAAATAAGACCTAAGAAGTTACAGTTATTTGGAAGGACAACTTGCTGGTTCTCTAAGCAGCAAATCAGGAAATTGGCAAAGTTCATTTTTATCATAAAGCCAGAGACAATACAAATTGCATTTCATTGGTCATCTTGTTATTTCATCGATTAGGTAACTGAGTAGTGTAGTGGAGAGAGCACTGGACCAGGAGTCAGAAAGACTTGAGTTCAAATCCAACCTCAGACACTTCCTAACTGTGTGACCCTGGATAAGTCACTTGACCTCTAACTCAGTTCTCGGGAGAAGCTTTTCTGGAGTGTCATTTTCAATAGGCTTTCTTTAGTGACCATGCAGAAAGGAGGAAATAAGGATTAATTTAATAAAATGCCTACTACATGCCAGGTACTGTGTTAATAGATTTACAAATATCTCATTTGATCCCCACAAGAGTTCTGTGAAGTTGGTGCTATTATTATCACTCCCATTTTACAGTTGAAGAAACCAAGGCAAACAGTGACTTGCCCAGAGTCACACAGCTAGTATCTGAGGCCGTATTTGAGTTCAGGTCTTCTTGACTCCAGGCCCAGTGTTCTATGCTCCGTGTGTCCTAGTATGACCTACCTTCCTTAAGTGAAGTTATATAACTCTGAGTCCTAGAACAGCACAATCTCTGAAGAATCAAACTTATGGATGACCCAAACAGCAGTGATAAGCATATGTCCATGGTAGGCCTAAGTAGACCACCTCATCCCCAGTGATGACTTCATTGTGAAAGGTAGAATAGAAAAGACATTGCTTGAAGATATAGGAGGCAGTTGAATCTTCTACTGAGAATGAGAAATAGTAACAGAATTAGAAAGATTTAAGGGATTAAGTTCTGCAGTTCAAAGAGGAGGGAAATGATCCACACTAGGGAAATGAACAGATTCATCCATCTATTTATCTTGTATGTGCGTGTGTGCATTTAATCGGCTATGTGTGCATTTGTACATACTGGACATTTTATAATGTGATCAGTTCATTTATGTGTGTGTGTGTGCTTTAAATTTTATTAAAACTATTACTGTTCGTATCGTAGTAGGTGATAAATGTCACCTTTTGTTATCTGCTTTATATATTGTTCATGTCATTTTCAGTACCTGGCTCTTTATCTTCTCTAGCATACTCCTCTGCATGGGGTCGTCTCCCATGTTGCTCTGCTCTTTATCATGTGCTATGGGAAACTGCTTTGTGATGTAGTACTGGCTTTGGAATAAAAAAACTTGGTTTCAAATTCCAACTCTGTAACAGCCATTTAACACTGGGCAAGTCAACCTATCTGAGCGTCAGTTTTCTTTTCTTTGAGCTCTTGTCAGTATCAAATAAGATCATGGATAGGAAAAGTGCTTTGCAAACTCTAAAGGAGGGTGTGAATGTGAGTTTTACTATTAGGCTGAAACCCAGAATAACCAGGGAGATCTCTTGGGTAAAAGACATAATAATGTGTTTCAGAGTTATATATAAATTATTTTTTAGTTATTCACATCATGACTTATCCTCTACTTGTGCAAATAAACAAATTTAATTGTAGTTGTCTTTATAGAATTATGAATCAGGAGCAAGGACACAATAGATATTATGCTGAAAACTAATGAATTTCAGTAGGCTTTCTTCAAAGACTATGCAGAAAGTAACATGGATCTTTCTTTTAAAAATGAAGAAACTTAGGAAGTTGCTGGAATTTTTTTCACTGTATGCACTTGTGTCACCATCTAGTGGCAGACAGACAAATCACTATCCTGCACTATGACAAGGCATTATGATTTCATCTGTATAGGTATAGCTTTACAGAAGCAGAGCAGCCCCTTAACCCCTTTATAAATTGTTTAAGGGGTTGCTTTGGCCAAAAATATCATCGGCTTGTGGACAGCTTTCTGATGATGAGCTTCTCCAACCTGACTTCTCTTGACAGATCTTTTAGAACTAAATTCTTAACCTGAAGTCCATGCACAGATTTTTGGGAATCCATGAACATAGATAAGGAAAAAAAATACATCTTTATTTCCACTAACCTCTAATTCAAAATTAGCATTTCTTTCAATTATTTAAAAACATTATTCTAAGAAGTGAAACATTGGCTTTACTAGTCTGACAGAGAGGGTTCCATGACAAAACAAAGGTTAACCCCACAGTAAACATAACAGTTTGTCGGCAGGCTAATTCATAAAGATCGCCAGTTAAAACTTTCTAGTGCTTGCACACTACCAGCTTGTCCCTAGAGAATTTAAAGTCACCTCCACATTGGAATAAGGCTTTAGTGGATACAGCAGGTAGATGCTAAATTAAAAATCAAAGACGTAGTTTTTTGAAGGAACTTCAGTTGTATCAACCCTTCTTTTTAATACCAGGCAGGATTGTACTTAAACGTAACATTTTAAACTGACACAAATTTATTAGGACACTATCTGAACCATTTTAAATGCATGCAAACATGCAGTAAAGCAGATTATACCAATTTCCTTTGTTAGAAAATTCTTCTTTGGATGTATTATAAATTCCTCTGGTTCATTTTTCCCTTATTGAGGATTATTATGTAACTTCTAAAAAAAATTGCATTTGTGTGTATTCCTCCTCTTCTGAACATTTGTATTGCTATTACTATGAACCTAAAACATTTGGTTGCAAAGAATATTGTGAACATTTTGAGCCAGCTAAATTATTTGAATGAGATTAACTCTGTTCAATTCATTAAATATTTATTAAGCACCTGGTGTATTTCTCCAGTGAATCTGTATTGATTTAACTGTAAGTTTGTAATGTTGGCTTTTTTCAGTGAAACTGAATTGTTATAGGACCAAGTATTTTAAAACTGCATTCTGGTTGTAACTAAAGTTCCCCTCCTCCAGTCCCTTAAAAAATTACTTCAGAAAAAAAAAATTAAAAGAAATAACTTCAGGTATTGCTATTTTCTAGACTATGTATTCCAGTAGATGAAATAGGATTTAGGTCCTCTTTCAGATAACAATATATAAAATATTATCATGTGTACTTTTGATAAGACAAAAAATGGAAAGATATAAGCTAGTCATACAGATGAAATACTAACCTATAAGTCTCAGAAAATCAGTTTATTCAGGCAGTGATTTGTGCTTTTGCTGTGCCACCTTACAGTTTGTTATTATCAGTTATGAAATGAAGATACTGCATTTTTATAGGCTTATGAAAATTTCTCTAGTAAAACCATATTTTTAATGCATTTGACTTTTCTCATGTTTTCTTTAATCTTTTATAAAAAGTTTCATATATGTGTTTTGTTTTTCCAGAATTAGCAAAAGGTCTAAAATCTTCAACTCACCTGCAGCAAAACCACTATGAAAGTGAGATTCTTGTAGCAGACACGTGTGATCAAACATTATCACCTATGACCAGTAAGAATAACGTTGGATTATTTAATAATACAGGGTTGTTGTTGGGTTTTTTTTTGTAAACTTCTTTAAATTAGGAGAAGTCATGTTTATTTTATGTATTATCTAATTATATAGGAAACACTCAACTAATTGAATTGTTTAGAGAATGGGGTGTTTTATAGTTTTCTGATGAATTTAAATTTGACATATTAAGCACTATAACCCTTTCTTTTCCAGCTTTTGTTAAAAAGTCTAGCTAGAATATGTTTGTACATTCTCCTGCCTCACTCAATGAAGTATGCAGAATACTACTTAAAATTTCTTTTATTTTTCTGTTATTATCCTGAAGGTATTATAGAGACAGCAATAGCAAAAAAAAAAAAATCCCCTTACCTTTTAGATTTAATGTATTTGGGAGAAATTTTTATTTAAGTGACATGATAAGCATCAATAATAACTATTAAATAGGCCTGTAAAAGATTTGTATGAATCTATATTGGGCTCCAAAAACTGCTTTAAAAAAATAAATCTTGGGTAGCAAGTGTCTTATTAATCTTCTCCTAAAATCAGAATGCATTAAAAAAATTCAAGTTCATTGTTTTTTAGTTTATTGTAATTATTAGATCATGTTGCCTTGTAATTTTTTCATTCAAATAGGAGATTTAAAGTGTTTGGAAATGGTCATTTAAACATTTCTCTTGATGTATCATTTGTAGTCTCAGTTTACTTAGCAAACTTTTTTAAATAATAAAAACAAACTTGTGATCAACTCATTTCTAAGTTATTCCAAATTAGTAGTCTGTATTAATGAGGCTTGATTCTCTCCAGTGGTCTCTCTAAAGTGATTACATAGCTCCTTGGTGGGAGTGGGGAGAACCACAGCCTAATTTGAAAGGTCAGCCAGGTAGAAGGTGAGAAGATAAATCATTTCTCATCCTTGCTTATAATAGCCAACCATGAAGCTTGTTTCCAATGTACCCATGCCCACCCTATCCCTACATTCTTCCCTCTTCCTTCTCTTCCTGTACAACCTCTCAGCATCTCTCCCTGAGTAGCTTGTTGGCCCCACAGGTCTTTTATAACCTAAACTAGTTAGGCGTCTCTTCAGATACCACTGGGAAGATCTGGACCTATTCTCTATCCCTCAGATCACCTCATTGCTGAGGCAGGAGTCCTTTAGAAAGCAGTCTCTGTTCTTTGGGGCAATAATCAGTAAGATCCATTCCTTCTCATTTTCATTTTGAGGATGGGACAGAGTAAGTAGATAAATTACATTATCTTTCCACCCAAATCCATGGATCTTCCAAACTTCTCTGTTATTATCAAGGACTTTTGAATAATTATTTATAAAATATGCCAGTATATAGTGTAAGGCAGCTATATTATTTGAATATCCTTTATTCAGTTACATATCCGTAGTCAATAAGGAAAGACTTTCAACCTTCAAGAGTATTTCTCCATTTGGAACAAATCTCTGATTATAAAGAGGTCAAGGGAAGGAAGCTCCTTTTATGGTCAGCTTGTGTTCTTATAAATTTGACTTAGTTCTCTATGTATTTGAGAAATTGGGTCTTTATCAGAGATGCTTGCTGTAAAGATTGTTTCCTAGCTTTCTGCTTTCCTTCTAATCTTGGTTGTATTGGTTTTTGTGCAAAAGCTTTTTAGTTTAATGTAATCAAAATCATCTATTTTGCATTTCATAATGCTGTATCTCTTTTTAGTCATGTCTTCCTTTTTCTATAGATCTGACAGTTAGACTAATATCTTGCTCTTCTCATTTGCTTGTGCCATGCAGGAGTGGGGAACCTACGGTCTCAAAGCCACATGTGGCCCTCTAGGTCCTCAAGTGCAGCCCTTTGACTGAATTCAAAGGATCCCCACCCCTGGCTTATGGTGTCACACCCTTCATGTCTAGATCATGTACCCATTTTTTCCCAGCAGTTTTTGTCAAGTAGTGAGTTCTTATCCCAAAGCCTGGAATCTTTAGGTTTATCAAACACTAGATTACTGTTGAGTTTACTGTGTCTTGTGTACCTAATCTATTCCACTGATTTACCACTCTTTTTCTTAGCTAGTACCAAATAGTTTTGATGATTACTTCTTTATAATATAGTTTGAGATCTGGTATTGCTAGGCCCTTTCCTTTGTATTTTTTTTTCATTAATTCCCTTGATATTCTTGACCTCTTGTTCTTCCAGATGAATATTGTTGTTTTTTCTAGCTCTATAAAATAAAATTTTTGGTAGTTTGATGTGGCATTGAATAAGTAAATTAATTTAGATAGAATTGTCATTTTTATTATATTGGCTCAGGCTACCCATGGGCAATTGATATTTTTCCAGTTGTTTAGATCTAACTTTATTTGTGTGAAAAGTGTTTTGTAATTGTGTTCCTATAGCTCCTGGGTTTTTCTTGGCAAGTAGTCTCCTGAGTATTTTATATTGTTTACAGTTATTTTAATTGGAATTTCTCTTTCTCTTTCTTGCTGTTGGGCTTTGTTGGTAGTATATAGAAATGCTGATGATTTATGTGGGTTTATCTTATGTCCTGCAGCTTTACTAAAGTTGTTAATTATTTCAAGCAGTTTTTTAGCTGGTTCTCTCGGATTTTCTAAGCATACCATCGTATCATCTGTGGAGAATGATAGTTTTGTTTCCTCATTGCTTATTCTAATTTCTTTGATTTCTTTTTCTTTTCTTATTCCTATAACTAGCATTTCTAGTACTGTATGAAATAATACTGATGATAATGGACATCTTTGCTTCACCCCTGATTGTGTTGGGAAGGCTTCTAGCTTATCCCCATTACATATACTGCTTGCTGATAGTTTTAGATTGATACTGCTTATCTTTTAAAAGAATGCTCCTTTTTTATTCCTATGCTTTCTAGTGTTTTTAATTGGAATGGGTGCTGCATTTTGTCAGAAACTTTTCCAGCATCTGTTCAAATAATCATTATTTCTGTTGGTTTTGTTATTGATATGGTCAATTATGTTGATAGTTTTCCTAATATTGAACCAACCCTGCATTCCTGTTATAAATCCTACCTGGTCATAGTGTATAATCCTTGTTATTGCTGTAATTGCCTTACTAGTATTTTGTTCAAAGTTTTTACATTGATATTCATTAGGGAAATTGGTCTATAATTTTCTTTCTCTGTATTAGTTTTTCCTGGTTTAGGTATGAGCAACGTACTTGTGTCATAAAAGGAGTTTGGTAGGACTCCTTCACCTATTTTTCAAAATAGTTTATATGTTATTGGAATTAATTATTCTTTAAATGTTTGGTAGACTTCACTTGTCAACCCATCTGGCCCTGGGGATTTTTCCTTAGGGAGTTCATTGATGGCTTGTTTTATTTCTTTTTTTAAGATGGGGTTATTTACTTTATTTCTTGATCTGCTAAATCTGGCTAATTTATATTTTTGTAAATATTCATTGATTTCACTCAGGTTATCAGATTTATTGGCATATAATTGGACAAAATATTTCTTAATGATTGCTTTAATTTCTTCTTCATTAGTGGTGATTTCATCCTTCCATTTTTGATACTAAATACTTGGTTTTCTTCTTTTTTTAATCAAATTAACAAATGACTTATCTATTTTATTGGTTTTTTCATAAAAACCAGCTCCTAGTCTTATTTACTATCTCAAAAGTTTTGTTTATTTTTACTTCCAGTTTTATCAATCTCACCTTTGATTTTTCAGAATTTCCAATTTGGTGTTCAATTGGGGATTTTTAATTTATTCTTCTAGTTTTTTTAGTTGCATGCCCAATTCATTGATCTGTTCTTTCTCTGTTTTGTTGACATGAGAATTTAGGAAAATCAAATTTCCCCTAAGTACTGCTTTGGCTGTATCCCATAAATTTTGGGATGTTGTGTCACTGTCATCATTCTCTTCAATGAAATTATTGGTTGTTCCTATAATTTTGTTGACTCACTTATTTTTCAGGATTAGATTATTTAGTTTCCAATTTAGTTTCCAATTATTTAGTTTCCAATTTAATCTATCTTTCCACTGTCCTTTATTGAATGTAATTTTTATTGCATTATGATCGGAAAAGGATGCATATTTTTGCTTTTCTACATTTGATTTTGAGGTTTTTATGCTCCAATACATGGTCAGTTTTTGTGCAGGTACCATGTGCTGCTGAGAAAAAGGTATATTCCTTTCTGTTTCCATTCAGTTTTCTCCAAAGGTCTGTCATATCTAACTTTTCTAATCTTCTATTCACCTCCTTATTTTCTTTCTTGTTTATTTTTTGGTTGGATTTATCAAGTTCTGAGAGGAGACAGTTGTCAGTCCCCTACTATTATACTTTTCTCTATTTCTTCCTGTAACTCACTTAACTTCTCTTTTAAGAATATAGATGCTATATAGATGTATATATGTTTAGTATTGATATTACTTCATTGCCTATGGTACCTTTTAGCAAGATATAGTTTCCTTCTTTATCTCTTTTAATCAGGTCTGTTTTTTGCTTTTGCTCTGAGATCAGGATTGCTATCCTTGCTTTTTTTACTTCAACTAGAGCATAATAGATTCTGCTCCAGCCCCTTACTTTTGCTCTGTGTATGTTTCTCTGCTTCAAGTGTGTTTCTTGTGAACAACATATTGTAGGATTCTGGTTTTTAATCTACTGTGCTATCCACTTCTCTTTTATGGGAGAGCATATCCCATTCATTTTCACAGTTGTGATTACTATGTATTTCCCTCCATCCTGTTTTTCCTCCTGTTTTTCTTCTGTCTCCTTTCACCCTTTCCCTTCTCGACAGTGTTTTGCTTATGTCTACCACCTACCCCAGTATGCTCTCTCTTCTGTCATTTTCCCCCTCCCCTCCTTTATTTAAACTTCTTTCCTCCTACTTTCCTATCAGGTAAGATAGATTTCTATATTCAACTGATTGTGTATATTATTCCTCTTTGAGCCAATACTGATGAGAGTGAGGTTCAAGCGATGCCTGTCACCCACCCTCCCAACTTTCCCTCCACCCTAATAGGTTTTTTGCACCTCTTCATGGGGAATAATATACCCCATTCTACCTCTCCCTTCCTTCTGTCCCCAGCATACTCCTCTTTCTTATCCCTTAATTATTTTTTATGTCATTCTCTCAAATTCACCTTATATCTGTACCCTCTGTCTACGTTTATTCCTTCTAGGTGTACTATCAGTGGTACAATTTTTAAGAATTGCAAGTATCATCTTCCCATGTAGGCATGTAAATAGTTCAGCTGCATTGAATCCTCTATGTTTTCTTTTCCCTTTTTCCTTTGTTAAGCTTCTCTTGGGTTTTGAGATAACGTTTTTTGTTCAGTTCTGGTCTTCTCCTTATGAAAGCTTGAAATCCTTCTATTTCACTGAATGACCATTTTTTCCCTTGAAGTATTATACTTAATTTCCTCAGGTAGGTGATTCTTGGCTGTAATCCTAACTCCTTTGCCTTCCAGACTATCATGTTCCATGACCTCTGATCCTTTAATGTTGTACCTGTTAAGTCCTGTGTGATCCTCATTGTGATTCCCCAATATTTGAATTGTTTCTTTTTGGCTACTTGCAGTGTTTTTTCCTTGACCTGTTAGTTCTGAAATTTGGCTATAATGTTGTTTGGAGTTTTTATTTTGGGATCTCTTTCCTGAGATAATTGGTGGATTCTTCTATTGCCTGTTTTGCCTTCTGGTTCCAGGATATCAGGGCAGTTTTCCTTGATAATTTTTTGAAAGATGCTGTCCAGGTCTGCCTTTTAATTATGGCATTCAGGTAGTCTATTGATTCTGGTATTGTCTCTCCTGGATCTGTTGTCCAGGTCAGTTGTTTTTCCAGTGAGGTATTTTACATTTTCTTCTCTTTTTTCATTCTTTTGAATGTTTGATTGATTCTTGATTTCTCATAGAATCATTAGCTTCCACTTGCCCAATTATAACTTTTAAGGAGTTATTTTCCTCAGTTAGCTTTTATATTTCCTTTTCCATTGGCCACTTGTACTTTTTGAATAGTTGTTTTCTTCAGTGGATTTCTGTATCTCCTTTTCCATTTGTCCAGTTGTACTTTTTAAGCAACTGCTTTCTTTTTTCTAAACTATTGACTCTTTTCTCATAATTCTCTTGTATCATGTTCATTTCTTTTCCCAATTTTTCTTTTACCTCTCTTATATGATTTTTAAGCTTCTTTTTGAGCTCTTCCAATGAGTTCTTTCTGGGCTTGAGACTACTTCCTATTTTCCTTTGAGACTTTTCCCATAGGTGTTTTGACATTGTTGTCTTCTTCTGAGTTTGTGTCTTCATCTTCCCTGTCACTATAATAAATTTCTATGGTCAGATTCTTTTTTGTTTGTTTTTGCTTATCTTTTTTGGCCTCTTTCCTGTCTTTTAAATTTGAGCTTTCCTCCTGGAGTGGAAGGGACACTGTCTCAGGCTTCTTTTTTTTTTTGGTTAGGCAATGGGGTTAAGTGACTTGCCCAGTGTCACACAGCTAGTGAGTGTTATGTGTCTGAGGCCAGATTTGAACTCAGGTCCGCCTGAATCCAGGGCTGGAGCTCTATCTACTGCGCCACCTATCTGCCCCTCTCAGGCTTCTTGTACTAGAGGCTGCAGGCCCTAGTAGTTTATTTACTTCATGATTCACTGAAGTTTCCCTGAGGCCCACAGGAGATCCTTGTGTCAGGTGTTGCACTAAGGGGGTGGGGTGGGGAGTGACTGGCACTACTAGAAACCATAGGGATCTGGCAACTTACCTGGTGCTGAGCCAGGGTCCTAGTGCCTGGTGTCTGGCGTGAGGTAATGCTAGTGGAGTATTTCTGAGTTTACCTGGGGCTACACTGAAGCATGTGACAGTCTGGTCACTGGAAGCTGCCTGTTTGCGCAGGGGTTCTCAGAACTTGATGCTGAGGTACATGGGGATCCTGATGTTGGCATTTGCCTGCTCCATCACACTGGGGTTCAGATTCCCCCATTGGTTTGCTCAGGTGGGGCTTGCTGGCTACCTGGAACGCTTCCTGCTTGGACTGTGTTCCCCTTTTACCCAAGTGAGACAGACCCTTTCTGCCAATCTTTCAAGTTTCTTAGGTTAAAAGATCGTTTTACCCCCACTTTTTGCTGCTTATTCTTTTCCAGGATTTGTTTTCAGGCTCTATTTTATGTTTGTTTGGAGGTGAATATGGAAGAGTTACTATGATTTACTGGTTACTCCGCCATCTTGGCTCCTGGAAGTCTTTGGAGGAGTTTTTAAATGTGCTTGGTTACCAGTGCAGCACTGAAACTGTCCATCTATTATCCTTCACCCTCCTGATACCCACCTGCTTTTTAGATCACCACCATAACTTCTTTAGAAATTGTGTGCATAGTTTTGTGTTTTTAAACTTTTTGTTTCAAAGAATAGCTTGAATGCTTGAAAGTTCTGGACAATTTCTCAGCTTATTCTCTTCCTTCTTTTCAGTTCTGTATGTAATTCATTGTCCAACTGCAGCATCTGAAATCTACTTAAAGATATGCTCAATGAGCTGCGTATCCAATAACATTTCGCATTCTGAGCAATAAATATTTTTCATCCATTTGGTTTTTCTTTGGAATAGTCTTCAACTGAATTAAATGGTCACATTGAATTGAAATGAATTGAAACTGCTCATTTAGCACTGGAAGGAAATAGATTCATTTAAGTTGACACTTTAGATTGCAAAAGGAAAAAGGAATTCACTATTTTGAAGAATTTAGGGGTTTTACATAAGAGGCTTTAAGTTGTGATTTGATAGCAATCTTGTTTGATGAATGAGATAAGCTTATCTAGTATAAGCTATATAGTCTTATTTTAGGATAATTTTGCATTAAACATCAACTCCCTCTCCCACCCCTAACTTTTTAAAAACAAACTTTATGCCCTTTTATGAACTGCCGTCTTGTGCATAGTAATCTTCATGTTAACCTCTCTACTAGGATGTGCTCTACTTTTATAATAACATAACTATATATTCACTTGCATATGCTTTTTTTAAAACTTAGATATCCAGGATACCAACAGTTATCCCATCGAGAAATCATCTTTTAACTTAGCTGCAGTTGTTGCTGAAACACTTGGACTTGGTGTTCAAGAAGAATCTGTAAGTAATATATCTGTCTTGATAAGTATGATGACTAAATTGAGCTTAGAGAAAAATATTTTTCCAAGTCCTAAGACCTTCATGTTTAGGCCAATAATGCATCAAAGGACTCAACCATCACCCAGATTTTGGTCCAGCAATGAAGTGATGAGGGCCTGCACCAGGGTGGTGGCAATATCAGGAGAAAAAGGAATGTGCGGGAGAGAGGTTAGGAAGGTGAAATATTAGGAATATAAAATTGATAGGACTTCAACACCTACTTGTATATCAGGGTGATTGACCTGTCAGAGGCTACAGAGAAGTCAAGAAGGATGTGGATTGAGAAAAGACATTTAATTTGGGAATTAAGAGATCATTGGTTACTTTGTAGAATGCAGTTTTAGTTGAATTATGAGTGAAGAAGAGAATGAGAGGAAACTAAGTAGAAGCACCTATTGTAGATGGTCTTCTCAAGGAGTTTAGTCACAAAAGGAAGGAGAGATAGAGGAGATAACTGGAGTTAAAGGATGATAGCAGGGATGGGTGGATCAAGTGAGCATATTTTTGAAAATAGGGAAAACATGGGCATTTTATAGACAAAAGAGAAGTAGTTAGTAGGATGGGAAAGATGGGTGATTAGCGAGAAAGTAGAAATGAGAGGGAGGGCAGTCTGCTAGAGAAGATTGAGTGGAATGGGATCACTTGGGCATGTAGAGGCTTGGTAATGAGAAGGGCCACCTCTTCATGTGATGGAGTCATTCAAAGGGGTGATCAAGGAGGTAATACCAGAAAGCATTGAGATTATGTAGCATAAATTTTTAATGGATCCAGCTGGCTTAGTTTCATGATTTTCTCCAACTTTGTTCAGTAGCATGTGAGTAAGAGTAAAGGCAGCAGATGGTGAGAGTAATCCAAGGCTGGAGTTTGGCAAGGCAAGATGTTAAAATAGGGTGAAGGGTTACAGGATCTGTCGGAGAAAAGAGGGCTGACTAGATTTGAACTGTTTCACCAACAGGTTAAGATTTGCTAGGATAAAGAGTGTAGCCAGCAGGGGTCATCAATGGCTTGGGAAAGGACTGAAGGGCAGAAGGACCAGAGGTAGCAGTGAGGTCAGAAAAACAGAATTTGGAGCCAGAAAGAAGTAGAGGCAGATTAACAACCGAGTATGATCAGATAAAGAAATTTCAGAGTTCTTGAACATGAAAGTAGAACCCTTGTGAGTGATAGCAGTATGACCATCTTGGTGTGTAGCTGTAATGGAGTAGAGTGCAAGTAGGTCATGAAAAATAAGTAAGTTGAGGAATTGGCAGTTTAGGGTATTTGAGAAGTATCATTATGTCCATTAAAGTCCCCTCATGTGAGGAGCAGGAGTTGAGGAGGAGATTGAAATTGTTGAGGAAGGAAGGAGAGTATCTTATTGGTCGCTAGACAACGGCCCTCAGAATCTTGACTGAGTAATAAATCTGGATTGCATGAACTTCAAAGGAGGAGAGATTACTGAGTCGTTGAGGGAGAGCCTGGAAATGGTGATAGGGAGGAGGGGTATTCCAGCATCTCCACCTCAGCCATTGAGATACGGATGTGAGTGAAAGTACAACCTGTGCTAAAAGAGTAGCCAAGGAAGCTGTGTCATAAGGACAGAGCCAGGTCTCAGTGAGTACAAGAAGATAAGTGAATGAGAAAGAAAAGGTATCAGATGAAACTAATGTGTTTTCTATGAAGCAGGCATTCCAGAGAGCATGGTGGAAGAAGTGAGTAACTTTAGAGTGGAACGTTAGGGGAGGAGGGTTTTGTTTGAGGTGGCTAAACATAAGGGAGTAGACAGTGGAGGATGAAGAATATGGTTTGAACAGTAGCATTTAGGAGTTCAGAGTCACTGGAATGGGGAAGTATGATAGGTATGTTATTCATTAAGGAGTGAGTTCAGGTAGGTTATCATAAGAGTTGTAGGAGCCCTAGAATGCAAGGAATGGTTTGTTTGTGAGGCAGGTAAAGGCAAGGCAATGCCTGTGGAGCTGACTGGGTCTTTTCAGTGTTCTTTAGACTGAGGATAACTTAGTCGCTCATTACTTAGAGTTGCCAGAGATGGTGGTGTCCACTACAACTTTTCTTGTCCCAGTAAACACTAGATCTGAACCTTCAAGGTTTGACCAAACCATTCTTTTGGTCACTGGGTGGTTGGGGTTTGAGAGGAGGTAGAATTTGCCTTAATTTAGTTTCTTTTTTCAAGCAGGTTTCCCCCCACTCCCCCCATATTGTTTTCCATGGGAGTAGAAAGATTTGGGTTCTTCAGGCTGAGTGAAGAGTTTTCTTTCAATGTAGGATGATATTATATTGCTTTATATAATAAAGTTGCGTACCTGTAGAGTTGTATACAAATTAAAATTTTTTTAAAATGAGTAACATTTTCCCATTGAAATATTTCTTCATTATACTTTGAATTCATCCCAAATTTAACTTTAAATTTATTTTCACTATTTAGTAAATTTTGATTTTTGTATATTATCTTATATTGAAATATATCTCTATAAAATTGTCAACTTTGAGTTTCATTTTTTGACTTCTTATTTTATTACAATTACACATACTATATATAAGATAACTATGTATGTATCACATATGCATTTTCTTTTGAAGGACTCTCAAAGTGCTTTGAATCCTCTCAATGAAGAGCTGCATCATCAAGAGGAAGCAGAGCCAAAGAAACAACCTTTTCAGGAATTCACAGAAAATAATGAAGACGGTTTGAGGTGATTTGGGGGGATTTTTTAAAAAATCCAGAAATAAAGTGTCTTTAAAGCAGAGATTACATGATCATTGATTTAGAATTGTAATGGTTCTTATTGGTCATCTGGTAGAATCCCTTCATTTCATAGATGTGAGAAGTTCAGTGTTAGCAGTGTAGTTTGTAGAATTTTTGTAATGGATGTTCTCTCCAGTTTTTTTTTATATTGTACTTTTTGCATTATACAAGGAGTGAGAGAGTAATTTAAGTAATATATTTACTTCTGTCAGGACTTGAAATTCACTATTCCCAGGTAACTTTTTCCTTCTTTTAAAGGATCCAATCTTTCTTATCAGAAAAGCAATCTATATTTTCAAATAATGTGCCAAAATTGAATTATCTCCCACCTCAGATTTTGCCATACCACTTTATAACTGTACTTTCAATGATACTTTTTATTGTTGTTACATGCATACATATCTTCCCTACTAGACTCTAACTTTAATGAGAAGAAAGACTATATTTTATGCTTCTTCTTATCCCTAGTACTTGCTTTGCATCTATAAAGTAATTAGATTTTTGTTAGATAAATGAATGAGTATTACCTAGGCATAGTAGAGAAAGCAGGATAGAGTCAGGGATTTTTGGAATCCCATATCTTGAATTTGCTAGCTTTATGAATATAGACAAGTAACTTACTCTCTTAGCCTCAGTTTACTCATCTGCAAAATGAGACAAATATAATAGGACTTACCTTCTAGGGTTTTTGTGATAATTGGATGAGATAAATATATGTAAAATGCTTTCCAAGCCTCAAACCTCTCAATAAGTTTATTCTTATTATTAATGGGCTTAATTTAAGGCCATGGGTTTTTGTTGTTTGTTTTTTGCCCATTTGGCTGATAAAAAGTACAATGTACCTACCCAGTCACTGCATTCCACCTATACTGTTATTAATTCTTCTCTTAGCATCCTAGACTACTACTAGTAGGTAAACAAGAAATCACTGTCAAAGATTTTGGATTGACACGCTTTTTGATAGATAAACTATTGTTTTTGGTCACTGTCTTTTCATCATAATTTTAGCATGTTTCGCTGTCCAGATCATTGCTTGTTTCCTCAGTAATAGGCAGAACATTTCACTACTTCTCTTTCAGATTTTCAAATTCCTCTCCAAAGACTCCACCAGAAGTTGACTGGGCTGCTCGGGCATCTTCTCCTGTTTTTGGGGCTGCTTCTAATGTGAAAAATGGCTTAGGCTTGAATACAAGCTCATCCCCTTCTCTTTTAGAGGCTGGGAAAAAATCCCATCTAAAAACAAATTCCCTCAGCAATACTTCTCATTCTAGACCACAGAAACCTAGATCAAAATCTGAAGACACCAGCCATATTACATGCCTTAATCTTGGTTCTCAAGAAAGCACTGTTATTGATCATTCTTCTTCCATTAAGCAAATGCTTGTAAGAAAGAGTACAAATGAATCAATAAGTACACAAGTTGAGACTGATAATCCAAAAGATGAAGCTACTGAAAAAAATGATCTTTTTGTGCCATTGAAACCACTGGGAGGCAGAGGAGCCAAAAGGAAGAAGACTGAAGAAAGTGAACATTGCTTCCAGACCTCTTTTGATAAAGAAAATGCTTTTCCTTTCCGAGGAGATAGTCATCCTTCCATCAATGGAGACTCTGTAATGGATAAGCCCCTGGATCTATCCGATCGATTTTCTGCTATCCACCGTCAAGAAAAAAGCCAAGGAAACGAGGTTTGTAAAAACCAGTTTAGGCAAATGGCTCTTCAGGATGCTTTGAAACCCATTCTGAAGGGCTCTTCCTCTAGGCGCACAAACTTAAATGGGAGCTACATAATAAGCAGAGAGTCCCACAAGGACCTCTGTTTCCAGGAATATATCTTCCTGTCCCACAGTAAATCATCCCCAGGTCAAAAAATACAGCTACAAATAAAAGAAGACAATCCTACCTTCAGAGTCTCTCTGCTTCCCCATAAAAGTCTGGAGTCAGAGTGTCTTTTTGATGACCTGAAGATATATTGTTGTGCTAGGTGTACAGGGATTTGTTTTCTAATTAATGTTTGTGAATTCCTCTCAGGTGCTAATACTGTCATCTGTTCTTAGGTTACTGGTGGTTATGAGCCAATAAAAATGAAAGGCAGGATGGGACATGGAGATTGTGAACTTGCTTCAGTTCTTCAGTTAAATCCTTGTAGAGTAACTAAAGCACAGGCTTTACGAGATAATCAAGGTATGTGTATGTTATCCACAGTACATTTTCAGTTTCTTTTTAAAAAAATCATTAAAATGAATGTAAATTTTGACTGAAATTACAAGAAACTTTTATTAAATGCATTTGCATCTCATTTCTTACATTTGAAATGTTAGTTTTTTTAATGATATTTTGTTTCGGTGCAAGACTCTTCCTAACAAAATCCACCACAAAGTACATTTCCTGAAAATACTGAAACAAAGTTGCCTAATAGCTTGATGAAATGTTATATTGCATACTTGTTCATTTTCACCAATATCATCCTTTCCATGATATTCCTGTTCCTTTCTTATACTTTCTCAATTGAACAACAAGCAGTTTTTGAGCACCTACTAAGTGCCTCAGTAGGAACAGAATAGTTCCCAGCCTGAGGAAACTTACATTCTTTTCAGAGAAAGAGAATCTAAACTACTGATTAAATGGAAAATATATGTAAAGGGACTTGGAGGGCAGGAGGGAGCACTAGCAACTTGGGAATTCCAGCTAGGCATCCTTTATGAGCTGGCACTTGATGAAGAGGGAGTGTGTTCCAGTCATGGGTGACAGTCTGCAAAAAAACATGGTGGTAGAAGGATGGAATGTTGTTTGGGGAAAACAACAAAAAGGCAGGTTCATCTGGAATGTACATGAAGTAAAGGTAGACTGAAGCCAAATTGTGAAGGGCTGCAGAAGCCAAATGAAAGAATGGGTATTTTATTCTAGAGACAAAAAGGAGACACAGGAGTTTCTTGAGCAGTAGGAAGAAACGGGTAGACCTGTGACTCAACCTGTGTCAAGTCTCCCTTTGCCACCTAATTTTAGTAATTTCTTCTAGTAAGAGAGAGGTTGAACTAGATTCTCCACGGTAAAAAAATTCAGGACACTAAGATAGATTCTGGCTTTACCAAACTCCAGTCTATAGTTTAGCTCTTTAGGGTGAGGTTACTATGTTACCAACTTTACACACATATATTAAATATGCTGGTTTTAAAAAGTGATATAAATTCATAATTCAGGTTTTAATTATGAATTTTTTCTTCTGTAAGATAAATCATCCTTAGAAAATATCCAGTGGAGTATAGATCCAGCAGCAGATCTTTCTCAATATAAAATGGATATTACTGTAATAGATACAAAGGTAAGTTAATGAAATAAAGGCACGTTTGCTTCTTTCTAGTCTATTAGAAAGAGTACTCATCTCTACAACTGTGATTCTTCTACTGATTGACTGTGTGACCATGTAAACCCACTTTCTCATTCCCAAGGGTTCAGTTATCATCTCTATGTAAGTATCTCTGTCTGTATATCCAGTCCTAATTTTTTTCAGAGCTACAATCCCATATTAATATCCACCTGATAGATATGTATATCTAGATTGTCATAACGAGCATTTCTAAAACAGAATTGATTTGTTTTCTGTTGAGGGCACCAACATCTTTCTAGTCACTTATTTTTGCACATTTGGAGTCGTCCTTGGCTCTTCGCATTCCCTCTTCTTCCTCCTCCCACATGCCCTATCCAGTCAGAAGCCAGCTCTCATCAGTTCTACTTTTCACACACAGTTCTACAATATCTCCCACCTCTATCCCCTTCTCTCCATAATTCAGTTTATTATCACCTTACATACACCATTCAAACACCCTCCTAGCTGAACTCCTTGCTTCTAGATTTTGCTCCTTTCAGTCCATCTCCTACACAGCTGCCAAAATAATTTGTGATGATATCACTCTGCTTAAGAACTTTTGATGGCCTTTGTCTCTTTGATAAAATAACTTTTATAAAATAAAAACTCTTTTATTTGACATTTAAATTTTTAATACTTTGATTCCACCCTTGGCTTTCAGAATTGGGGACTCTGTATGGTATAATGAAAAGAGTACTGTCTCTGGAGTTAGGGGACCTGGGTTCAAATGTTGCCTCTGATGATTACCTGTATCACCTTGCACAAACCACGTAACATCCTTAGGCCTCAGTTTCCTCATCTGTAACATGGAATTAGATGGCTCATGAAGTAGTGTCTTTCAGCTATACATCTTTGATCCTAGGACTTATTTTTGCCTTACTGTCCTTCATGTACTCTGTTCCAACCAAACTTGTTTACTTGACACTTTGGGACCTTGGAACTGAGGAGCAGAGAGGTTAAGGACTGAGAATTGAACCTAGGTCCTCTGATTTCAAATCCAGCACCCTCTTCTATTCCAAAATGCGATTGCTAAAACTTGGTATTTCTTCCCCTACTTCCAACTGCTTTTGTGCAAGCTATCCCTCATGCCTGGCATGCATCTCTTAAACCATTTCTTAGAATCTTTATCTTCCTTCAAGACCCAATTCAGTGTCATAACCTGTGGGAAAACTTTCCTGCTTACCCTAGTTCAAGGGTTCTTAACCTGGGTCCATGAACTTTTTTTTAGACTTTTTGATAACCACCTTTCAGTATAATTCTTTTGAAATCCTATTTTATTTTATGCATTGAAAAACATTAATCTGAGAACAACTCCATCAGTTTCACCAAATGACCAAAGGGGCCTATAACACAATAAGATTAAAAACCCCTACCCTCCTTATTAATGCTCTCTCCTCAAATTCTCTTACCTACTTATCTGAGTACATGTTCTCTTCACCAGTAGAGTGAAGTGCTTTTTGAAGCAGGGATAGTTTTTCATTTTTTGTCTTTATATCCTCATCATCTATAATACAGAACAAATTTAATAAATATTTGTTCATTGAATGAATTTCTTAAATGGGAAAATGACCTAATTCGTGCTATTTCTATGAGTTAAACTGGGTGACATGTGAAAGAATAATTTCAATGTGTTAAGAATCCCTGTGTTGAAAAAGCATCAATGTAGCTTTGAAGTGAAATATTGGCATAGAGTCCTTGAGTTGGAGTCAAGAGCCCTGAGCTTATATCCCACCTAAGACATCACTTATGTCACCTTGGGGAAGTCACTACCATTTCAGGATTGTAGTTGCCTCATTTCGTAGGGTTATGGATTTAAAGCTGGCAAAGATTATCTGACAGACATCATCGAGTTCAACTCTCTTATGTTATAAAAGAGAAAATGGAAGCCCAGAGAGGTTGTGAATTGTCCAGGGTCACATAGGTGTTAGGACTGGCATTTGAACCCTGGCCTTCTGACTCCAAATCAGTGTTCCCCATGCTACAACATGGGAAAAGAATATATCCATTACCTACTTCACAGGGTTGTTGCAAATTAAGTACCCTGTAAGATTTACAGTGACATATAAATAAACTATTATAATTAGGTCATGAAGCAGCAATTTTAGAAAAAATTACTTTCACTAGTTTGCAAGATAAACTTGTTGATAGTATTTTAACTCTTTTAGTTGACTAGTATTAAATTCTGCAAATACAAAAGCTCAAAGTAAAAATCAAGAATGAAAAATTTTTATCATTTTGTTTTATACTTGGGTTTTGTGTCATTTAAGAAATTATTTTTAGGTTTGTAAAAGTTTATATGATTATTTTAGTTAGTAGAGAAATTTTTAAAAAAATAAAGAAAAGTAGGTTATATTCACTATCTTCTTGCTGCCCTTACAGCTACCAGATTTTGAGGTAAATGAGAAAGGAGAAGGCAAGAGAACCGTAGGTTTTTACTAGTAAAAGGCATCTTTTAAATTAATAGATACCAATTACTCATAAAAGCCCTATGGGGCTTTATTCTCTTATGAGTTGATAAACAACATCTTTGTCATAAATGTAAGCTATGTATGTTATTTCACAAGTTTTTAAAAGATAATTAATGAAAATGCAAATTTTTTTATATTTATTCAGGATGGTAGTCAATCAAGATTAGGAGGCGAGACTGTGGACATGGACTGTACATTGATTAGTGAAACTGTGCTTTTAAAAATCAAGAAGCAAGAGCAGAAGGGAGAGAAAAGTCCAAGTAAGGTTTGATTGGGGGTGGTGGGGAATGGGATGGGGCAGCATAAAAAAGACAGTTGCATTCATGTTGCTTAATCACAGGACAATAGAATTTGAGCTGAAAGGAACCATAAATCATCATCTCTAGTCAGCATATTTTACAAATGAAGAAAAATTGACCACATCACTATAAACCTTTTTTCTGTTTTCTTTTGGTTTATGTATTCTCTCAGTCATATCCAAAAGAAAATTTTGGGGAGATTTCATCAAAGAAATACGTTTGAACCTAAAATTATTGTATTGCTTGTTGTGAAGTTACTCAAAGCTTTTTGAATAATTCAAAAAGATCTGTAAAACTGACTCAACATGTATTAGAAGCATATGTTTTTTGTGGATTAAAGCAATATAAAATTCCTTTTTTAAAAAGCCTGATAGGGAAGAGAACAAACATTTATTAAGCACCTACTGTGTGAGGTAGAGGCAAAGTGCCCTAACAACGAGTTAATGTCTATGGCCAGATTTAAACTAAAGTCTTCCTCATTCCAGGCCACACGCTCTAGCCACTGTGCCATTTGCAAGTGAGCCCAACATTCTAAGGAAGGTGCTGCATTCCTTTATCTTTCTCCAGTTACATTTTCCTACTTCTCTAGAAAAGAAGAATGGCTAGATTAGAAGTCTCCAAATTCTGTGGTGGAGTTAATTAACTCCTCACCTGAAATATTTTAATCGTTTGGAATGGATGAGATAGGAAGAGTGGTGATCACTACATTTTTCCTTGTACATCACTGCCATTTCAGCAAGTGAGTCATTAAGAGGACAATATGGCCAAAAGTCACTGCTACCATCATCACCATAGCTTCTCTCACTCAAAGGCACCCAAACATCTGAAATTGAAACAGAAGGAGACCTGTACTGCTTGAACCCATATTCATGCCCTACTTTGATATGTTGGTAAGGAACTTAAGGATACCTATTAGTAGAGCTACTGAGCTATTAATAACTTGTTGGAGGGCACAGAAGCTAGATCAGATTTGACGTGATTCCCTATTTCTGTCTTCTCCTTATGGCAGGAAAAACAAGCAACTGGAGTCTTGCTTAGATTCCATGTTCCCTCATGTCTCACATTATCTCCCCAAACCATCTACCTGAGCATGTCGGAATTTGTAATTTATAACATTTGCTTATGTCTACAGCTCCCTATCTCCTGCTAGAGAATAGCCAAGTATGTATGATATCTGATATCTAACTGCCTGGAGCAGAAGGCTCAGTAACTGTTTAAAATTTTTGATTTAAAGGCTGATTATTTAATCAGAGAAGAAGAGAGTTTTCAGAATATATCCGTTCAGATTTTAAATGATCATTTTGGCTGTGTCATGTTAAAATACTACTAGATAACTGTGTAGTTGCAAAAAGGTGAATTCTAGGACTGGTAGATGGAAGCTTCAGGGAGGTAAATTTTTATGTGATATAAGGAAGACCTTTCCAGCGGGAATTGTTCAACAGCCAAAAATAGACATCTTAAGTATTAAGCTGACCATCATTGGAAATGTTTAAACTGTGACTGTAAGAGGTAACATACACAGGAAATTTTTACGTTTGTTTTTTGGGGTTTTGTTTTTTTGGAGACAATCGAGGTTAAGTGACTTGCCCAGGGTCACACGGCTAGTAAGTGTCTGAGTCTGGACCTGAACTCGGGTCCTCTTAACTCCAGGGCCAGTGCTCTATTCACTGCACCACCTAGCTGCCCAGAAATTCTTACATTTTGGTGGAAGATTAACTTTGGTACTCTCTAAGGTCTCTTCTAATAATAAGATTTAATAATTATATTACTTGATAGTGATAATATGAATGCATGTTTAAACAACAGCAATTTTCATGATTTCATGTATCAAACGTATCTTTAGAACAAAAATATGTCCAACTTATTTAAAGTTTGTTGTTGTTCATTCATGTGACTTGGTTTATCCAACTGGGATTTTCCTGGAAAAGACACTGTCATGGTTTGCCATTTCCTTCTCCAGCTCATTTTACACATGAGGAAACTGAGGCAAACAGGCTTAGTTGACTTGCCTAGGGTTACACAGCTAATAAATGTCAGAGGCCAGATTTGAATTCAGGTCTTCCTGACTCCAGGCCTGGATCAAGGGAACGTCGCTTCCCTTGTTCAAAATTAGACCAGGCCTTATTCTCCATCCAGTAGTATATTTTGGTGCCACTTTAGGTAGGATATTAAAGAACATTTTTAACATTAGGCATCTGCCAGGATCTCAGTTGGCCTTGTCTGGAAATTTCACGCATGGTTACTTTTGGCTTTTTTGTTGAATAGGGGCTACCTAAGAAATGTTGTCATGAGTCAACTGTATTTGAATTGGAAATAGAACAATTTGGGCAGTTTTCTTTTCTTCTTTTTTTTTCTTATAAAATGTGACTTCAAAAAATTTTTTATAACTAAACCATGTCTACACTTAAAATAATTTTTTTGAGGATGATAAGCTAATTTGAAGAGAATCTTCTAAATCACTAATAATTAGAGAACTGCAAATTATAACACACTGAGGTACCACCTCACTCCTATCAGATTGGCTAACATATCAGAAAATGAAAATGACAGATACTGGAGGAAATAAGGAAAAGCAGGGACCCTAATGCATTGTTGGTGAAGTTGTAAACTGGTCCAGCCATTTTGGGGGGCAGCTAGGTGGTGCAGTCCATAGAGTGCTGGGCCTTGAAGTCAGGAAGATTCATCTTCCTAAGTTTGAATCTGACAGACACTTAGTAGCTGTGTGACCCTAGGCAAGTCTCTCTCTCTCTTTTTGTTTTTTTGTGAGGCAGCTGGGGTTAAGTGACTTGCCCAGAGTCACAACAGCTAGTAAGTGTTATGTGTCTGAAGCTGTATTTGAACTCAGGTCCTCCTGATTCCAGGGCTGGTGCTCTATCCACTGTGCCACCTAGCAGCCCCCTGGGCAAGTCTCTTAACCCTGTTTGCCTTGGTTCCTTATCTGTAAAATGAGCTGGAGAAGGAAATGACAAACCACTCTAGTATCTTTGCCAAGAAAACCCCAAATGGGGTCACAAAGAGTGGGATATGACTGAAACAGCTGAACAACAGCAACCAGCCATTTTAGAGAATAGTTTGGAAAAAGGCTATAAAACTCTGCATATCTTTGACCTAGCAATATCAATATCACTCTTAGGTCCATACTCTAAAGATATAAAAGGAAAAAGGGACCCATAAGTACAAAAATATTTATGGCAGCTCTTTTTGTGGTGGCAAAGAATTGGAAACTGAGGGGATGCCTGTCAATTGAGGAATGGCTGAACAGGTTGTGATATATGATTGTGATGGAATACTACTGAAATGATGAGCAAGATGGTTTCAGAAAAACCTGGGAAGATTTCTATGAGCTGATGCAAAGTGAAGTGAACAGAACCAGGAGAATGTTGTACACAAGTAACAGCAATATTGTAACACTGATCAACTATGAAAGACTAAGCTACTCTGATCAATGCAGTGACCCACAACAGTTTCAGAGGACTCACAATGAAAAATGCTATCCACCTCCAGAGTGAGAGCTGATGAACTCTGAGTACAGATTGAAACATATTTTCTTTCTCTTTATTTTTCTTTTTTCTTTCTTCTACAACATGGAAATGTGAAAATATGTTTCTTGCCTTCTCACTTGGGTGGGAGAGGGGCAAGAGAGAAGGAGAGAATTTGGAAATAAGATAAAGTTTAACCATCCACATTAAAAAATAAAGGATGAAAAAATTCATGTTACCTCAACTCTGGCAAACAGCTGTACAGCAAATAGCCTTTTTATTCAGTCAGCATGCGTATCTTAAACAGGAGCTGAACAGGGACAATGAACTAGGCCCAGAATTGAGAATTGAAACTGGAATATAGTGCTTTTAATGATTCCAAATTGTTTGCTGATAAAAATTACTGCCATTAATATTAATATTAAATGACTACAAATCATGGAATTATCATTATAATTTCAAGAGAATTAACTTTACAATTAAGCTAGAGGGCAATAGAAAGCTACAAGATGAGCACAGGGGTTTTAGCATGGTATTAGCCGTGCTTTGTGTACAGAAATTGGTATAAAATATGTTATGTTATGTAGCAAGAATTTTAGACAATAGAGAGGGCAGTTTATTTAATATATTGGACCCCCAAGAAAATAAATGAACAGGAGAAAATCTTCTGATACCTTGGAGTGATTTCTGTATGAAAGATCTCTGGGAAAACATGCTAAGAAGACTTGGAGAGAGTATCTAACTTCATGAAAATCTCAAATCTACCAACATGCATTGGGCAAGAGCTAATAGTTTAAAACTTGAATGGGGACTTCTGATGCCAAGATGGTAGCCAACAGTGAGACCCCCACACAAACCCTGGGGCCTACCAGCAGAGAGACCCTGTTTCCATAGCAACTCAGCAGCAGAGTCCCAACCCTGGGGCAGACCAGGAACAAGATCCCTCTTCTAGGACCAGCCACCAGAAAGACTCTTACAATAGCAACCCAGAAGAAAGGCCCCACCCTTGGAGCAGGCCAGCAGCTAAACCCCACACCCAAGTGAGGCCCCACCTTCCCCACCTTCCAGTACAAGCCAGAAGGGTAGTTTACCCTCTAGTGAAAGCAAGCACCTAAGCCCTAAAGCCCAATGAAAGCCAGCAGTAAGACCCTGAGCTTCAGTACAGAAAGCTTGGGACATTGCAGGACCAGAGCCCAAGTCACATAAAAACACCAAGTCATAAAAAAGGCAGAAAAAATGAGCAAAAAAGAAGTTGACTATAGAAGGTTACTATGGTGCCAAGGAGGATCAAGGTATAAACTTAGAAGAAGACAAAGTGTCAAAATAGCTATATGTGAAGCATCAAAGAAAAAAATGTAATTTAGTCTTAGGCCAAAAAAGAATTCCTAAAAGAGCTTTAAAAAGCAAATTAGATAAGTAGAAGAAAATATGGGAAAAGAAATGAGAGTAATGCAAGATAATGGAAAAGAGTCAGTAGTGTGGGAAAAGATAACAAAAAGTTATTGAGGAAAATAACTCCCTAAGAAATAGAATTGGCCAAATGGAAAAAGAAGCTCAAAAACTCAGTGAAAAATATAATTTCTTAAAAATTAGAATTGAGCAAGTAGAAGTTAATGACTATGAGACATCAAGATACAATACAAATAAAATCAAAAAAGTAAAATATGTGGAAAAACAACTGACCTAGAAAATAGATCTAGGAGAGATAATATAAGAATTATTGGACTACCTGGAAGCCATGATCAAAAAAAAAAAGAAAAAAAAAATCCTGAACAATGTCTTTCAAGAAATTATCAAAGAAAATTAGCCTAGTCAACGCTGTGAAGATTCTAAGTATAGGGAAGGTGTCAACCTGCCTTGGTGGAATTTCCCTTTCTGGGAGTTCCCTAACGCAGTGAGATCAGAAGTCCAAACCTTAGCCCTGAAGTGTTAAATAAATTAGTGCTAAATAAATTAGAGCTATTATGGGTGCTATATTTATTGCTGCGATATAGTAGAACCAGAGGGCAAAATAGAAATTGAAAGAATCCACAGATCCCCCCTACCGAAAGAGATCCCAAAATGAAAACTCCCAGGAATATCATGATCAAATTCCAGAGCTTACAGATCAAGGAGAAAGCACTGCAAGCAGCCAAAAAGAAACCATTCAAATATCACGGAGCAACAGTCAAGATTACGTAGGATTTGGCAGCTTCCACATTAAAGAACTGGAGGGCTTAGAATGTGATATACCAGGAGGCAAAGGAGTTAGGATTACAACCAAGAATCAACTACCCAGCAAAATTGAATATAATTTTTCAGGGAAGAAAAGGATATTTAACAAAATAGAGGATTTTCCAGCATTCCTAATGAAAAGACCAGAGCTGAATTAAAAATTTGACCTCCAAAGGTAAGACTTAAGGGAAATATAAAAATGAAACGAAAGAGAAAACCTAAGAAAATCACTAAG